>NC_091063.1:148071326-148389203 GCF_000393655.2 Nicotiana sylvestris
GTTCCTAAATCTTGATGAAGAACCTGATTCTCTATTTCTTGATCTGTGATCGTGCCTTTGATTATCCTATTTTGACCGTGAGTCTTTCCCCGTAGGTCCCATATAGGGCTCGTACCTGTTTTTATCGGATCTTTTTTTGTTCTCTGCACATCTTGAACGTATACTTTCTTCTTTTTGAGATCGGGGAACAATATCTTCCTCAATCCTCAACTTCGTGCTATACCTGTTATAAACATCGTTCCACGTTGTAGCTGGAAATTCTCGAAGGCTTTCCTTTAGTCTCCTCGTAGCTTCCGAGATTTTTTCATTCAAATTGCTTGTGAAAGCTATAGCTGCCTAGTTATCAGGTACACGCGGCAATGTCATTCTTTCACGTTGAAATCTGTCCACGAATTCTCTACGCAATTCTGAATCTCCTTGCTTAATTTTGAAAATATCCTCCATTCTTTTTTCCACTTTTTGGGCTCCCGAGTGTGCTTTGATGAAAGAATTTGCAAGCTCAGCAAAAGAATTTATAGAATTTTCAAGTAAAAGGGAATACAACGTTAGTGCTCCTTTGGTGAGTGTTTCACCAAATTTCTTGACTAATACCGATTCGATCTCCTACTTAGTCAAATCATTGCCTTTTACGCCCGTTGTGAATGCTGTCACATGGTCCCGTGGGTCTGTTGTTCCATCATACTTTGGAATATCATGCATTTTGAACTTTTTTGGAATTGGGAGTGGGGCAGCACTCGGCTTCCAGGGTTGTTGTGAATATCTGTCCATGTCTACCCCTTTGATTATGGGCGGCACCCCGGGTATCTACTCTATGCGTTCACTTTGCTCCTTGAGCTGTTTTTGCAAAGTTAATACTAAATTTTGTAAATCAGAATTAATTACATTACCTAGTTCTCTCTCATGCGATTTACTAGGGGTTCCACCGCTGCCTGAGTTAACAAGCCCAGAATGAGGGTTTTCTATAGTGTTATTATTTGGAGAAGGTGTGGGTGTTGCAATAGGTAACTGGTTAACAAGTGCTTCAACAACTTTGCTGACCTGAGCGGTAATTAATTTCTGCAGAGCTTCATCAACAGCTTCAGCATTTTCAAATTGAGCATATTCGTTTATTTGAGATCCATCGGGAGTACCCTCACGAGATTGCCGTGGAGAGTCCTGCGGAGTAGAAACTTGAATGTTAATGTTCTGTGGGCCTCCCTAACATTGTTGGTTTTCTTGGTTTCCTTGGGTGTTGTCATTGTTATTCGACATGATTGATGTAACAAGGAAGGTCAAGTGAAAAGAAAATAGATTATCAGATTCCCAGTAACAGAACCAATTTGTTTAACCAAAAAATAGAATTTCAGTCAAAGCTAGAATTTAGAAGAACGCGGGTTACTGATAATCAAAAGAATATGTAGAAGAGAATAATTTGGTGTAACCAGAATGTAATCAGGAGAAAAACAAGTGAATCAGAGTATATTTCAATTGTGGTGGTACTTACAAGTGACTAGATATCTCCCTTTTATAGGTGTCTTGAAGGTATGCGTTTCCTTCAAATCATAATGAGGTTATTATGAATAATTAAAGACATTGAATGCTACATTACACAATTATTTTAATCAATAAAAATTCTCTAACGTATCCGGTATTTAATCCCTATCGAATTCCGTATCTGCGCTCTTTATTATGGTTAGATCCGTTCCTTTTGATAAATGATCTGAATAGGTACGGGCGCTGAATTCTTCAAATGTCCTCCTGTGCCTCTTCTTTTGCCTTTGCTCGTTTCTATTGCTGCTCGTGACTCTTGACTAATTATAATTCTTTGACTATTTGACCAGTCCACGTGTCTCAACATATATAAATTTAATTTTTTCCAATACAGTAATGCCTTGCAATTGTTGATTTCTGCTTCGTTGTTGATATTCTAGTTATGTTGTTTCTTTCCTTACTTGATGCCTTTCTATTAGCAACTATTATCTTCCCCACAACATGTTTCCCCCTCACACATTGACTGGTTATTTCTATATTTCTTTTCTGATGTATATATATATATGAACTGCACAGATTTATTTGGTAGTCTGGTCCTAGCCTCGTCACTACTTCGTTGAGGTTAGGCTAGACACTTACCAGCACATGGGGTCGGTTGTGCTGATACTACACTCTGCACAGTGTGCAGATCCAGGAGCAGCTTTCAGACAGTAGATGGAGTGCTTCCTTCAGTCCACCCAGAGACCCAAGGTAGACCTGCAAACATCCGTAGGCCCTGGCGTCTCCTTCTATCTCCATTTTCTGTTTCATTTCCTTTGTTCAAAAATAGTGTATTGTATTTCTTCAGACCTTATATATAGTAACTCTTAGACAGTCAGTGACACTATGGCACAAGGTTTTGGGGTATTTGAGGTTTTTAAAAGTTTTAATAGACGTAGCCTTAAGATATATAATCGTTGACTTGCACTTATTTATTTAAAATTCCGCTTTTATCATATTATCGACTTGTGTTTGTTAAAAAGAAGCAAAAATGAAAGTGTAGCAAGTAGTTAAGGTTTGGCTTGCCTAGCTCCCATTAGTAGGCGCCATCACGACTCCCTAGGGTGGAAAATTTCGGGTCGTGACACCCATTAGCCCATAAAACAAATACCCAGTTTGTTGCGGAGGCCAAATGTATATGGTGTGAATGAGTCTATATCAAAAATTATGACAGCCACCAAATAATAAATAAGACAATAAAGCAACAATAAAAGGAACACCAGAATTTATGAGGTTCAGCCAATTTTGCCTACTTCCTCGGACACAACCAATATTTTATTCCACTCCAAAAATACAAGTGAAATAATACTAAAGAGAGAAGATACAAATGCCTTAAGAAGATAAGAAGGCAAATGAGATGTGTGTTTAAATCCTAAACATTAGGCCTTCTTTTATAGGGTGAAATTCTCCCCCAAATTAAGTCCCCCACCGATGTGGGATAGTTTGCCATATTCAATAAATCTCCACCTTGGCAAAATTCCACATCTTCAATTTTCTCTTAGTAACAATTCTTGGTTGTGTCTTCATCTTCAATCTTCAGTGTTCAACAATGTTGATCAAATCCAAACAATGTTGAAACTTGACCACAGTCACCATTTTTGTCAGCATATCAGCAGGATTCTCCGTAGTATGAATTTTCTTCACTGTGACTCCACCTTCTTCTATGATTTCTCGTACGAAATGATACCGGACATCAATGTGCTTCGTCCTTACATGATAAACTTGGTTCTTCGCTAATTGAGTAGCACTTTGACTATGACAAAAAATTGTGATACTTTTTTGTCCAATATCAAGCTTCTTTAGCAACCCCTAAAGCCAAATTGCCTCCTTCACAGCTTCTATAATAGCCATGTACTCTGCCTCTGTTATAGATTAAGCAACTGTTGACTGTAAAGTAGACTTCCAACTAACTGGTGCCTTTGCAAAAGCTAACACATAACCAGTAGTTGATCTTCGTTTGTCTAGGTCACCCGCAAAATCTGAGTCACAATATCCAACTACTTACTGATTGCATTCCTGCTCAAAAACTAACCCAACATCTACAATATTATGAATATACCGTAGAATCCACTTCACAGCTTGTCAATGCTCCTTTCCTGGATTATGCATATATTTGCTAATAACTCCAATAGCTTGTGAAATGTCAGGTCTCTTATAGACCATTGTATACATCAAGCTATCAACAACATTTGCGTATGGTACCTTGCTTCTTTTGCACCCTTGCTGCAACATAAACTTGTCAAATTGTTTGTACCATTGTCTAGAAGATTGTTTCAATCCGTACAACAATTTTTCAAGTTTGCACACCATATTTTCCTTTCCACCAACTTTGAATCCTCCTGGCTGAGTCATGTAGATTTCCTCCTCCAAGTTTCCATGTAAAAACGCAGTTTTACATCCATCTGAACTAGTTCCAAATCTAACTGTGCTACCAAAGCCAACATAATTCTAATGGAGGAATGTTTTACAACTGGAGAAAACACTTCATTGTAATCAATTCCCTCTTTTTGAGCATATCCTTTGGCCACCAATCTTGCTTTGTAGCGAACATCTTCTTGGTTAGGAAATCCTTCTTTCTTTGCAAATACCCATTTAAACCCAATTGAATTCTTTCCCTTCGGGAGATTGGCCAATCTCCATGTATGATTCTGATGAAGGGATTGTATTTCATCATTCGTGGCAATCCTCCACTTATCTTATTCTGAACTTTGGACTGCGTCTTTATAAGTGGTAGGAACATCATCAGCTACAATTGAGGCGACACAAGCAACCGTCTCTATAAGACGAACATGTTTTGTTATTGACCTTTTTGGCCTGCTAGTTGCTATTGATTCAAGTTGTTGTTGAGGTTCCTGAGTTGGAATCTCGCTCTCTACTGGCTCTTCTTCCAGAGGATAATCTTCATTTGTTTCCTCATCTGCTTCTTGTGTAGGAAAAATAAATTTTCCCTCAAACTCCACCTGCTTAGAAGCACCCTCATTTTGTTTAGTATCTTCTGTTACCTTATTTACCATAATAGATTCATCAAAGGTAACATCCCCGCTGAATATTACTTTCTTTGTCATAGGACACCATAAGCGATATCCTTTAACTCCAGAAGTAATCCCTATAAAAATAGCCTTCTTTGCCCTTGGATTCAATTTTGACTCGGTCACATGATAATATGCAGTTGAGCTAAACACGTGCAAAGAGTCATAATCTACAACATGCTTTCCATACCATTTTTCAAATGGTGTCTTGCCATCAATAACAGCAGATGTTAAGCAATTAATGAGGTGGCATGCATATGTAATTGCCTCAGCCCAAAATTCTTTGTCCAAGCCAGCATTGGACGACATACACCATACCTTCTCCAGCAAGGTTCGGTTCATATGTTCTGCCACTCCATTCTGTTGTGGTGTATGTCTGACAGTGAAGCATCGGATGATGCCATCATTTTCACAGACCTTATTCAAATGATCATTTTTGTATTCACCTCCATTGTTTGTACGAATACACTTGATCCTCCTATCTGTTTGATTCTCCACCATCATTTTCCATTTGAGAAAAATTCCTAACACTTCATCTTTGCTCTTCATTGTATACACCTACACTCTTCGGGAAAAATCATTAACAAAGGTTACAAAATAGTGCTTCCCACCCAATGAAGGTGTTTTGGAAGGACCCCAAGCATCAGAGTGTACATAATCCAAAATGCCTTTAGTATTATGGATCGCTGTACCAAATTTAACCCTTGTCTGTTTCCCTTTGACACAATGCTCGCAAAACTCCAAGTTTCAAGCCTTTACTCCTTTTAAAAATCCTTGATCTGATAAAGTTCTTAAGCATTTTTCTCCAGCATGCCCCAAGCGCATGTGCCATAGCCTGGTTGCTTCTGCCTCTTTTTTGTCACTAGATGTTACTGTCGTGTCCCAATAACTGTACTACCGCGATAACGGTACATGTTATTGTTCTTCCAATTGACCTTCATTACCACTAGTGCACCAGAGCATACTCTCATCACTCCATTTTCTACAATGATTTTGAACCCTTTTGATTCTAGGGCTCCCAAAGAGATGAGATTTTTCTTCAAACCCGGTACATATCGAACATTTGTTAATGTTTTGATCATTCCATCATGGTTCCTTAATCGTATTGAACTAATGCCATATGAGGTAAGAGGATTGTTATCCGCTGTGTGGACAACTCCATATTCTCCTACTTGAAAATCCACGAACCAGTCCCTATTGGGACACATATAGTAGCTACAAGCCGAGTCCATCAACCATATGTCTGATGATGTTGATGGCTCTGTTGTAACTAATGAGAAGTCTGAATCATCACCATCAGCTACATTTGAATCCATAATGGCCTTTCCATTGTTATGTTTGGCCTTATTCTTCAACTTCGGACAGTCTTTCTTCCAATGCCCCTTTCTCGACAAAAGGCACATTCATCTTTGCTGGGTCTAAATCTTGACTTGGATCCTCTTTTCTTTGTCCTCATTTGATTTTGAGAACGACCCCTCACAACCAGTACTTCTCCTTCTCCGCCCTTCTATTTTTCTCATTTTCTTTGTTCATAGCTGTACAAAGCCGAACAAACTTCTCTGAGAGAAATTTCGTCATTCCCATGGAGTAGAGTAGTTTCAAGGTGCTCGTACTCATCAGGAAGTGACCCATACAACATCAAGGCCAAGTCACCAACATCAAAAGTTGCATCCATATTTTGCAAATCTGTGACCAACTTATTGAAACTGGTGATATGTTCATTCATCGTAGTACCAGGAACACAGGTGAAGCGAACAGTCTCTTCTTCATGTACAATTTATTTTGACTATTTTTCTTCAAAAATTTATCCTCCAGTGTTTTCCATAATTTACTTGCAGAAGTTTCCTTTGTGTATGGATATTTCTGCTCTCTAGCAAGGTAGGATCGAATGGTACCGCAAGCAACACAGTTGATAATTCTCCAATCTTCTTCTCCAATAACATCTGGTCTTTTTTCTTCAATGGCAAGATCTAACCCTTATTGAAAAAGGACATCTAGAACCTCGCCTTGCCACATCCCAAAATGTCCGGACCCGTCAAAAATTTCTACCGCAAATTTCGCATTTGACACAATTCTTGTCATAAGCGAAGATGCCAATGATGACGTATTGTTGACACTTGATGTAGATTCTTCTTGTTTATTGTCTCCCATCTTTGACACAAATATTATTTAATAGCTGACGACACAAATCAAGATTATTTCCTTTCTGGTGTGGAAGATCAGACTAAGCTGCAACCACAGAGCATACTCAGACAGAACCTTGACTCAGTTACCAAGATAAATCTTTTCTGATGTGGAAGATCAGACTATGCTGCAACCACAGAGCATACTTAGACAGTACCTTGGCTCTGATACCAATTGTTGCGGAAGCCAAATGTATATAGTGTGAATAAGTCACAACTACTATACCAAAAATTATGACAGCCACCAAATAATAAATAAGACAATAAAGCAACAATAAAAGGAACACCAGAATTTACGAGGTTCAGCCAATTTTTCCTACTTCCTCGGACACAACCGATATTTTATTCCATTCCAAAAATACAACTGAAATAATACTAAAGAGAGAAGATACAAATGCCTTAAGAAGATAAGAAGGAAAATGAGAGATATGTTTAAATCCTAAACATTAGGCCTTCTTTTATAGGGTGAAATTCTCCTCCCCCGCCGATGTGGGATGGTTTGCCATATTCAACACAGTTATCAATCAAATATTATTGGACCTTTTCCCATTTTTCCCATCATGAAATATAAGATCAAATATAACAAATAAGCCTGATCATGAAATCGCAAACCAAAATTGCAGAAAAAAGAATGAAAAACAACAACAAGAAGAAGAACAATCAATCAAAATTCAGAGAAAAATAAGAATAAAAATTTCAGACCCAGATGCTACAGTATCATCATCTTCAGAAGAAGAGGAACAAGAAAAGAGACCATCAAAAAAGAAGCCAAAGCTCACTGTTCATGAAAACTTTCAATGTAAGGTAAAGACTAGGTTCGAAAAAGAAAATGGGGAGAATATTGTGCTGAATTTAGAAACCCATTTAACAATTGAAAAAGGTCCAATAATATTTTATTGATAACTGAGTATTTGTTTTATGGGCTAATGGGTTATTGGAGCAGGCTTAAGAGAGATCCGCTTATGTGGATGTCATGTCAGCTAATTAATGCTTTTGAGAAGGCTTATGTGGACTGCCGCTAAAATGAAGGCATTATTGATCCAGTTTGCTAACGTGAGGGATATTAATGGCCCAGTTTGCTAACGAAGAACAAAATTGAGCTATATCCAATAGTTTAAGGATATTATTGAACCTTTTCCGTACTTTTAACCTTGGTAAAATATTTAAAATTTAGTTTATCCAATAATAGCAAAAATATTTTACAAGTTCAATATAGTTTTACCAACATTAATATATTGCCTACTATTTTTTCGAGGATTCATAATTTGTATAAACATTATCCAAAAAATTGTTATTTACTTCGCTGGTAAATAGATAACTTAGACTCAATTGTTTTTAGAGCTAATTAAGCAAAAAAAATAATTAAGAAAAAGGAAGCAAAATACACGACAATAAGGCAGAAGTGCAAACACGTAAATTTTAGCATTTGGTACATTATTTAATTAAGCTGCAAATTAAAATCTAATGACGCCACAACTTAATTATTGACCTTTGGTTGTGCTTTAAACAAACTGCCTTTTGAGAAAAGGGGATCCGAGGAAAGACTATAAGAAAATAGAGAAAGAGAAAGAAGAAAAAAGAAATGTAAAACAATTTGGACTGGATGAAATACATTGAACATGTAGTGATAAGGTCACTTTCACCCAAATATTTAATGGAAATGGAGTTTTCTCCATTTGAAAATTAATTTTATGCCATTTGGCAATAGTTTTTTGTCATGTTTTTTTGTTAATATTTAGCTTTCAAGAAATGTATTCCGTAGAAATCCTATAAAGAAGAATCATTCAAGTCGTCATCCATTTTAGTATTCAACTATATTTTTATGTGTATTAGGTCAGATCAATTAAATGGTTGAATTTGTTCAATAACTCACAAGAAAAAAAAAGAAAAAAAAGAAGAAGCAAACAGAGCCCATTAGCTAAAGAGTATGTGCTCAAACAGTGGTAAATCATCGTTTATTTTAAGAAAATATTTTTGAACATCACTTGCGATAAATGATATGAAACCTAGTCACTATACGGTTTTAGGTTTTGGAAATGGTTTTGAACATAACTTTTGCAAAGTAATATTATTTGAAAACTAAACATGCATGCATGTCAGTTCTTAATTAGCTGGTTTTGGAAAGGTTTTCTCAACAACAAACTCAATTATTAGTACAAGGTAGAGGTAAAATATAACATGCAAACCAATTGATTTTACCAAATTCGTGTAGTTTATTTATTGCGAAAGATCGTGGCTTAACTGACACACAATATAATCATACAAAGTAACTAAAGAAGAAAAAATAACGCAAAAATTTAACAAGGTTCAGTAAATCTAGTTTTAGGGGCATAAGCAAAGCAAAGGAAGTTTTTCACTACAAATAAAAAAGAAGAAGCACAGTATAATAAATCCCAAACTACGGCCCATATATAGAGAACCCAACTAATCGCAAGCCTAGCTATAACAAAAAAGGTTTTCTAATCCTACAAGGACAATAAGTTTTTTATTTTTCAAATCTATTAAAACAATAGGTTTTCTAAACGTATAGGAATAATAAATTTCTTACAATTATAAGTCATAGCAGATGTAGCTCTTCGGCAACATGTTCATTTTAGTTCAATATTTTCAACACGAAGCACATGTATAGATATTTAAAACTCGATAAAATTTTAAGAAATATTAAATATAAACTCATAATTAAAAGTATAATAAATTTATTTAGTGTTACAAACATTAAAGGTCAAACACATCAAATTTAAACTCTTGAATTTGCCTCCAATTATAAGTGGATACATAAACTCAAGTCAATTAATGTATTCTGCAAATATCATTGTATACAATTTTCAAATACTACTTATGTACATGTTGCATATGCATTTGAAAACTGTGTACCCTGAGGCGGAGCCAAAATTTAAACTCCATAAATTCTGGATTTAAAAGATGACGACTTCAAGTGCTGATAATCATGTTCTAAATTTTAATATTTTTATATATATTTTAATAATTTCTTAACACAAATATATTGTTTGATCAAAAGCTACAAAATTTGGCCGAATCCAATCGGGCTTCTAGCTCCTCCCCCGAGAGAAATTCAAAAATAGCTACATTTACAAGTGGTCATTTAAAAATAGCCATAGTTTCAAAAATAATTGAAATTTAGCTACTTTTCATGTAAAGTTAAATCTGAACGAAAATACTGTTCAAAATCCAGAAAATACTATAATATAATATACTGAAATTATACTGGAGTTCCAACATAAGTATACTAGAACTTCAATATATTACACTGGAGTTCTAGTATAATATACTGGACTTCCAGCATAATATACTAGAGTTCCAGTATAATATATCGGTCCAACATAATATGCTGGAAGTTCTTATACAGGTGTTCCGATCCAATCTTCAGTATATTATGCTGGAACTTTCCGCGTGTTGGAGTTCCAACATAATATGCTGGAAGTTTATACACATGTGCACTGATCTCCAGTATATTATGCTGGAACTTCCCGTGTTGCGACAAAATAGTGGCTATTTTTCAATGACTTTGCAAATGTTGATTATTTTTGAATGACTAATCTGAAAACTGACTAGCTCGCGTTATTTTTACTCCTCTCCCGTGTAACCATATGTACGTTTGAGTCAACTCGAAAATTGTAGGTATGGCCATATTCATTGTCAAAAGAGTGCATCTGTACCTGTTCACAGCCCGTGCTAACCCTAATAAAAGTTTAAATGAGAATCTAGTTGTTTTCTAACTAGTCAACCAAATAATAATAAAAGTATTAAGTTGACATCAAGCCATTATTCCAAATTAAGTACAAAAATCTCTTACACGTGGTGTTCAACGATAAGAGAACGTATGTATTGTACTGTTTCTCGTGGAGAGCTGATTAATTAATTTATCCTTCGCAATTAACAGTTAAAGACTGCTAAAAAATAAATTATTTCTATGTTTGAAGGACTAACAAATGTACATTACACAATGGTTTTGACGGAAATTAAATGTTTATAATATTTACTTGGTAATTAGTTGACTTGATAAAATACTAGCAAGTTGTACCTATATATATATACTGTACACGTTCAACTCCTATTGAGCTTGATGTTAATTGTTATATCAATAATTTATTTTATTATCAAATTGGTACTGCTCTTAGCTGGATATACTAATAAAATGCGCATCATGCAAAATTTTTACTTGTGAATTCATCTGCATTGATAGTACTGTTTTCTAACTTTGAAAATAAACATTTTCTTTATTCATGGTTTTGACTAGCCAAACTTTAATCTAAACTACAGCTTCTTTGCTAGAAATATTTGATTTAAATTAACAAATATAACTCATTTTATTTTTAGTATTTATGCATTAAGTAGATGAGTATTATCATCTATTAAAATTTTTGATTTATAAAAAATTTATCTGTAGTATACGAATTGATGAGAAGTTAATTACTAGTTGCAATAATAATTCAAAGTCATTTTGACAAAATTAAATTGACAATAAATAGCACAAAAGGACATGACAAGGCCTGGAATTGAGTTTTGACATATTAACCAGTACTAAATGAGTCATGAATTATTAATAACAAGCTTATAATCCCAGGATAATCTTGCCTTCGAACCAAACGACCCCTAAAGATACTCAGGGGTCAAGTATATATAGCCGAACATTGTTGTACGAAGGTTAAAAATATTCTCTTTTTAGTCATAATGTTGAGTTCGAGAACTAAATTAAAGAAATTTTCAATAAAAAGCTCTTCATTATGAATTTATCCAACATTAATATAAGGATATAATTTACTAACTTTGAAGTATAGTTGAAGAATATTTTTGGCCAAAAACTCATATAATGCACATCACACAAAGACGGTAAAGTACAATAAAAGGAAACAAAATACGAAAAAGAACAAATACGGCTCCGCGTATGTGCCTTGAAGGGGTTGGGTGGGGTTAATGTGGGACCGGAATCCCACTGCTCTTGAGGAATCATTGGATCCAACTTTCGGACTCTTGAAATCCGAAAAAAGCCGAAGTAGCACATTATCAAATAATTTTTTATAACAATAAAATAATTATTTATGTAATATGTATGTGCACTTTAATTTGTAATTAGTGTCTTTTGAATGAACTTTTATGTTGTAATTATAATTAATTAATATATACTCTCAAATTATAATCTTATGGTGATTTTAATATATATTGGTACATACTAACGTTTATAATGAATAAATACAATAATTAATCTATACACCAAATCCGAATACATTTTTCATGACCTTCGCAACACTAAAAAAACTTATATTCATTATATATGCTGATGAATATAAGTACATAAAAATATTTTAACTTTAAGCTCCCATTTTATATTTGATGTATATTTTTAATAATTATACAAATACATAACATATTTAAGACCACAAATTCTAAAAGACATTTTTTTAAAACTTTATCCATGATTATAACTTTAAATATTTTTATATATAAAAATATTTTAACTTTAAGCTCCTATTTTATACTTGATGATATTTTTTTATAATTATACAAATGCATGACATATTTAAGACCATATGTTCTAAAAAAACGTTTTCTATTTCCTCAATTTTTTCTACTTAATCAAATATGTGATATAATTAAATTAAAAATTTAAAGTTAAATTATTTTTAAATATAAAAATATATAAATTTTGTAAACAGGCTTAAAGTTAAATAGTAGTACTAGTTTGGATAAATCTTTTTCACCCACTAGTGGGGGGTGGGGCTCTTAGCGCCTTTATTTATACACCAAATACATACCCTCACTTACTCTGAATTCTCAAAAGTCATTTCACGCTTTCCCCAAAGCCATCATCTTCGTCTCTCTCTTCTCTCTCTGCTCGTTATTCTTCGGGTGCAGCACAACAGTGAGAATATTACTGCCGGAAAATGAGCTCCGTAACATTCTTCGTCTCTTGAAGCTTTGATCGATTCATTTTATTCCTTACTTTCTTAATTGCGGAAGGAATTGAATTCGAAGTGTTGCAGTTATGGACGCTAAACAATTCGAAGTTTACAAAAGTTCTTTCCTTTGAAGCCGAGAACTGCCCTTTTTCATCATAACAATTTGTGAGTTTTCACCTTCCTTATATTCCTCTCCCTTTTGTAATAATCAAATTTTTTTAAAAAAAATGCACTGACGGTGTAAATAGATAAGTATTTACAGAATCAGATCACTACTTAATGTATAATAACAAGTAAATCTTCTGATAAACATTAATTGATAATATGATAAAAAATAGTAATAACCTTCGATAATAGGTTAAAATTCACTGATAGTGTTAAAAAATTCGTTATACTATTAGTGTATATACATAAATCCTTTTGTTTAAATTTTTTATATCTATTTTGTTAGAGTAGAAGTTTTCATTCGTGTGCTGCAATTGTGTACTATCATTTTGATTGAAACGAAGTAGGAATTTGCACAATATTTTGAGTTGAAGTTGAAAAAAAATAAATAATTGTTGTTGAGGTTGAAAAAAAAAATTGTGGATGAAGTTGTGTTTGGACTTGAAGTTCAAAAAAGTTATATGAAAGTTGAATAATTAAGTGTAGATACCAGTATTTTCACTTACAAGCATCAATTTGTAAAAGATATTTGCAAAATCAGGTCATTTATAGGTAATTACTGGTAAATCCCTTAATAAGTTTTAATTTGTAATCTGGTAAAAATTGTAACTAACCTACAGTCACAGGGTAAGTTCATTGAATTTTTTTATGCTGTAAGTGTATATAACTTAATCCTATATTAATGTTTTCACATGAAATTCAAATATTGAAGTATTTGCAAATTCCGACTTATGTTCAATTATTCTATTTTTGCCTAAAAATTGCGCCACATATTAAAGTAGTCAGCTGTCAATCTCTTCAACAGCTTAAATTTTACATGTTAGTCTGTATTAAATTTTAGAACAATTATACATATCCATCAAGTCGCAATGATTTAATACGAAATGAGAGAAAGATACAACTTCAGAAATTCTTTCATGTTTTTTTACTTGGTCTAAGTAGGATACAAATTCCAGGAAATTAAAAAAAGAAGAAGATATTTCTTTTGACAAAATTGAGTAAATTTTTTGCTTTGGTTTTTAGTGGTAGATTTTTATTTTATTTAGTCCAAAGTAAAGTATGTGCAACAAGCTAAATGCCTTTCTGAATCTTTTTTTATTTGGGTGTAACATTGGGATGTAAATAATGTACAATTGTACATGAGTTTTTGTATTTTATTATTTATTACCTCCTTAAGTTTTGTACAACTTCTGGATGCTTTGTTAATAAAATATCTTTGTTTTATCCACAAAAATGGTGCAGAATTGTTACAAACTTTCAACTTCAAAGCTTGATATCTTCAATTAAACTGGAATCTACTTTTTCTGAAGAAATGTATTAATCACTTTAACCTCCAGCCTTAATTCTTTTACAATCCAAAACAATTTGTCTGTTCTCTATAAATCAACGAGAACAAACTAGTAGATTGAAATATTGACTGTATCACAGTTGTTGACCAGAAATAGTTCTGAAGAAAGATATGCCTTAGTTTTTTTTTTTTTTTTTTTGCTAAAAGATATGCCTTAGTTGATATAACCAATTATGCCTCCCTAAAGAGAAAATTGTTATTGTATATTTAATTTTTTGACTTTCTGTATTTTGATTATCTGGAGGATTTGTCATAATCGTGTAATTTTCTCCTTACAGTTTATCCTGTGCCTCTGGCTTTGAGTTGTGGCTTCTCTCTTGATTGTTTAGTGGAAGCATCAAGTCGCTCTGGATAGGATTTGAGGCTTCTTCTCTGCTTTTCTTGTCCTTTGATCAGCATTTACTGCATTATTTGCTTCTCTATCGGTGTTGAAGTGATGGACGCGTTCTCAGCCATGCTTTCTTCTTAATTTCTAGCTTGAAATCCATTTGTTATGCCCTTTGCATCAATTTGCTTTTTGATAGTTGGAGAGATCATCAAAAGAATGTATATGTTGCTTTTGACTTCAACCGAGCCCCCAATGAAGCGCAGAGCTGGTTTGTTTATAGTTCAGGCTGGACGAGGATCATATCGTGGAAGTTAGTTGGCGATTTGATGGTAAATTGTGTTGCTATTATCTGAATTTTGGAGCTTTTGATTTATTATTTAGAATAAAGAAGAATGAGAGCAGCTTCCTTGAGGCATTTCCTGCAAAGTCTCTGCTCCAAACCTCCATGGAACTATGCAGTGTTCTGGAAGCTTCAGCACGAGTACGCTCCGTAAGTTGTTTCTTGGCCTATTCCAGTGTGGCAGCTCAGTTTCCTATCTAGTAAAACAAGAACAGAAAAAAGACAAAAAAAAGAACTATATTTCCGAGGAATCTGAATTATTTTCTGGTCGGCAAACCTATGTTTCTCTAGCCAGCTTACTTGATTTGGATCGTATGAAATTCCAACGGAAGAAAATACAAATGCTATACACCTTTTTGATGACATCCATCTTCTTGTATTTGCAACGACTTACTCTCATTCTATTTCTTTTGCAGTCCACATTATGCGCATCTCTATGTATTTATTTAATATTTGTCTTATTTGTCTTTATACATATTGTTTTCCCTTTGTATCGTATTGTTGGAATTCCTTTTGCCCTTGTTTTTCCATGAACTGAATTAAAAATGTATTGCATTAGCAGCATTTCACTAGAGCAGCTTTTTGTTTTTTCCGAGGACTTGGTCTTAGGTGGTTTGTAATCTGTGTACATGCACTGAATGGTTGAGACTGGTTGCTCACTTACATTGGCTCGACTTATTTTGGCAGGATTTTGACATGGGAAGATGGATATCTGGACATTCCTTGTGCTAGAGAACCTTACAGAAGTCTAATAGGCAATTATTACAACAAAACCTTGAATGAGTTATTTCCAAACTGTGGATCAAGATCACATAATGGAAAATTGGGTGAACATCCAATTGGCTTAGCCTTGGTTGAGATGTCAAGTACTTATCACGTTGCAGGAAAAGGGTAGATCATTGATTTCTATCTCTTTCTGGCTTCTGTTATTTCTTGAATTTGTTATAGTAGCGTAATTAGGTATTCATAAAAATTGACTTTAGCTCGCTAACATTTTCACTAGATGTTGTGGGCTGGAGGTAAAAGATTCAGGCCATAGATATTGTCCTCCAGTTCTTCATAGTGTCACTCTAAGACTGTAAAGTTTCTCTTGGGGAGCTACTGCTCTGAAAGAGATTAATCCCATAAAGTTGTGTTGGCCATTTCATCATCATGTAAATGTGGTTTCTTTAGCTCTTCATTCTTTGTCTTGTTCGAACAAAATGCGTAGCCAATTCCACGTGTCTTATCAAAAGTCTCTTTTTCTTCCAAAACTTTTCGATCTTTCCATTCATTCCTTGTCTTCCCTTCGTCCCCGATTCTTCCCATTCTACCAACGAATTCTCTATAATAATTTGTAAATTTAGATCAGCTAATTTTCCTCGGATAGCACCTGTGCCAGTGGAGATTTCTCGATTGCAAAAATGTATCAAAATCTTGCTTTTCTTGGTGATGGCAAGTGAGTTTATGCCAAAGGGAGTCACAAATTGTTGAATGTATTGTACTGATACTGTTGAATAAATTATCAAGTGGATAAACACAGAAAACTAGCTCCTTGTTAAAAAAAAAAGGGAAAAAAATTGACTGACTTAGCTTCTCCTAAGAAACTGCTAATGTTTGTGATTAAGAAGACATTTGTGATTTATCGAGTGTGCACCATCTTAAATAAGGTAAGCCCATGCTTGTTGGAGGGAAAAGAGAAAGAAGGGTCTAGCCAATAACCATGATCTCAAATGTGTTTACCATTTCTCTCTTATAGACAGTACAAGAATTTTCTGGTGCTTGAAGCCTGTTTAATGGAAAGATCGGAGTGGATATAACTACGAAATAACTGTCGCACACATTTCAGATCCGATATGCTGCCACATTGGATGAGTGAAATCTATACCGATCTGTGAATTTCTACAATGATAAACCAACATTTTCTCTCTATTCTTGATGGTTGTTTAAGCTACCGCTTGCATAATTTACCTGGCTTACTCCTAGATGTATTATCAAGTTTGGATCCCCATTGCATGGTTATCATCTTTATACTTGACCATGATCCTGATAAGCTGAGAGCAACTATTTGTAGTCCATCTCCTTTGCTTGTATGAGACCAAGAGTCAACTGTAATGTTTTTATTATATATGTCTTTTGTTGAAAATGAAACACAGGGTGGTTGGTGAAGTGGCATCTTTGTGCATCCCACGCTGGATTTCTTCCGACAGTATAGCACCTGCAGAGCTCAGCTTTGGTTCTGTTTCTGAGGTATATATTAAGTTTGATATTTTTGCTTCTGGACAATGTAGTTCATTGATTAACCTTTTTGTCCTTTTCTCAGTTGAGAGGAGCCCATGTTACACTTAAACACTCTGTTAATGAGGCCAAAATTGATGTAGCTTTATGAAATGCTGTTAATTTTCTGCCTCCCCCCCCCCCCACAACCCCCACCATAACCAACCCAATTAGCCGGATAAAGTTTTCCATTCTTTTTATAGTACTGGATAAAGCCTCCATGTGACCTATAGATCATGGGTTCGAGCGATGGAATCAGCCATTTATGCTTGCAGTAGGGTAGGCTGCCTAAATCACACTACCTTGGGGTGCGGCCCTTCCCGGAAACTTGCGGGATGCTTCGTGCACCGGGCTACCCTTTTTTGATCTCTTTGCATAACCTTTCTTCTTCAATGGTAGTTGTGGATAACTAATTTGGAGCTCTCCTGTTAATGTAGAACAAAGTGATTTTTAAAACTTATGGATAACTAATTTCTCAAATTCTACTTCTTGGATTGAAGCATAGTTGATAAATTGATTGATTGAAATTTGTTGCAGTGTCCAGATGAGTGGCTGCTTCAGTTTGTTGCTGGCATTAAGGTGAATTTATTTAGCATGCTTAAATTTGAGGCGGTTTTATTCATCTTTTGTGTTTACAGTATTCCTTAAATTAATCATTAACATATCTTTCTTTTTCAGACTATATTGCTGGTACCTTGTATTCCTCACGGTGTTCTGCAACTAGGTTCAATGGAAACGGTATGTCATTTTTGATATCACAATATTTTCAATATTGCAGGACGTCATTGGATCTGTTTCTGCCAAATGCCAATGTGATTTTTGAAGTTGTCTGATACTTATCTAATGGAAACTTAAGCAGCATATGTAACTTTAGCATAATATTTCATCGTGATTTCTAAGCTTTGGGGTGGCCATAGAACTACATGATGCCTCATTTACTTTTTCTTTCCCTTGCATTGTATATGTGCTTACATGTTGTGGTATCTTCTTATGGTCATTCACACGATACTATATTTCTTTCAAAAAATCAGGTAGCTGAAAACGCGGAGATGGTTACCAATCTAGCTGAAGAACTTGATGCCCATTTCAAATTTGTTGAGAACTTTTTACCTGGTGGAGGAAACTGTGAATTTCTTCTACAGTCTACTCTCTCAGAGAGTTTGAATATACTATCTGCAACTACCACAAATAAGGTTAATGAAGATGATTTAGCTGCTGATATAGCAATTCTGAAAGATCACAAGTTATCAACTGCATTTCCGATGACTTCATTAATTGAGGTTCAACATCCCTTTCAATTATCTGGACAAAACATGCAAAATGTCCTCGAGAATGCCAATGAAAGCAAAATTGGTAAGTTCGATGAAAACGTGCCAAATGTCCTAGAAAATGCAAATGAAAGCAAAATTGAAATGCAACATGCAGACATGATTAATCTAGTGATGCAGCTCAATCATGAATATTCTGATGATAATAAATCAGGGATAACAGAAAGCAGCTTGGATAGATCTTCTTGCCATGCAAAAGATGTAGATACCTTTTCTTACTCTAGCTGCAATGTTGTCGGTGGAGTTAATGTTTCCAATGAGGTAGATTTTTACTTTGACGGAGACGTGCTAGATCCACAATCTCTTGGAATGGATTGCAGTGACACTATTCTTGGAAACCCAACAGAATGCGAACTTTACAAAGCCCTTGGAAGTACAATTCACAACTTGTCTGGCTTTAGCGAGAATACTGCTAGCAAATCCACCTATACTGCTGATCCTATGTTTAATATTGAGCCATCTTTTGGGGAATCTAATGGATGGCTTCTGAAAGAAGATAATGCAGAGAATCTTCTGGAAGCTGTAGTTGCCAGTTCACTCAACAAAATGACTTGTCTGGAATCGCTAAACATGCCATTAGGAAAACATGTTCCTTTCTCCAAAAGGGAAAATCAATCTACAGAAAGTGCTTTGGTTGGAGACAACACAGTTACATGGAGAACTCTTACATCAGCTTCTGCTGGGGCAGATAGATATGCTTTGACTAACTGTTCGCCTTCTGCTTCTTCATTTGGTTGTGTTGTCAATGCATTTAATGAGGGGCAGCATCAGTCGAAGGTCTTTAGCTCTCTGAGTTGTCGTAAGGAGTCAAAAATATCTAATAACAACAAGAAAAGGGGGCGGTCTGGTGATAGTCATAGACCCAGACCACGAGATAGGCAGTTAATTCAGGATCGGCTTAAGGAGTTGCGACAACTTGTCCCTAATGGCGCCAAAGTAAGTGCTAATTTCACCTTAGTTCTATTAGGGTACTTTCCTTGTACCTTTGCTTAAAATAACTTTTTGTTTTCCCACTGCAGTGTAGCATTGATGGTTTACTGCATAAAACCATAAAGCACATGCTGTTTCTGCGAAGTGTTACTGATCAGGCTGATAAACTAAGGTGCCAGGCTCAGAAGGATGTAAGCATTCCGTGGTTTATATATCTATTTATTATGTACTTTGTTGGGAATTGTTTCTTGTTTGAAGTTTTATTAAAAATATTATGGCAAAACCGTACCCTCTTTCTGGTGCTATTATTATGAGTAAACAACTAGAAAGCAACTACAAGAAGGAATGCAATGCGGTCAGATAAATTCATATCCATTAACAATAAGAAAAAGTAGGCCATGAATGCAATACCACACTCTCTTTTTCTGCGGGTCCAATATTTCGTCAGGTCTTAATTTCATTGATCCATAAATGCACGGCAGGTAGACCCAGACAAGAGCCTCCAATCACCTGAATTAAAAACTAGTGATCAACGAGGCACAAGTTGGGCTCTAGAATTGGGAAGTGAGGACCAGATATGCCCTATAATTGTCAAAGATTTGGAGTACCCTGGACACATGCTTATAGAGGTATATCATATGGCTTCTTCACTAGTCCTAGTTTCATTTTACTTTTCGGCTTCTAAAAGAATCTCCTGATATGGGACCCCAAAGCGAATCTGAGATATCAGTATTCTTGACATCCATATTATGAAATTTGACATAAAGTTTCAAACAGATGGTGTGTGACGACCATGGACGCTTCTTAGAAATCGCTGATGTTATTCACCGTTTGGAGCTGACGATTTTGAAGGGTGTGATGGAAAAGCGTCCAGAGAGCACCTGGGCTCACTTCATCGTTGAGGTAATCGGTCTGTTCATAGATTTTACCTTTCACAACTTAACTCCATTTTCGGAATGGATAAGCAACACTCATTTACTCCATTGTAGTTAATTTTCGAACCTGATTAACAAGATCAGGGAAATGGCAGTATACGTGTACCGAAATATTTTTTTATACTTGCTTACAGGCCTCAGGAAGCTGCCATAGACTGGATATCTTCTGGCCGCTGATGCAGCTCTTACAGCAGGTTCCAACTTCTATTTCGCACAACATGTAGTTGGTTTATTAATTCACGAGGAGATGTGATGATTGGAGCTATTGAACCCCGTCTATTGTTGATATACCGCTATGAACATGTGATAGATATGTCGCATGCGCCATGTAATTTTCGTATCAAGGTTGAGGCCTTGAATTCTATTATTTGTAACTACCAAATTGCATCTGTTAGTTACCATGAGCGTGTGATATTATTATGTAACTACTAGTATTAGTACCCGTGCGATGCGCGGATATTATCAAAGAATATTAGATAGATTAGAGTATAATCTAATTTATTTGAGAATGTTAGATTATGTGTTTTAACTAAATTATTTTTATCGTCTTATTTATTCAATAGTAAAAGTTCAATATAATTAAATTAAACGAATTATATAATTATGGAATAACTTTTGAATGTTACTTAAATATTGTAATTATATACGTTGTGCTACAAATAATATGAAAATATAACATGATCCAAAACGAATAAGAATACGTTATAAGTAAATGAATCAAAAAAAATTCTTTATTTACTAATTATCTAGCTTTATTTGTTATTTATCTTTCATTGTCATTACAATATTTAATCCCTTCATGGTGAAAATCATAGATTCATTTGTAAATACATGTTTACTTAGAAATAGTCCCATATGAGATTATAATAATTTTAACTTAAATGATGATAAAAGAATAATGCGGTAGAAAATTACTATCCATATTTTTATTAAGAAAAATTGTATTTCAATCAAATTCAAAAACTATATCAATAGATTCAAAAAATTATCCTTCAATTCAAATTAATTTTTATTACATAACCTTATAGATATTGTCAAAATTGCTCTGTGGCTTTCTATTAACTTATGTTTTTATTTATTAGGTTACCACTTGGCTTAACCTCAATACAACTACTTTTTTGACTGAGCGAATAGTTAAAGTTTTATTGATTATTTTTCTAACTCATTTGTTATTTGTTCATCATCATCATTTCCTTTCTACTTGTAACTTGTGATAAAACAAATAAAGTAGTTCATTTGTAAAATATATTTATTTAGAAATAGTCCAATGTGAGATAATGATTCGTTTTGACTTATAATAATGATAAAATAATAATGTGATAGGAAATAATCTTCATTTGAAGTTAGAAGGTATTTAACACAGATGAAGTTAGCATTATTTTAAGGATGATCCTTTTTTGTCCAACATTTCTATAACTAAAATCATATCTTATTAAGTAGACTATTATATTTTTGTTTTTTTATTATTAGCAAATAACTTATATTACAAAAAAAAAAATCATCCTTTCTTCTCTTCAATATTTGCATTTTTCCTAGGGAATAAAATAACAGTCCATACCTTTATAAATATAAATATATATAACTTAGAGTTAATAATTTTTCCGTGTTATATTATACTAATAATTATTATCAGTAAAGCGTTTCATGAAATTTTTAGCATTATTTTTAATAATTATTGTAATAGTTCGTACAATTAGAATTTTTTATTTTATTTTTAATGTAATATTTTGATAATAATTTGAATTCTTATTAACATGACCTATATTAATAATTACGGGTAAAGTTAATTTAATGATTATTTAGTAGTACATACAATTAAAAATTAGATTTTCTCCCTATGTTATTTTTAATGTAATAATTCAATCCTTATTAAAATTACCTATAACTAAAAATTTATTATATTTCTAAAATTCTAATGAGTTGCTTGAAAATCCTTAATTTAAACTTTTCTCATCCTAATATAAAAAGATTTCTCATCTCAAATTCAAATAAGTTCAACATTTTTATTTTTAAATTGATTTTTAATATCATGTCAAAATGCGATTTAGTTTATTTGAGTACATTAAATCATATTGATTTTATAAAATTCTAATTATCAGCTTAGTTCTTAACTCAACCTATGACTCTTTCATAACTACTTAATATATAAGATTAAAATATTTTGATTGATTACCACAATAATTTGAGTAAATATAGTCTCTTAAATTAAATTACAAAAATATACCCATATTCTATTGATATATGTATATGATAAATTACATTCAGTATTTCATTTTTATTCTGTATTTGTAATCCTCTAGCAACTCTTCTAGGAGAGATAGATTTGAATGTAATCTTTCTCTTAGAAGTGAGAGATCCTTCCCGTACCTTATTTGTTGGCTCCTTGAATTAGTAGAATAGGTCATTCAACATATTGGACTATTCTTACTTCTATCAACACGACAGAAAACTTAAATAAAAATATACTCCAGAAAAAATTAAAGTAACTATAAACTCATGTAGAACTATATCTAATTAAATTATACTTTTTCATCTTTCTTGTGTGCATCCTCGATTTGAATTTCACTTTGCAACAATGATTCGGTCCATCTCTTGCGATTTTCTTTAGGGAATATTCAGGACGATTCCATCATGGATGACACTATTTCATCCTACAACATAACCAATATTTGAATTTTTCTACTACTATTTTCAAGTTGGAAAGTGTAAAAGTTGGAAAAACTGTATAGGAGACCAACTGTATATAGAAGTTTTATTTTAGATTCAGAATTTTAATAAGTTCAAAAATTCGGAGTTATCTAGAGCTTGGATAAGATTTTTTTTTCAAAAGCTTTAACCATACAATAAAAGTTGGATTTTTCTTTTCAATCCCAAAACATGTAACTGTTCCCTCCTTTGAAATAATGTACCAATTTGTTTTTAGTTTGAATAAATTAAAAAAAAAACTACCTGAAAAAATGTGGGAGGAACTCTTCATGTTAACTGAATTGACAGGTTCACATTTATGAACTTGTTTTCTGTTTTGAATTATTTTAAATTTTAAATTCTCAGGTTTAATAAATTTAAAAAACTGCCCAGAAAAGTGATATAACAATTTGATATTAAAGTGTTAATTGAATTAGCAGGTTTCAATTTTTTGAACCTAGACTCTTGACGTCAATTGAATTGGCAGGTTTTAATTTTTTAACCTATTTTATATTTTAAATTATTTTTGAAACTCCAACTTGAAAGTACTCTCCAATTTGAATTGGTAGTTTTTTATTTTTAATTTTTTAAATTTTGTTTCTTATAAATACTAATATAAAATTAATTTTCTTTTTAGAGAGAAAAAACGTGTCATTTAATTGTGCAAATAAGCTATTATTTTAAAATTTTAAAATTCTGATATTTTGAATTTTGGAAAAAAAGTGTCCTCAAGTTTTTTTAAAATAAATTTGAACCTCCAAATTAGTTGGAGGTTTGTCCTAAAATTGGACACATGTTCATTTTTTGTTTTGACACTTGGCACAATATTATGAATTTGTCTCTCCTTTTCTATATTAATAGAATAGATGTGAATTTATGAAGGTTGAACCCCCCTAGTTTTAATGAGGTTGGTATTATACTCTCTTCGTCTCAAATTTCTTTAGCACTCCGTTAACTTTTGTCCATCCAAAAATACTAATCTCTCAGTTTAGTTTATATAGTTTATATGGACCTATTTTCTTTTAATTCTTTTTCAAAAAGAATAAATCCTTTATTAGATTCAAAAACAAATAAACGTTTTACTTATCCTTAGTAACAAGTTTTTATGACTACACAAATGTTATGACATGTTTAAATAAAAAGTCTCATAACACTTCTCCTTCTGGTCTTTCAGCATCGGGTAGGTATCAGACTCTATACATTGTATTATCACTTAGCTGAGTCTTGTGTTTTTTTTAATAAATAATTGCTACCCTCCAGAGAGCACCTCTTCTCCCGAAATTGCAAAATTATTTTGTCGAGTTCCTTCGATATGGTTCTCTCAAACGCCCTAGTATATTCGACTTGTTAACCTATATTGGTTTGGGGTATGATCAATTCACCAAGAGTATCGCCTCCCAATTTGAAGTTCCTTCCTGGAACTTTACTACACAAATCTTGTGGCATTTTTTAAGGCCCAAAGTCTTTAAAGTTTTCTTTTCTTTCATAGGCAATCAAACTGGCTTACATATGCTGAAACCTGAAAGTACCATATTTCTATGATTAAAAACAAATTAACTTTGTATCCATTTTTTCCATTAATTTAACCTTGTAATATGCGTACGTAAAGACATTTTATGCATGTTCATCTTATGTGTTGAAATTTCTTCTTTATCGGACTTTGTATCCAATCAAACAAGACCAAACATACTAGAAGATATACTTTTAATAAAAATGTGCCACCTCAAATATATGTTAAACAAGTTTTCTTGCAGACCCTCTCAATCCCTTCTTTTAACAAAGAATTTTGGGACTTTGACTAGGTCAAATTTAAGTAAGTGAGTTTGCGGCGTTAGCAAACTGGGCCAATAATGCATTCAATCTAACAACTAAACATATAAGCCTTCTCAATGACATTAATTAGCTGACAAGGCATTCACATAAGTGATCTACATAAACCTGCTCTGATAACCCATTAACCCGTAAAAAAAATACCCGATTATCAATCAAATATAGGACTAAAAAACGTAAAAGGTCTGTAAAAAATTCCAAACCCCATTTTTAAACCTAGTTCTTCCAACATAGGCGATTTGAGACTTGAGGGGATGATACCATCGAGCAAGGTTTAACAATACAAATTGAAGATCATCAGAAGATATTTAAGTAATTTCTCCTTTCATTTATTGGGTCTCTGTCTCGAACAAAGTGATTAATCAAATTTTTTTGTAATTTTCTAGGGTTTTGTCATATACTGGTATTTCTGATTTTGTAACATAGTTTATGTGTTTGCATGTGGGTTAGGTACTCTTATTGTTTGTTATCTTTGTTGTTTCCTTATGTGGTGTCAATTTGTGCCCTAGGTCTACGTCGTCTTTGGTTGCAAATATCCTTTTCACATATTTTATCATAGTGTGTTAGGGTTGGGTTGCTGAAATCGACAAAATCATGTGCTTTATCTCTTAAAGACAGTGCTTTCTTGCTTTCCAATGTGGTAGGATTAGATTGTTGAAATCGACAGAAACATGTACTTTATCTCTTAAAGAGTGTGTTTTATTCTTTCCACTATATTATATGTAACAATTTATTGTATGTTCAATATTTTATTGTCAAAGTTGTTAAATTATTCTTGTGGTCCCTCTATGTTTTTTTCTATGTCTATATTATAGATATTTCAATATGGGGGACCACGAAGAGCCAATTTCAGGTCAATATAAGTGTAAATTAGATAATGATTGTGAATCTGATAGTGATAAAAGTTTAAATTATGGTTCAAATGCTAGTGAATATAATTGTGAAGAATTATAGTTATTTAGGATGCAAAAAGCTAAAGAAATTAATGATAAGCTTACTCACTACAAAGAGCTTTGTCTATGACATTTAAGGACTTGGATGAGACCAGGAAAATCATGAACTTCTATGCTATTGCAAATTCCAAACCTCTGAAGTTTAAAAAAATTGATAAAATAAGAGTAAGGTAGAGATGTGTAGTAGGCTGCCCTTTTGTATGCCTCATCTCTAAAGATAAGAAGGGGGAGACTTTAAGATAAAAACATTGAAGACAAAGCACAACTGTGAATATGCATTTGAGAATCCTAGAGCCAAAACAAAAATTTTAGCTCAATATTTCGAGAGTAAGGTGCAGAATAACCCCAAGTATAAGATAAAGGATATGAAACTAGATTTGAAAAATTAATTTTCATTGAATATACATAACTCCACATTGAAAAGGACTAAGAAGATGACACTTCAGCAATTGCAAGGAAGCTTTTTAGATGACTATAACAGATTAGAAGCATATGAGCAATCTTGGTAGTGATGTGGTTATCAATTTATCAAAAGATTCCATGGCTGAAGGTAAACGAAGATTTCTTAGAATGTACATATGCTTCAATGCAATAAAGTTGGGGTTCAAACAAGTGCTGAGACCATTCATTGGACTAGATGAGACTTTCTTAAAGGGCCATTGCAAGGGGCAACTATTGGTGGCTGTTGCACAAGATTGCATGAATCATTTCTATCCCTTGGCCTGGGCTGTAGTTGACAAGGAAAATACCTTGACATGGACATCGTTTCTGGAGCTGCTGAAACACTCATTGAATCTGAAAGATGGAACCAATATTACATTTATGTCTGATATGCAAAAGGTACAAGTTATGATTTTGTTGAACTGACAATTTAAATTATTTTTAAACTTATATATAGTTAATTCTATTTAAATTTACATGTGCAGGGTCTGTTGGAAGCAGTAAGAACTGTCCTCCCTCTCTCAAATCACAGGTTTTGTATGAGGCATATTGAAGCCAACTGGAGTAAGAGAATCAGAATTTCAGGAGAGATGAAAAAATACCTATGGTGGTCTGCTTGGAGCACTTATGGGGAGGACTTTAAAGATCAACTAAAGAATCTTGGTGAATTGTCTGTTGATGCTGCCAAGGAGTTGCTTAGGTATCCACCACAGAATTGGTGTAGATCATACTTTGATACATTGTGCAAAAATCATAAGGTGGACAATAATTTTATAGAATCATTCAACTCTTGGATCTTAGAAGCAAGAGTCAAGCCTATCCTGAAGATGCTTGAGGATATTATAATCAAGATCATGAATAGGTTGAGAGAGAAGGAAGAAGATGCTAGAACATGGGAGGAGAGTTCAGTCCTAACTGCAAGAAGTTGTATGCTGCTTATTTAAAGGTTACCAACTTATGTACTGTTCATTTCAATGGTGAAACTGGCTATGAGGTTTCTGGGGGTGATGATAAAGATAAAGTGAACCTAGTGGAGAAGAAATGCACATGTAGATCCTAGCAGTTGACTGATATCCCATGCCCCCATGCCATCAGGGCACTAAAATACAAGAAAGAGGATCTAATGATTGAAATTAATTGGTGGTACAACAAGGAAACTTACTGTCACGACCCGGAATTCCCACCCTCGGGAGTCGTGATAGCGCCTACTAATGTGAGCTAGGCAAGCCAATCCTTAATAGCTTACTTCATTAACAAATCACTTCTTTTAACGATTATCAGTGATAGCATGAAAATAACAGAATTTAATGAATATACAGAAGACTTAAATTAAAGAAACTGAACAATAATATGGAAATTAACATATGCCTCTACCCAAGAACTGGCGTCACATTACTCATGAACTTCTAAGAGTACTAAATACAACCGTTTGAAAGAAAAATGTAAACTATTTATCTCGAATACATGAGATAACAGACTGAAATAAAGATAGAGGAGACGCCGGGCCTGCGGACGCTTGCAAGGCTACCTCGGTGTCTCACTGGACTGAAAGCTAGATCCCGCGCTACTGCTGTTGTCAAAGACCTGGATCTGTGCAAAAGAGCACATAGTGTAGTATCAGTACAACCGACCCCATGTGCTAGTATGTGTCTGACCTAACCCCGGCGAGGTAGTGACGAGGATAGGACCAGACTCCAGATAAACCTGTGCAGTTATATACTATATGGCGGAAAAGTAAATAGGTAATAAGCAATCAAAGCTGGGAAAGGGAAAACATGCTCCGGGGGTAGCAGATAAAACAAAATATCAAAGAATAGTAAGGAAACTACAATTTAACTTCTAACACGGATAAAGAGAAATAAGGCAACTTTCACTTTCAGTTTCATCTTATTGCAGGCGTGCAACCCGATACCATTTCTCATATCTTGTGGTAGACGTACCACCCGCTCCCATTTCAGTATATCTTGTGGTAGGCATACCACCCTCTCCCATTTCATCATATCTCGTGGTAGGCGTACCACCCGCTCCCATTTTATTATATCTTGTGGTAGGCGTACCGCCCGCTCCCATTTCATTATATCTCGTGGTAGGCGTACCACCCGCTCCCATTTCATTATATCTTGTGGTAGGCGTACCACCCGCTTCCTTTTACATTTCATTATACAATCACAAGAAATCCCGGCAAGGGAACATAAATAATATAATAACTTCCCGGCAAGGGAACACAACAATATTATAATTTTCCCGGCAAGGGAACAATAATATTGAATTGTCATCCTGGCAAGGGAGAATCAACTATAACCAATCTCAACTCAACTTGTACTCAATTCAATTATTGAAAATGCTCAGTCATCAAAGATCATTAAGTAAAGCACCCAAGTGTCATTTAAGAACACAACAACTTTCAATTTAAAACTCACGGTCATGCTTGACACCAACGTATAGATACTCGTCACCATGCCTATACGTCGTACTCAACAAGAAGCAAGTAGCAAGTATGACTCAACTCCTAATCCCTCAAGCTAGGGTTATACCAAACACTTACCTCGATGCCTTGATCACCACTCAAGTCTCAACTATAGCTTTACCCCTTGATTCCACCACTAATCCGCTCGAATCTAGTCACAAGTTACTTAATTACATCAATAAGTGCTAAATGAATCAACCCCAATGCATGAAAATGAGTTTTCTAAAGTTTTACCCAAAGTCAGAAATCACCCCCAAGGCCCACGTGGTTGAAACCCGAGGTCCGGACCGAAACCTGATTACCCATTCCCCCACGAATCCTAATTTATAATTTGTTTTGAAATCGGACCTCAAATTGAGGTCCAAATCCCCAATTTTAGAAAAACTTAGGTTCTACCCAAAACACCCAATTTCCCCCATGAAAATCTTTGATTTGAAGTTGAAATCATGTTAAAAGATGTTAAGGAGTGAAGAAAATGAGTTAGAAATCACTTACCAACGTTTTGGAGAAGAAAGATTGTTTGAAAAATCGCCTCTTATGTTTTTGGGGTTTTAAAAAGTAAAAAATAGCTGAAATTCCCGTTTATTTATACTCCTCTTAGACCCCCAGTGTGGACCGTATCAAATGGACTGCGGCCGCACAGCCTCCACCGCGGACTGAATAAAGGCGACCGCGGCCGTGCTGGCCCCTCCCTGAAGACCTGCAGTTGAGCACCCTGTGCGGACCGCACAAAGGCGACTGCGGAATTTCACTTAAAAATTCATTTCTTGGGTTTAGGACCTCGGAATTCGATTCCGGGCATACGCCTAAGTCCCATATTTTCCTACGGACCCTCCGGGACCATTGAATCATGGATCCGGGTCCGTTTACCCAAAATGTTGACCGAAGTCAAGATTATTCCTTTTATCATCAAAACTTAGCATTTTTCTTTTCACAAAGTTTCATATTTAACCTTTCCGGCTACGCGCCTGGACTGCGCACACAATTTGTGGCGACTCTAATGAGGTTTTCAAGGCCTCGGAGACACAGAAATCAACTGAAAGCAAGTGATGACCCTTTGGGTTGTCACATTCTCCACCTCTAAAACAACCATTCGTCCTCGAACGGACATAAGAAGGAAGTACCTGAGTCGGGGAAAAGATGAGGATAACGGCTACGCATATCGGACTCGGACTCCCAGATCGATGCCTCAGGAGGCTAAATTCTCCACTGAACACGAACCGAAGGAAAACTCTTCGACCTCAACTGTCGAACCTACTGGTCTAGAATAGCCCCCGGCTCCTCCTCATAAGACAAGTCCTTGTCCAACCGAACAGTGCTGAAATCTAACACGTGGGATGGATTGCCGTGATACTTCCGAAGCATGAACACATGAAATACTGGATGTACGGTTGATAAGCTAGGCGGCAATGCAAGTTTATAAGCCACCTCTCCCACTCGATCAAGAATCTCAAATGGAACAATGAACCTAGGGCTAAGCTTTCCCTTCTTCCCGAATCTCATCACGCCCTTCATATGTGACACTCAGAGCAATACCCGCTCACCAACCATAAAAGCCACATCTCGAACCTTGCAGTCTGCATAACTCTTCTGCCTAGATTGAGCTGTACGAAGCCTATGTGGAATGATCCTAACCTTGTCCAAAGCCTGCTGAACCAGATCCGTACCCAATAACTGAGCCTCTCCTGGCTCAAACCACCCAATCGGAGATCGACACCGCCTACCGTATAAAGACTCATAAGGAGCCATCTGGATGCTCGACTGGTAGCTGTTGTTGTAGGCAAACTCTGCTAAAGGCAAAAACTGATCCCATGAACCTCCAAAATCGATGACACAAGCTCACAGCATATCCTCCAAAATCTAAATAGTCCGCTCGGACTACCCGTCCATCTGAGGATGAAATGCTGTACTCAACTCAACCTGGGTGCCCAACTCTCGCTCACTGCTCTCGATAAATGCAAGGTAAACTACATACCTCGGTCCGAAATTATAGATACGGGCAGACCATGAAGACGAACAATCTCTCGGATATAGATCTCAGCTAACCTCTCAGATGAATAAGAGACTGCCACATGAATGAAATGCGCTGACTTGGTCAGCCTATTAACAATGACCCAAACTGCGTCAAACTTCTTCCGAGTCAGCGGAAGTCCAGTAACAAAGTCCATAGTAATCCTCTCCCACTTCCACTCGGGAAGTTCAATCCTATGAAACAGTCCACCAGGCCTCTGATGCTCGTACTTAACCTACTGACAATTCAAACATCAAGCCACATATGCAATAATATCCTTCTTCATTCTACGCCACCAATAATGTTGCCGCAAATCCTGATACATCTTCGCGGCGCCTGGATGAATAGAGTACAGGGAACTATGGGCCTCATCTAAAATCAACTCTCGAAGCCCATCCACATTAGGCACACATACTCGCCCCTGCAATCTCAAAACTCCATCATCACCTAAGGTAACCTGCTTGGCACCTCCAAGCTGCACCGTGTCTCTAAGGACACACAAATGGGGATCATCAAACTGTCAATCACGAATATGCTCCAATAATGAAGATCGAGCGACCGTGCAAGCTAATACTTGGCTAGGCTCAGAGATATCCAATATCACAATCGATTGGCCAAAGCTTGAACATCTAACGCAAGCGGCCTCTCACCGACCGGAATATAAGCAAGACTGCCCATGCTGGCTGACTTTCTACTCCGAGCATCGGCCACCACGTTGGCCTTTCCCGGGTGATATAAGATGGTGATATCATAATCCTTCACCAACTACAACCATCTCCTCTGCCTCAAATTCAACTCCTTTTGCTTGAACAAATACTGAAGACTCTTGTGATCAGTGAACACCTCACATGTCACGCCATACAGATAATGCCTCCAAATCTTCAATGCATGCACAATGGCTGCCAACTCTAAATCATGGACCGAATAGTTCTTCTCATGAATCTTCAACTGCCTAGAAGCATAGGAAATGACCTTGACATCCTGCATCAACACTACACCAAGCCCAATATGGGAAGCATCGCAATAAACCATGTAAGGCCCTGAACCTGTGGGCAAAACCAACACCAGTGCGGTAGTCAGAGTTGTCTTGAGCTTATGAAAGCTCGCCTCACACTCGTCCGACCATCTGAACTAGGCACCCTTCTGGGTCAACCTGGTTATCAGGGCTGCAATAGATGAGAACCCCTCTACAAACCGACGATAGTAGCTTGCCAATCCCAAGAAACTTCAAATTTCTGCAGCTGATGTTGGTCTAGGCCTGTTCTTGACTGCCTCAATCTTCTTTGGATCAACCTGAATACCCTCTGCTGATACAACATGACCCATAAATGCAACTGAACTCAGCCAGAACTCACACTTCGAGAACTTAGCATATAACTGACTATCCTTCAGAGTCTGAAGAACCACTCTGAAATGTTGCTCGTGCTCCTCCTGGCTGCGGGAATATATCAAAATATCATCAATGAAGATTATCACAAATGAGTCCAAATAAGGCCTGAACACTCGGTTCATCAAATCCATAAAAGCCGCTGGGGCATTTGTCAACCCAAATGACATGACCAAGAACTCATAATGCCCGTACCGAGTGCGAAAAACTGTCTTAGGGACATCGGATGCCCTAATCCTCAACTGATGGTAGCCAGATCTCAAGTCGATCTTTGAAAATACCTTGGCACCCTAAAGCTGATCGAACAAATCATCGATCCTCGGCAGTGGATACTTATTCTTGTTAATGACCTTGTTCAACTGCCGGTAATCAATGCACATTCTCATCGAACCATCCTTTTTCTTAACAAACAACACTGGTGCACCCCAAGGCGAAATACTGGGTCTAATGAAACCCTTCTCAAGAAGTCCTGCAACTGCTCCTTCAACTCTTTCAATTCAGGCGGGGCCATGCGATACGGCATAATAGAAATGGGCTGAGTGCCCGGAGCCAAATCAATGCAAAAGTCAATATCCCTGTCGGGCGGCATACGTAGCAGGTCTGAAGGGAATACCTCAGGAAACTCACGAACCATGAGCACAGAATCAACAGAAGAAACCTCCGCACTAGAATCACGAACATAAGCTAAATAGGCCAAGAACTGTAAGCAAGTGATTTTTGCCCTATATGAGAATTACTCTCAAAATATTCCAAAAATAAAACAATTTTTTGATTGTTTTGCAATTGTTGTGAATTTTGTGTTATTTTTCTTGTATTGTTTGCATTTGTCTGTGCATGTTTATTTGCTAAATTAATAAAAAAAAATACAAAAATATGTCGCATTTGCATTTAGGATTTAGTTTTGCAGTTATGAGTAATTAAGTTTGTTTTACAAGAATGAAAATTACAAAATAGGCATCTTTTGCATTTTTAGCATTTAATGTCCAAATTGTGTGATTTTATTTTATTGATGTTTAATTTTGGGTGATAATTATTATTAGAAGTTAATTAGTATTTTAAGATAATTTTGGTTTTTATAATTTAATTTCATACATTTTAGTTTTATCAATAAGTAAAAGAAAAGAGAACAAAAAATAGACGAAAATCGGATTGGGCTTCTTCTTCAATTTTAAACCACAGGTCCGAAGATACCCAACCTTCCCCTACGACCCGGTCCATTTCGACCCGGGTCGACCCAGTCTATAACCCCAAAGACCCAACACCCCTATCTCCCTATCTTTCATTTTTCACAAAACAAAACCCTAAAAACAAGACCATCCGCCCCCCTTTGCTGCACCATCTTCCCCAAACACCCCATCCACCTTCAACCCTCCCATGGCTGCCCTCGCTACTTCCCTTCCACCTCAGGACCAGCTGCTCCGCCAAGCAAGCATCCATGAACGTCGACCACCCTCCAGTCCACAAGCTTCCTCCTCACGACCAGTGCTGCCGCTGCTTAGTCTTTAATCTCCGTCTTAAAACTAACCACCATGAACGACGTCGACCACTGCTGCTGCTTCATCTTCTTCATCACCTTCTCCGCCGGCGACCACCAACAGCACAGCAGCTCCAAACAAAAGCCAAGCAGGCTGCTTTCTTCTTCATTTTCATCGTCGAGCTCGAGCTACCATGGCTGCCTTCCTCGTCGACCAGTGGCGACCACCAACAGCCCGCAGCTTTCACAGTTGTCCTTCACCTCCAGCCATGAACGACCACAGTTCGATCGTCACGTCCAAAAAAAGCATCGCCGCCTCCATCGCCCGCCACCAGTTGGGCAGCGTTGCTGCTGCTGCTTCGTTCTTCTTCTTGGCAAACAAACGAACCAGCCCCCACTGCTTCATCTCCTCATCATCAACACCCCTCGAACCCCAATCCGCCATGGCTGCTGCCTTTTCTTCTTCGTCAAGCTCCAGCAGCCATCGCGCGAGCTGCCAGGCTTCACCTTCTTCGTCGTCATCACGTCGCCGAAAAACCTTCGTCGAGACCCAGCTCCACCAAGCCAGCCCGTCACCTTGCTGCTTCTTCATCGTCTTCGACCAAACGACCCTACTATGTCATCACTGCTGCTGCCCGTCGTCCATGGCTGCTCCAGCAGCGTCGCTGCTGCTGCTCCGTCCAGCCAGTAGCACGCCACTGCTACGTTCAGCTTCTTCTTCGTTGGTCGTCTTCGTCGTCGAGTTATTTTGGTGCGATAATTGTTTCCGGGCAGATTTGTTTCCGTTCGAGTTCGTCGTTGTTCCAATCTGGTTAGTTGGTTTAAGTTTCATTTCTGTCCGTATTTTGTTTGATATTTTTGGATCCGAAATTAGTATAAGTTTGATTCTTTTCTTGTTCGTTATTTTCACTTTGATTATTTCTTCAGTTTATTTTTATTCATTTTCTCTTGTTTAGTTTTAATATAGAAATGTATTAGTCAATTGAATCCTTTACCTTGTTTGTAAAATTGTTAGATTTAGTTTGAGGTGCCATTGATTATTGAGTTTAGTGATTTGAATCTGTTTAGTTGTTCTGTTTAAGTTTAATTCGAATTTGAATAAATTTGTTTGTTATTGTTGTTGAATCTGAAAGTAGGTTTGTTGTTAAAAAATATTGTTTAGTCAAAATAATTCCAGTTGTTTCTTTATTGTTCATCATTTAGTTTGAATTTGTTGATTGAATTTGATTAAAAATTGGTTATAGTTGCTATATTTTGGTTAAATGATTTAGGTGAATTGGTTATAGCTGATGGGAGTAGAACGGTAATTTTACTAATTTCAGCGGGGTATTCTTGGAATTGAAAATTTGAATAATTATTTAATAGGAGTGCTATGTCCACTAGGCATTAATTATATTAAAATAATACATGATGGGGGACAAGACATAAGTTAGTGGGGGTTGATATAATTGTTTAATATAGTGGGGGACAAGACATAAGTTAGTGGATGGTTGATATAATTGTTTAATATAGTGGGGGACAAGACATAAGTTAGTGGGGAATTAATATATTTGTTTAGTATAGTGGGGAACAAAGCATGCAAGTGTGGGGAACAAAACATAATGGGATGGAAAGATTAAAAAAGGATTGATTAAAGTATGTTGCTCATACCTGCTTTGGGTTATAAATAGAGTCACTTAGGATGGTTTTGAGGGAGAGGATTTTTGGAGAGGAAGACATTCTGAAAATATCAAGAGAGTGTTGAAGAGTTGAAAAAGAGAAAACAAAAACAAAGTGAGAGACGAGTTTAGTTTCGGGTTTAATACACGCGTAGTTGAGTCTGTTTGTGGTGATGTGGGTTGTTGCTATTTAGTCTTTTTACAAACTTTTGGGTTTGTTCTATTGAGCTTGTTTGGTTTTCTTCAAATTTTCCCGGGCCTCGAATCTGGTTTGAATTGCTGCTGTTGGGTTGCTGTTGTCTTGCCGTGTTGTTACTGTTGCTGACTGCTCTTTCATCTTCTTGTATTGCCATTTCCAGGTACACAGCTGTAACCTTGGTCATTTGTAAGCCGAAAACATAAGCATGAATATACATGAAGATTTGAAGCTTTAAGTTTGATCTAGTTTTTCTACTGATTTGTATATTAGGATATCTCGGTCATTAATATCATGCAAATGCCTACCGAATGCATAAACTGGACTGTTGAATCTATTTCTACAAACATGTGAATAATGCTAGTAACTAATATTCTCGAATGTTAGTGATTGAAGTTAGCCTAATGTCGGTTTTTAAGCATTGACGCATTTCTTCGACAAGTCGTAAAAAGAGTAGGAAAAGAAAAATGGTTTTGTCTCACACATAGTCAATTCCAATAGTTCAAGTCATCTAATAATGTTAGTTTAAGTTAATCAAAGAATAGTTGGTTTGTTTTGACATTACCGGGTGTCAATCTCGAGTTCTATTCATAATCTCTAACTTTAGTGTTATTAACTAATAGAATAAGGAACTAAACAATCTCTCTTTGTACAAGCTCGATTACAATTTCTCATTTGCATTTGTCTTAGACTAATAACTAATAAGTCACGTCCCTTTTTTTTAAAAGCATGTAATTAATTTGGAGATTTTATTTTAGAGACAAACTTAGTAAAATGTAGTCACTTTAGGATTGTCCTTTTAAAATAAATGAGATGAGCCTCGCTGGATAAACACATAAATGGCGGGGCCCTCGTTAAATGTATGTATTAAATACTTAGATTCCGGGACGGGCCGTTTAGCAAATTTCACGGCCCTACCCAAAATAATGATACGCTAGTCTCTTTAGGCGCGTATTTAATAATGTTATCTTCTTAAACTCGGGTGCGCATTTATGTGACCCAAATCCAAATCTCAACGGAGTCGAAATGTGTCGCTAACCACGGGTGCATTGATTGTGACATGGTTCGAGATGCATGTCCATGACGTTGTAAATTCCTTTAAAAAATAATGAATGAGACGAGCCTCGACAAACAAGAATACACAAATTGCGGGGCCCTCAACGAATAGTTATTTCGAATGCTTAGATTTCGAGACAGGCCACATAACGAACTTTACGGCTTTTCTCAAAATAACAACGCGTTAGTCTTTAGGCGCGTATTTAATAATGTTATCTTCTTAAACTCGGATGCACATTTATGTGACCCAAATCCAAATCTCAACAGAGTTGAAATGTGCCAACAACCACGGGTGCATTGATGTGACGTGGTTCGATATGTATTTCCACGATGTTGCAATTCTTGATAAAAATAATAATAATGGTAAAAACGGTTAAAAGTTAAAATTCGCACATAGGTTCAACATGTATTAAATCAGATAATCAAGCCAAATATGACAGTTGAGCGATCGTGCTAGAACCACGGAACTCGGGAATGCCTAACACCTTCTCCCGGGTTAACAAAATTCAGGATCCGGATTTCTGGTTCGCGGACTGTTAAACAGAGTCATTCTTTTCCTCGATTCGGGATTAAACCGGTGACTCGGAACACCCTAAATCTCCCAAGTGGCGACTCTGAAATAAATAAACAAATCCCGTTTCGATTGTCCTTTAATTGAAAAAACTCCTTCACCCCTTGCGGCGGCGCGGGCGAAAAAGGAGGTGTGATAGCTCTGGCAACTCTGCTGGGGACACCGAACCCAGAATCTCTGGTTCAGGGTTCAGAATTCGAGCTTAGATAAATTGTTATATTCGTGCTCCTCATGGCTGCGGGAATATATCAAAATATCATCAATGAAGATTATCACGAATGAGTCCAAATAAGGCCTGAACACTCGGTTCATCAAATCCATAAAAGCTGCTGGGGCATTTGTCAACCCAAATGACATGACCAAGAACTCATAATGCCCATACCGAGTGCGAAAAGCTGTCTTAGGGACATCGGATGCCCTAATCCTCAACTGATGGTAGCCAGATCTCAAGTCGATCTTTGAAAATACCTTGGCACCTTAAAGCTGATCGAACAAATCATCGATCCTCGGCAGTGGATACTTATTCTTGATGGTGACCTTGTTCAACTGCCGGTAATCAATGCACATTCTCATCGAACCATCCTTTTTCTTAACAAACAACACTGGCGTACCCCAAGGCGAAACACTGGGTCTAATGAAACCCTTCTCAAGAAGTCCTGCAACTGCTCCTTCAACTCTTTCAATTCAGGCGGGGCCATGCGATACGGCATAATAGAAATGGGCTGAGTGCCCAAAGCCAAATCAATGCAAAAGTCAATATCCCTGTCGGGCGGCATATGCAACAGGTCTGAAGGGAATACCTCAGGAAACTCACGAACCAGGAGCACAGAATCAACAGAGGAAACCTCCGCACTAGAATCACGAACATAAGCTAAATAGGCCAAGACCCCCTTCTCGACCATACGCCGAGCCTTCACATAAGAAATGACGCTACGGGTAGAATGACCAAGAGTCCCTCTCCACTCTAAACGAGGCATACCCGGTAAAGCTAAGGTCACAGTCTTGGCATGACAGTCCAAGATAGCGTGGTAAGGTGATAGCCAGTCCATCCCCAATATGACATCGAAATCGACCATGTCTAGAAGCAACAAATCCACACGAGTATCAAGACCCCCAATCACAACTACACAAGAGCGATAGACTCGATCTACCACAATAGAATCACCCACCGGTGTAGACACATAAACAGGAATACTCAATGAATCACTAGGCATGGCCAGATATGGTGCAAAATAAGATGACACATATGAGTATGTAGACCCTAGATCAAATAACACTAAATTATCTCTATCACAAACCAGAACTGTACCTGTAATAACTACATCTGAAGCCTTAGCCTCGGGCCTGGCTGAGAGGGCATAACATCAGGGCTGGGCCCCACCACCCTGAACTACCTCTCTGGGATGGCCTGCAGTTGGCTGGCCTCCACCTCTGGCGGACAGAGCTCCACCTCTAGGACCTCTACCTCCACCTCTAGAACCTCTACCCCCACCTATAGCTAGCTGGGCGGGGTATGGAACATCTGGTGCCTGAACCATAGCATGAGAACCTTGATGCGGAGAACTGCTCAAGCCCGAGGGCAATACCTAGCAATGTGCCTCGGGTCGCCATAAGTAAAACAAGCCCTCAGCTGCTGGGGCTGACGACCCTGAAAACTCTGAAGCGGCGGTACACTGATAGGTGCTGGTGGTACACTGAAGGACTGCTGATCAGAATACTGAATCGGAGGACCATGACCACCTGAAGCATCGTCAAAAGCCTGAAGAGCTAACTGAAAGGGCCTAGGAGGATGGCCTATACCATATAAATCTCTACATCCAAATGAGGTACCACTGAATCTTCCTGAATGACGGGGCCTCTTATCCGACCCCTGACCACCTCCCTGCGACAAAACCATCTCAACTCTGCGGGCCACATTGGCCGCCTCCTGAAAAGTGATCTCACTCCCGGCCTCCTTGGCCATCTGAAGATGAATCAGCTGAATAAGACCGTCGATAAACCTCCTCACCCTCTCTCTCTCTCGGTAGGAAGTATGACAAGAGCATGACGAGCTAAATCGATGAACTTGGTCTCATACTGGGTGACCGCTATGGAACCCTTCTAGAGGCGCTCAAACTGCCTCCGATAGTCCTCTCTCTGAGTAACGGGGAGAAACTTCTCCAGAAATTATACTGTAAACTGCTCCCAAGTCAAAGATGGTGACTCGGCTGGCCTAGCTAAGCAATAATCCCTCCACCAAGTCTTGGCGTATCCAGACAAGCAGAATGTAGCAAAATCGACCCCATTGGTCTCAACAATACCTATGTTCCTGAGAACCTCGTGAGAACTATATAGAAAATCCTGGGGATCCTCAGAAGAAGCGCCATTGAAAGTAGTAGTGAAGAGCTTGGTGAACCTATCCAGCCTCCACAAAACATCGGTAGACATAGCCGCTCCATCACCAGTCTGAGCTACTACACCCGGTTGAACTGCTCTAACTGACTGAACCGCTAGAGTCTGAATCTGAGGAGCTACCTGCTCCGGAGTGCATGTAGTAGGAGTTTGAGGCCCTCCTCCAGCCTGAGAAGTGGCTGGTGCTACAGGAAGCAAACCTGCCCGGGTGACACTCTCCATGAGGCCCACCAATCGGACCAGAGCGTCCTGAAGAATTGGGGTAGCAATAAACCCCTATGGGAGCTGAGCTGGGCCCACCGGAACTGCTGGGGCTGGAACCTCCTCCTCAAAATCAACTTGAGGCTCCGCCACTAGTACTGCAACTCGGGGCTGAACTCTGCCCCTACCTCGGCCTCTGCCCCTAGTGGGAGCTGCTACTGGGGGCTCGGGATGCTGAGCGGTAGATGAGAAAGTGCGTGTTCTCGCCATCTGCGAAAGAACAGAGTAGAAATCCAATTAGCATTTGAGGAACAAATCCGCACGACAAGAAAGAACAAATGTGAGATTTTCCTAACTCTATAGCCTTTAGGGGATAAATACAGACGTCTCCGTACCGATCCCTCAAACTCTACTGAGCTTGTCTGTGAGTTGTGAGACCTATGTAATCTAGAGCTCTGATACCAACTTGTCACGACCCGGAATTCCCACCCTCGGGAGTCGTGATGACGCCTACTAATGTGAGCTAGGCAAGTCAATCCTTAACAACTTACTTCATTAACAAATCACTTCTTTTAACGATTATCAGTGATAGCATGAAAACAGCTGAATTTAATGAATATACGGAAGACTTAAATTAAAGAAACTGAACAATAATACGGAAATCAACATATGCCTCTACCCAAGAACTGGTGTCACATTACTTACGAACTTCTAAGAGTACTAAATACAACCGTTTGAAAGAAAAATATAAACTGTTTATCTCTAATACATGAGATAACAGGCTGAAATAAAGATAGAGGAGACGCCGGGCCTGTTGACATTTGCAAGGCTACCTCGGTGTCTCACTGGACTGAAAGCTGGCTCCCGCACTACTGCTGCTGTCCAAGACCTGGATCTGTGCAAAAGAGCACAGAGTGTAGTATCAACACAACTGACCCCATGTGCTGGTAAGTGTCTGGCCTAACTCCGGAGAGGTAGTGACGAGGCTAGGACCAGACTCCAGATAAACCTGTGCAGTTATATACTATATGGCGGAAAAGTAAACAGGTAATAAGCAATCAAAGCTGGGAAAGGGGAAACATGCTCTGGGGGTAGCAGATAAAACAGAATATCAAAGAATAGTAAGGAAACTACAATTTAACTTCTAACACGAATAAAGAGAAATAAGGCAACTTTCACTTTCGGTTTCATCTTGTTGCAGACGTGCAACCCGATCCCATTTCTCATATCTCGTCGTAGGTGTACCACCCTCTCCCATTTCATTATATCTCGTGGTAGACGTACCACCCGCTCCCATTTCATTATATCTTATGGTAGGCGTACCACCATCTCCCATTTCATTATATCTCGTGGTAGGTATACCACCCACTCCCTTTTCATTATATCTCGTGGTAGGCGTACCACCCGCTCCCATTTCATTATATCTTGTGGTAGGCGTACCACCCGCTCCCTTTTACATTTCATTATACAATCACAAGAAATCCCGGCAAGGGAACATAAATAATATAATAACTTCCCGGCAAGGGAACACAACAATATTATAATTTTCTAGGCAAGGGAACAACAATATTGAATTAGTCATCCTGGCAAGGGAGAATCAGCTATAACCAATCTCAACTCAACTTGTACTCAGTTCAATTATTGAAAATGCTCAGTCATCGAAGATCATTAAGTAAAACACCCAAGTGTCATTTAAGAACACAACAACTTTCAATTTAAGATTCACGGTCATGCTTGACACCAACGTATAGATACTCGTCACCATGCTTATACGTCGTACTAACCAAGAAACAAGTAGCAAGTATGACTCAACTCCTAATCCCTCAAGCTAGGGTTAAACCAAACACTTACCTCGATGCCTTGATCACCACTCAAGTCTCAACTATAGCTTTACCCCTTGATTCCACCACCAATCCGCTCGAATCTAGTCACAAGTTACATAATTACATCAATAAATTCTAAATAAATCAACCCCAATGTATGAAAATGAGTTTTTTTAAAGTTTTACCCAAAAGTCAGAAATCACCCCCCGGGCCCACGTGGTCGAAACCCGAGGTTCGGACCGAAACCCGATTACCCATTCCCCCACGAATCCAAATTTATAATTTGTTTTGAAATCGGACCTCAAATTGAGGTCCAAATCTCCAATTTTAGAAAAACTTAGGTTCTACCCAAAACACCCAATTTTCCCCATGAAAATCTTTGATTTGAAGTTGAAATCATGTTAAAAGATGTCAAGGAGTGAAGAAAATGAGTTAGAAATAACTTACCAACGTTTTGGAGAAGAAAGGTTGTTTGAAAAATCGCCTCTTATGTTTTTGGGGTTTTAAAAAGTGAAAAATAGCTGAAATTCCCGTTTATTTATACCCCTCTCAGACCCCCAGTGTGGACCGTATTAAATGGACTGCGGCCGCACAGCCTCCACCGCAGACTGCATAAAGGCGACCGCGGTCGCGCTGGCCCCTCCCGGAAGACCTGCAGTTGAGCACCCTGTGCGGACCGCACAAAGGCGACTGCGGCCGCACAGCTTCCACCCCGAACCGCACAAAGGCGACCGCGGCCGGGCTGGACCCTCCGCGGTCGCATGCGATTTCTCGCGGACCACACTAGAGGGTTCAGAGACTGTGGCTTCCTGAACCTGCAACACCTGACTTTCTAAGCCTAAGGCATCCCGAAACCTACTCGAAACCCACCCGAGCCCTCGAAACTCCAACCCAAGTATACACACAACCTCAAAAACATCCTACGGACATATTCGTGTAATCAAATTACCAAAATAACATCACGAGCATCGAGTTAAACCTCGAGATCACTGAAATTTCTCAAAACTCTTTTAAACATCAAATTTCTCAATTAAGGTCCAGATCGCGTCAAGCGACGTCCGTTTTAACCAAATTTCACAAGAATGACTCAAGTCATCTATAAGACCTGTACTGGGCGCCGAAACCAAAATACGGGCCTGATGCCATTGCTTTCTAATCAGTTTTCATTTCAAATTTCCTTAATCAATTTCTGAAATAATTTCACTTAAAAATTCATTTCTCGGGCTTAGGACCTCGGAATTCGATTCCGGGCATACACCTATGTCCCATATTTTCCTACGGACCCTCCGGGACCGTTTACCCAAAATTTTGACCGAAGTCAAGATTATTCCTTTTAACATCAAAACTTAGCATTTTTTTAACAGAGTTTCATATTTAAGCTTTCCGGGTACGCGCCCGGACTGCGCACGCAATTCGAGGCGACTCTAATGAGGTTTTCAAGGCCTCAGAGACACAGAAATCAACTGAAAGCAAGTGATGACCCTTTGGGTCGTCACACTTACCTGATGACATATATGGCCAAGTTGATGACTGTTAGAGATGAAAAGTTCTGGAAAGTATTACCAAAACATGCTATGGAACCTCCACCACTTGCCAAAACTGTTGGAAGGCCAAAAATCAAAAGAAATTTGGAGAAGGATGATGCTAACAAGAGACAAGGAGAGTGGGCTGCATCAAGAAGGGGAACTAGAATGACATGCAACATTTGTGGTGAACTGGACCACAATTCAAGGACATGCAAGGTACTTGCTTTTTAACTTATATTTCTTCTTATATAATTGCAGTTATTTAATAGAAAGTATTTCTTTTTAATTATAGGTTAGTGCTGAAGGAAATGTTGAGGATGTTAGTTGTTCAGCCCCTCAACCAAAACAAGAAGGTGAACATGAAAGTGAATTTGTGTTCATGCCTACACCTACAGTACCAAGACACCAAACAGAACCCTTTAGTGATGGTAGTGAGCATGAAAGTGACCCTACTTTAATGCCTAAGATTATTTTTGAAGATCAAATAAGACTGTTGATGAGGTAGAAACAATTGATGTCAGCTGGGACAAGAGTGATCTCTTTCAGAGGAGATCATACTAGTGTTAGTTATCCCACTGATCTTCCTTACTCACCTACTAAACTCACTTGGAAAGGTGAAGAAGTAGTGACTGGAAATCAATTGGAAGTGGCAAGACAATAGAAAATTGGGAAGTTGAAGAGCAAGAAACTCAATGGGAACTCACAAATCTAGGAATCTTGGTTATTGTATGTAGTTGCAAATCAAGACTTGTTTAATGTGAGTGTTAGTTACTACAAACTCTATAATAGTAGTAAACATGTTTTGGTTTTAGTAGCTGTAAAACTAATATTACAGCAGTTTATTTTATGTCCAACAGTTCTGACAGCAATTTTAGTAGTTGTAAAACTAATATTGCATCAGTTTAGTTTGCACAACAATGGTGTTTAATGTGCGGTGATGTTTGCACAATAGTTAGTTTGCCAGCAGTTTAGTTTGCCAGCAGTTTAATATGCAATGGTGTTCGCACAACAGTTTAGTTTGTCCGCAATTTAGTTTGCTCAACAGTTCTGATGCTACTGATTCTATCTAAAAGTTGTGCTCGTTCTGTATTGTGCACAACAGTTTAGTTTGCACAACTATGGTTGTTTAATAGGTAGTGGTGTTTATTTTAGAATATATTGTGATCTTTGGTGTACCCAACAGCAATTATATACAGCAGTTTAGTTTCCACAACAATTTACATTACAATTTAGTTTGCTGGGCAGTTTAGTTGAACTGTTGTGATAAGTTGAACTTCACATGATATAGTCATTGCATACAACAGTTTCACATCCAATAGGGAGCACACAGTTAAATTTTATCAAATAAGGAGCACCAGACAAGCAAATCACTACTCTTATCTGGAAAGTCGTCAAATAAATCCCTCCTCAATCACCAACTCGGTAGACAAGTAAATCACTACTCTCAGTTCAATTTTGCGATATCATGGTGTAAAAATATTTTCAAAACCAAATGTAGATAAAGATGTAGATTAAAAAAATATGCATAACAAACCAGATAAAACCAACAGACATTTACTTCATCATCCTTATAACTAAACCAAAATACTACAACATACTAAACCAACATATATTCACTTCATAATCCCTATAACTAAACCAAAATACTACAACAACATATTAAAGCAACATACATTCACTTCATCATCCCTACGACAACCAAAGCAAATAACAAAGCCCATGAAATCAAAATGATTGTTCTCATCTTCTTCACTTTGACCTCTAAATTACTAGCTTTTTCAGCTTCCACAAGTTGAAATTTCTCCATTTCGTCAAGTTTCATCTTCAAATTATGCCTTTCAACCGTGATAACATCTTTCATTTCATCAAACAAGTTCTTAGAGTTGTCTCTTTCGGCTTTAATAGCATCCTCTAATTCCTCAACTTTCATCTTCATAGGGCCCCTTTGAACAATCGTAGCTTGTTCCATGTCATAAACTTTATTCCTCAAATTGTTCCTCTCAACCTTAGCAGCATCAAGTTTAGTTTTTAAATCTTGCATCATCATCATCGCTCGACGAGGGAGCTCTTCGTCAATCCATTCAAAAAACCCGCAACAACTAACCTACATCATATTAGAATTTTCAATGAAAATAGTAGTCATTTTTTGTACATAAACAGTAAAAATCAAGAACCATCTCAAATAAAAACTCTGCAAATCATGACCTAACTCGACAAAAGAAGATGAATCAAATAAATCGACCAAAAATGAAACAAATTCAAAACTAACCTTGGATCTTGGGCATTTGTAGAACCTTCTCCCAGTATTGGCGTCTGACCAAGCTGTCAAATATAGTGCAATCAATCCGCAACGACACCTTCTTGCATATTGAATTTCATGCGCATTCACAGATAAATCAGACATTGAGCAGAAATTTTAAAGAGAAAATAGAGATTTTTAAAATTGGGAAACAATGACAATTAGGGTTTTGGGAATGGGTGACTGTCGGTATAAGACGAGGGAAAATAAGAAAAGAGATCCGCTTATGTGGATGCCATGTCAGTTAATTAATGCCAATGAGAAGGCTTATGTGTTTAGCTGTTAGATTGAAGGCATTATTGGCCTAGTTTGCTAACGTAGGGGATTTCCGATTTACTAATGGAGGACAAAATTGAGCTATATCCAATAATTAGAATATTATTGGACCTTTTCCGTAAAAACAAAGAAGTGAATTCTGCAGTCCGTCAGAAATCAAACAAGAGTTGTTGAACCAACCTCAAGTTATTTGGTTAAATTCGAAACATTGAAGCAATTCTACCGTCCGTAAGAAAACAACCAAAAGCCTTAAGTTGTTTAGTTCAAAGAACCCAAAAATATTTAAACGTCCTCAAGTTGTTTAGTTAATATTGTTTAAAGATATGTTTAAGCATCTGTTAGTTGTTTGGAGGTAGTAGGAGAAGGAGCTGAGGAGCCGACAACGACAAAGGAAGCAACATGTAATGAATTTCAAGGAATTCAATAAAATTCAAACAACATAACTATATTTTAGCAACTCTGAAATCGAAATTACCAATTAGAAATTCAACAAATTTCCAAACAATGCCTTAACTATTGAAATCTATCTACTGAATTCAGCAATTCGATAATGTCATTTTAGAAAAAACATCTACTAATCCAGCAAGAGAGATTCAATTCTAACACTGCGACCCAATCGAATACTTCAAGAGAACATACCTGAAATAGAGATCAATTTGCAGCTCTCAGTGAAAGTAGTAAGAAGAGCTAAATAGTGACTTCAATTAGGGAAGAAAAGGAAAAAAATATCTGAGAAAGAAAGGAGAGGAAGGATTCAAATTGAGATATATAGAGAGAAAGAGTGGAGCGCATGAGAGAGGAGTGAACATATCATTTCCCTCCTATTTCCCTCAATTTAGATTTTAGTTATATAATCCTTCTTTAAATGAACCTGAGCCATCCGATAGAAATAATCAGGACCCTCCGTGTCACCCAACTACCATTTTGAATAATTCCCATTTTTTGTTAATTCTTTCACTTAATTAATAGCTAAACAACATTGTCCTTTCCTTAATGAACTCATGTTCAGTTTATTACAATCCACCCCCCTTCAATACATTCTTGTCCTCAAGAATGTTAATGGAGCTGCTGTATAAACTCTAGAAATTATGCTTTGATGAAAGATCAATCTTCCTAGGTGGCCTCTTCTGGTTCAAGGTTTTCCTATTGTATCAAGACTTTGATGGCGACTGCATTATTTTCTTTTATCATCTTCCTTTGTAATATTACTACAGGATTGACACGCATCTGTCTATCTTCACCAAGTAAGCGTAGATGTTGTTTGAGAGTTACTGTTCGTCATATCCTCTTCTTTAATAAGGGCACATAAAATACATGATGTACCAAGGTAGTGCTAGGTAGCTTCGTCATATCCTCCTAAGGACAAGGGATGTCTGCCTGTAGGGCTGTATCTTCAGGTATACCCAATCTCCTATATTTAACTGTCTCTCAATTCTGCTCTAATATGCATACCTCTTCATTCTTTCTTATGCTTGAATGAGGTGGTCTCTAAATACCTATTGGAATTGGATCCTTTGTTGTATTAGGTCATGCATAGCCTGCACTACATTTTGTAACATTGGCCCAGGGAAGCTGTGGTGGATGATAACCGTCGAAAGCATGAAAATGGGTGCTTTGCAAAGAGGTATGTTAGTTAGTACCATACCACCACTTAGCCAAATATAACCAGTTTGCCCATTATTTAGGTTTGCTCATTGCTATAGCTCTGAGATATCCTTCTAGGCACCTGTTCGACCTCCTAGTTTGTCCATCTATTTCTGGATGATAGACCTCATGCAAAGTGTAGTTCCAACAGCTTTGAATATGAGCTACCAGTAAGCACTAGTGAAAATCTTATCTCGATCAGAGGACATAGTGTTTGGGAACACCCATGGAGCTTGTAAACCTCTTTGATGAATAAATCTGCTAGCTGCACAGCTGTGAAAGGGTGTTGTAGGGTTAAAAAATGCAATTAGTTAGTAGTCCTGAATTATCCATAGTTTCATCCGTATACCTTTGGCAGATGTCATAAGTTAGACACAAATTCTTGCATATCCTTCTTCATCGCAGGCCAGAAAAAGTGTAGGTGCAGTCTTTTTAAGGCTCCTTGTTAGCTCAATGTCCTCTTCTTAATGAAGAATATATAGTATGTAGGATTTGCCGTCTAAGTGTTGTAGTTTCCCAACATAGACCTTACCCTTGAACCTCAGTATTCCTAAATAAATGTTGTAATCAGGTTATTCATACTAACAAAGCAGTGATGAGGTAATGTGCTTGGGTGTCATCCTCACAACTCTTCTCTATCTCTCTCATCCATGTAGGTTGTACACTAGTAATGACATTTACTTCTCCATACTCTTCTGGAACCCTGGAGAGTGCATCTGCAACTCTATTCTCAAACCCCTTCCTGTACTGAATCTCATAGTCAATCCCAATGGTTTTGTAATGTCACACCCCATGATTTTGTACATGAAAGTATGACGTAAGTCAACTGATGTAAGCTCGGAAATGAAATCTTCTTTGAAAGTATATAAAGTGATTTAATGTTATTACACCCCGCACTTCAGACGTCACTGTCATTATAAGATTATCTAATGTAAACTCAAAAAGGATGAAATCCTTCTACAAGAATAAAAAAGGTTTACTGAAGTCTTAAGCAAGTTAAGATGAATATGAGACTTGTTAATCATGATTTAAATGAGTTTAAAGTCAATATATGACTATATATGATGTTTGGATATGAAATATAAAGTTTGGGAAAATCGGATTTAAGTTGCGGAAAAACCGACTAAGGATTTGCCTTGTAATGAAGCATTTTGAGCAATATATTTTATGTGTCATATGAGGTTGTTTTGGGACATATTATATACCAAAATGAAGGTCTTGGAACCTAGTTTCCAACGGTCCAAACCATTTATTCATACGACATTGGGTAGAGAAATATGAATTTATATAGTAGGGTCGCCAAGTCACATCGCTGTTCTTCGGAGAAACAGGCAGTTTTATAGGCCAGTTGCGATGCAGTTTTCTCCCAATCTATTGAGAGTTACATGGAGATATTTATATGGAATTAAATCTCTATGTGTCTAGTTTTCAACGCAGCAAACCGTTTGTCAATACGATATCAGATTAGAGAGATACACACGTCCGAAGTTGCACCGCTCAAGCTGCCAAGCAGGAAGCTTACCCACCTACTTGGAGAATTGAGGCGGTGGGCTTATAAGTTATCTTCTCCCTTGTATATCTCGTCATTATACACAAAAAACATACACCAAAACACTCTCAATTCTCTCTAAGAGTTGGTTCAAGATCCCAAGAACCAAACTAAAGGGAAATCAACTCAAATCATCATCAAAGGTGTTAGACTACAAGAGAATGCTTCAATGATATTGTGGTGTGATTGAGGGCTATTGTGAGCTAAGTTGAGATAGGGTTTCAAGTTGAAGATGTTGTCCAAGGTATGCATAACATCTTCTTGATTGTGCCTAAGACTAATCTTGTGTTGGTTGTGTTGTTTGAGTGAAAAAACATAAGATAGTACTTGAAAGAACATGAGATATGGTTGTCTCTTTGGTTGGGCTGTTTTGTGGCTAAATATATGGTTTGTGGTGGTTGGAAATTGTGAGAAATAATTTGATAATGTTGTGGCTACTGTTGTTAAGCTTTTCTAGGTTTTAATTAAGTTAATTGAAGAAGAAAAAATGAAAAACAAGTGGTTGACGATAAAAAATAAGATACTAGATGTATGAGGCTGTTTTGGAAGGCATTTTGTGGATGTTTTAAACTAGAAATAATATGGTACATATAAGCATGATGTTCTGAAGGTTGTAAACTAATTTATGAAATAAGAGTTGGATTCAATTCATATCTTGTTATGAGTAAAAACGAGCTTGTCGCTCAATATGATTGTTAAGATAATCAGAGAAACTCATATTGGATTGCATTGTTGTTGTTGTTGTTATTATTGGTTATAGTTGTTATTGTTGGGCTGTTGATGACCCTTAGTGGTATTTGGGATGTATTAAAAATAGGGGAGGTTCTGCTCGGTTTTTCTTAAGCCATACGACTAGCCAAATACAATGGTACGACATTATATGTTAACGACAATATCATTTCACTTGTTGAAGATGCAAGGCATTGTGTCGAGCTTGGTTGAGTAATAAGGAAGATGTCATTCAGGTATATTAAGGCTATCCCTTATTTCTTTTGGCATGATCCATACGATGCAAATGAAACGTGCAAATGCACAACTTCCATAAATGACTCTATTCATAGAAATGCTAGAGATGCTTATGTTTTTTATTCTCCATGTGTCATATTATTCTATCATCTGTTCATGGGTCTAAGAAAAATAAGTAAGTTGAAAGATTTCATTTCATGATATTACTCGAAGGCATAATGGTCTTATGACATTCCAAGAGATTTTATTGACGTACTTCTCATGCATTGCATTCATGTACATTGACCCATGACCAGATGGCGTTATATACGCGTATATATGTATATATATGTATATGGGATATGGAAAAAGTTTATGACGTTATATACGCACCACCACCTGATCAGCTGGTATACGTTGATGATTTGCCCACAATGGTCGAGATGATATGATGAGATGCCCTCATAGGCTTGATGATGTTATGAACACATATACCCATGCATGGTTTGACATTTATACGCATATGCACGATATTATAATATTAAATGATTCACAGAGTTATTCAGATATACATGTTGAGTGTTTTACTCCATGTTTCTCTCATGTCTACTAGTTACTGATTTTTATTCCTTACATACTCGGTACATTATTTGTACTGACGTTCCTTTTACCTGGGGACACTGCGTTTCATGCCCGCAGGTCCCGATAGACAGGTCGAGAGTCCTCCAACTACGTTATCAGCTCAGCGGAAGGTGGTTGTGCGTACCATTTGCTCCGGAGTTGCTTCTTTGGTCAGTATGATTAGTACATGTATAGATTGGTATGGCGGGACCCTATCCCGATCTTTATGATATTATTTATTCTTAGAGACTTGTAGACAAATGTCATGTATATAGATACTTGTATGACCTTGTCGGCCTATGTTTCGAGTATATAAAGAATCATGTCGGCCTTATAGGCCTGTACTTCATATGTATAAGTTTGTATTCCCTCATGCTTTACTCCTGTTCATTTACCTATGATAAAATGATATGAAAGATACGTTATATTGGTACTCGGTTGAGTAAGGTACCGGGTGCCCGTCACGAACCATCGGTTTGGGTCATGACAAAAGTGGTATCAGAGCAGTTCTGTCCTAGGAATCTACAAGCCGTGTCTAGTAGAGGCTTGTTTATGGGTGTGCTATGCACCACACTTATAAGTAGGAGGCTAAAAGGCATTTAGGACTGTCACTCATTCTTCTTACTCTAGATCGTGTGGTAGAGCTCAGTTGTAAGAATTCAAACTCCTAATTTCTATTTTATTCGTAATACAACGATATATACATTTAGAAAGAGAGTTGGTAAGAGATTGAAGGTGGCTGCGGAAGAGTTGAGTCAGAGGAACTCGATTTTGCATCATGCTTATGATGAGTAAATGTGAGGTCTTCAGCAGATCATGTGTGTACTAAGATGTCTAATCTTATTAATAATAAACGTTAAGGCAAGAATATCTATCCGCTCGTATGGTAAAAAGGAATAAAAGAATTGGAAGATAGACACAAGTTTCAGTAAGTAAAAGAAGCAAGGTGAAGAAGGGTACGAGGTACCTAGTTAATGAAGATTAACAATATTTACAATTCTAGCAGAGAAATATAAGCATTCTGATAGTAACGGAGATATATACAATTAGCCACACCCATATCAATTATGGCCTATGGGAGCTGACAAATATAGTTTAAGAGAAGGATGGGATATTAGGATCAAGTTGGGGTTAGAGTAACCCAAAATTATGGATGGATTGTTAGCATTAGTTGATATTTCCGAAGGATAGTGCAAATGTGGCAATAGATATCCTTGTGAGACACCCAGATGGTGAACTCTAAAATAGTATAATCAGATATGAATACTAGAATATTTAGAAACTTTAGAAGATATGCAGTGGATCCTAGAAGGGATAAATATTTACCTTAGTATGACTCCAGTCCCAATTAAAAATGAAAGGGAGAATGTTAGGCATTCTGAAGAGCTAGTGAGATGAAGTAAGGGGAGCTAAAAGTGAGAGAATGTTTTGTTGAAGTTTTAGAATAAAGTGATGGACAAAAATATTAGCCCGAGAATAAAAAGAGAGTGAATGAAGCATTATGAGTAAGATGTGATAAATTGATGATAGCGTTAAATCAAAATATGACACAGTGACAAAGTATATAGTTACTGAAGGAAAAGACAGGATGTGACAGGCCTTGAGGCAATAAAAGAGTATAAACCATAAAGTCATATCCCCGTTTAAAAAAATGAGTTGATGACTCCAACGTGATTACCGGAAGGAAAAGTTAGACCCCCAGAATAATAGAAATATGGGCTAGTGAACAAGATAAGTTGAATATGAATTAGGGACCGAATAATTTGATAATAGTCGGCATCAAGAGAATTTCAGAGATTACATTCCAGCGATAATAAAATGGACAACAAAAGAATAACTTTTCAAGGTCATTCAGGAAGATGTTTCCCTAAAGCGAGCACTGTAAGCAAAGTTATGCTTAAAGAACTAAGTATGCCAGTTACACAAGGTGTCACCCTCATGAGTAAGGAATTCAATTATTCTTGGTACAGAAGGGTTACCGCAAGGTGAGTAAGAGTCCATGAAGATGTGAAAAGAATCCAAAGATTAAGATGTAACGATGAAATAGTAAAGAAAGAATGCGGTAAAAATGTGAAAGGAATGAGATTGCATCTATTCAGATCCTACAGATAAGATACGACTCCAGAACATTATGCAAGCACGACGTCGGGGAGAGGCAGTAGGGTTCCAGCAAAAGATGTTATTGATAGATAAGTGCAAATGAACACTTGATACATGTCACGACCCCAACCCCAGCCGTGATGGCGCCCAACACAATGCTAGGCAAGACCGACCAATTAACATCTCACAAATCTCTTTCTTTATAATTCAATACCAATTTTCGGGATTTAACACCAATTTAATATAAATAGAAGTATGGAATTTTAACAGATGAAATGTGCGGAAACCATAATCACGAAAAATCTCTGTAAAACAGCCCACTGATCTGGTGTCACCAGTCTGAGCATCTAATACAAGGTTTCAACAATCTAATACAGAAATATATCTAAAATGCAGAATAATAAGTGGAGATAGAAGGAGAAATCGGGTCTGCGAACGCCATGCAGCTACCTCGATAACTCCAATGAAAACAGAATGGCAGGAAAGTTCGCTCTATGCCTCAGGAATACCTGTACCTGCACACATGGTGCATGGAGTAATGTGAGTACTCCGACCCAATGAGTAATAACAATAAATAATGGCTGATAGTATGAAATCAGGTAAAGGCACTAAGCAGTTCTATATCAAAACAGTAAAAATCATTTAAGCAGCAGTGAATGAGGAAATCATGTGAAATTCTTTAAACCAGGTAAAACAGATATAATCAGTATAAATCAGCTCCTCAAGCATTTCAGTTCATTTATTCGTTCTTATCCTCAGTTCTCAATTCATATACTTCTCACGATAACCGAATCAATAAATACATATACCGCTGCGGCGTGCAGCCTTATCCATATATCGCTGTGGCATATAGCCCGATCCATAATAATAATAGTCGAATGCGCTCACTGGGGGTGTGCAGACTCCGGAGGGGCTCCTTCAGCCCAAGCGTTATATAATTGTTGCGGCGTGCATCCCGATCCATATAAGTAATTGCTGCGGCGTGCAGCCCGATCCATAATATGTATTTTATATATATCTGTTACGGCACGCAGCACAATCCATATCAGATAAAATATCCTCACTATTGGGTCCTCGACCCCTCTCACAGTCATTTAAAAATCACAGCCTCTCGGGCATAATGTACGGTCGGGATCTCAACCCTCATATCTCTTTCTATTTATGATTAACATTTCAAAAATCTGGTTCATATCATTCTTAAACAATTGGAAACATGACTGAGGATATAAATTCTTTAGCAAAATAAGTGAGGAAAATCAGTCAAAAATCCCTTAAGGGTTATACAGGTCGGCACAAGGCTCCAAGCATGGCAATAAGCCCAATTCACAATAATAAAGTATATGTCTCAATCAAGAATGCAGTAAAATATCATTTGGAATGGACCAAGTCACAATCCCCATAGCATTGAACCTCACGCTCGTCACACAACGTGTATCTCAACTTAGTATAGCACTACATTGTGCAAATCCGGGGTTTCAAACCCTCAGGACATCATTTAAAATTATTACTCCCCTCAAACTGGCCAAAACTCTAGCTCGCTATGCCCTTGCCTCTCAAATTGGCCTTCACGCGCGTCGAATCTATCCAAAATCAGAATGAATAGGTCACAATATGGTAAGGGAACATAGCCCAAGCGAAAACATTCGAAAAATATCAAAAATCCCGAAATTAACAAAATCCGAACCTCGGGCCCACGTCTCGGAATCGGGTAAAATTTACATTTTTAGAATCCTCATACCCTCACGAGTCTAACCATACCAAAATTATCCAATTCCGATACCATTTGGTCCTTCAAATTATCATTTTACATTTTTGAAAGGTTTCACAATTTTTTTCCCAAATTCCATCCCAAATCACGAATTAAATAATGAATTAAGTAATAGATTCATGTATTCTAGCCAAATCTGAGTTAAAATCACTTACCCCGATGAATTTCTTGAAAAACCTTCAAAAAATCGCCAAAATTCAAGCTCTCTAGGTCAAAATATTAAATAAAACTCAAAACCTCGTATTTATAGGTACCCCCTCAGATTTCAGTTACCGCGAGCCGCACCAAAACGACCGCGGTCCACGCAAGCCAGTGCGGTCAGCGCAAACACAACCACGGCCGCACATGCCTTCCTCTGCAGTAACATGATTTAGTATTTTGGCCATAACGTTTGCTACGGATGTCCAAATTGCGATATCTTTACCTTTCTGGAAACTAGACACGAAGGGCTACAACTTTCGTTTTTGAATCATCTCAAAATTCCTTGTGGATCAAAGGATATGAGCTTTCGAAGTTGGACCGACGATCTGCAGATCTTCATGACCGCGGCCGCGGTCACTTTTACGCCCCCAACACTAAGCCAGCGCGCCCAGCGCTAACAATTCTGCCCCCATCCATTTTCTAAGTTCTGAAATGTCCGTACTCGCTCAAAACTCACCCGAAACACATTCGGAGCCATCAGACCTCAACCCAAACATACCAACACCTCCCATAACATCATTAACACCTATTCGAGCTTTCGAATCACTCAAAACAACATCAAAACACCAAATCAACTTCGGATTCAAGCTTAAGATCTTAGAAATTTCAAATTCTACAAACAACGCCGAAACATATCAAATCAGGTCCGATTGACCCCAAATTTTGCACACAAGTCATAAATGACATAATGAAGCTACTGCAACTCTCGGAATTTCATTCCGACCTTTATATCAAAATCTCACCTATCAACCGAAAATCGCCAAAATCTCAATTTCGCCAATCCAAAAATAAACCTTCCACGGACTTCCAAAATGCATTCCGATCACGCTCCTAAGTCCCAAATCACCTAACGGAGCTAACCAAATCATAAAAATTCCCATCCGAGATCAAATACAGATAAGTCAAATTTTGGTCAAACCTTTCAAATTTAAGGCTTCAAACTGAGAACTGTTCTTCCAAATTCATTCCGATTACCCTAAAAACCAAAACCAACGATTTACATAAGGCATAATGTATACACGGGGCAAGTCATGCCCGAAGACTGACGATCAAAGTGCAAAAGTTCAAAACGATCGGTCGGGTCGTTACATCATCCCCCACTTAAACACATGTTCGTCCTCGAACGTGCCCAGAGTTGTTCTAGAAGCCAACCAATAGCTGAATAACTTTACCATGCATATGCCTGGGGGTGATCCCACGTCACCCTATCTCATATAGGTCTGATAACACATTGTAACTAAAATTTTTACAGTCCAAATCCCATAAACCATATGACCACATTTCCACTTCTAAAGTTATTGATACGATCAGAATTTCACATTTATACTGTGAATAAGTCCGAACAAGCGATAACAAACCATATATTCTATATCCGGTGCAATCACATGATATACCACATAACTCAACACTTGTAGTGATAACTTCTAACCACAGCAGCTGCACACAACATCCGCATACTGATAGAAAAACTCTTATCAACTAAAGTCTCATCCCAACACTTTCATATACTGCCAATGATCACTAAGACACGCGGTAAGCCATAACCATTTTCCAGATCAACCATTCATGAAGCCACTTCTTCCTTGGCAAATACCACAGCAAATTTCCGAACCGAAGCTCGATACTATCCTTCCAACATGCTGAAATCACATCCGTTCGTATTTATTAATGATCCCCAATGACCTCCTCTAATCCAACACATTACTCTGGTGACATGACACATCCATACAGGCCTAAGCCACAGCTTGCACAATACCCGCATCAATACGCAACAGTCCGAACATACTCAAATCATGAAAATGACTCAAATTAAAGAGCTGTACCTCAAGCTTACCGGTACCACCACAACACAAGGCTGAGAACCCGTCTCATATCATAGTAACAAAACACACGATTCTAACCCGCAAGGTCATACCTCTACATAACTTCGCTACGATGTGCGATCCTATCCAATACTGCCCCATATGAACCACCTTAAGTCACTAGCTCGAAATCGACAACCACGCACAATTTGATATCTGGAACCAAAGCAATTCATCATACTCACGGTGAAGTAAATAACATACACCATGCAAATGCGAAAGGACATAACCGATACGCCATTCACCGAGCAACACCCAATTACTCTTCCCGCTCGACTCCTACTATGAGACCCCAATAGAACCGCACCACATGTACCTATAACCAACAAATCATAACATCTCGCAACACAGAAAGGTAACTCATGGATCTCCCCAGATTACTAATAAGCTCAATAACAATCGAATCAATACACCCCTCAACAGTACAATTCAGAACCAACCAAGCCGACTCAAATTAAGACACGCATCCACATTGACTTGCAACGAGCTCCTTATCACAAAAATCCTGGAGTTGCTCTTCAACTCCTTTAACTCTGCCGGTGCCATACGATATAGTGCCCGGCATCAAATCAATACCGAAATCAACAACCTTTCCCGACGACATGCCCGGCCATAAGAAACATATCCGAAAAGTCCTTTACCACCGGAACTAAATCAATGGTAGGAGCCTCTACACTAAAATCTGTCACGAAAGCCCAAATGAGGAAGAAAATCCTTCCCAACCATCCGCTGGGCCTTCGTAATATAAAACCACTCCACTAGGGCATAATCCTACGGACCTCGCCACTCAATCCGTGGCATTTCCGGCATAGCCAACAATGTCGCCTTAGTGCAATAGTCCAGAATGACACAATACAGAGACAACCAATCCGAACCCAATATCATATCCAAAATCTAATATACCAAGCAACTAAAGATCCACTCGGGTCTCTAAATCCCGATAGTTACTAAACAGTGTCGATACACACGACTTACAACCTCCACATAGCCTGAATATGAGAACTTCCCGTCTCCAACTACTAGGCTATGTCTTGGAAATTAGTTGTGTTTTGTAATTAGCATTCTCTTTTAATGCATGTCAAAGAATAAAACTATCCGCCTTAGTTAATTTTCATTCTCTTTTGATAAACTGCCTCGTTATAATTATCAAGCCACACCCTTATAACAATTAGCACAAGTCCGCGCCCCTCAACCTTATGAAGGTCGAGCCCAGGTCAAAACAGACCAAACAGACCCGCCTCGGATAAACAGTGGCCCAGGTCTGGCCCATTCCGCATGAGCTGGATTTGGGCCCATAATGTTCGATCAGCTGTCCGTATGCATGGTCATGTTTCCTTATTCTGTAAAAGCATTTCGGATCCTGCTGTAAATAATCTGCAAGCATGTAAATAATTAAGAGATTTTCTTTTATTTTAGAGACGAACTTAATAGGAAATATAGTCATTATAGGTTTATCCTTTAAAATAAAAATGAGACGAGCCTCGACAAACAAAAATGTAGAAGCTGCGGGGCCCTCTAAATGTATATATTAAATACTTAGATTCCGGGACGGGCCGTTTAGCAAATTTCACGGCCCTTCCTAAAATAATAACACGATAGTCTCTTTAGGTGCGTGTTTAATAATCTACTTTCTTAAAACTTGGGGTGTGCATTTCATGCGACCCAGATCCAAATCCCAAAACATCAAATAAAATATGTTCCAGATTGTGGGTGCATTTCATGTGACGCAGTCCAAGGACATGTTTTAAGCGATGTTCACATCCTTTTGAAATAATAACAATAAAGCGGTAAAAAGTTAAAATTGGCACATTGGTTCATAATGGTATTTAAAATCAGATAAATAAGCCGAATATGACAGTTGAGCGACCGTGCTAGAACCACGGAACTCGGGAATGCCTAACACCTTCTCCCGGGTTAACAGAATTCCTTATCCGGATTTCTGGTGCGCAGACTGTAATATAGAGTCATTCTTTTCCTCGATTCGGGATTAAAATTGGTGACTTGGGACACCCTAAATCTCCCAAGTGGCGACTCTGAAATTAATAAACCAATCCCATTTCGATTGTCCTTTAATTGGAAAAACTCCCTTGCACCCTCTCTGGTGCGAAAAAAGGAGGTGTGACAGCCACTATGCATTCCACTAGCCAAGAACTTTCCATTGATCCTATCTACCAAAGAACCACTATACATCCCATGCTCATCATGCCCATAGAAAATATACATCTCCAACCAAGGTAGAAACCATCAAGGACTCTCCAAGTTCCCCTTGCACAAACCAGACCTGCCAGGACTGAATCTTCTAACCCGACCATGCTACGCAAACCATCAAAACCTAAGAGCATTGCCGCAAAATACCTGTAGGAACTCATTACCTCGAACACACACAAGGAGTTAATCATATCCTTACCATACTGATCCGGTCTACTATCAAGTTGTTCGATCTATCTAAACTTCCTTCTGATTCATCTTCAACTTGCAATTCCCTCTTGCTATAGCACCATAATTCTTCAACCTAGGCTTACCACACAAGATCCAAGCATAAAACCACACTGTCTAAGAACCATAAGCCGCTAACTACTCTCTCAAACATTCCAAAAAACATTACATTCGAAATACTTCGCTCTGAAGAACTTCCTGTGGATCTAAATCCGTTACCTCCTAATATTAATACATAGAATCCCACAATTAATATAGAAAACACCACAAGTCTTGACGTCTTCCAAGGAAAATTCAGTTCCTAACCACACATACAACTTGAAAATATCCAATTGTTACATGCAAAATGTCACACCTCCTTTTTCCGCGCCCGCGAGGGTGCGTGGGGAGTTTTCTCCAATTAAAGGACAGTCGAAACGGGATTTGTTTATTTGTTTCAGAGTCGCCACCTGGGAATTTTAAGGCGTCCCAAGTCACCAGTTTTAATCCCTGAATCGAGGAGAATATGACTCTGTTTGTTATTCTGCGAACCAGAAATCCTGAGTAAGGAATTCTGTTAATCCGGAAGAAGGTGTTAGGCATTTCCGAATTCCGTGGTTCTAGCACGGTCGCTTAACTGTTTTTATTCTTGGCTTATCTCGATTTTACATTTTTATTGCAGGATTTTGTTACCGCTTCTGTTTATTGTTTACAATTATATAAACGAATTACGCGTACGTATATTCGTATTATATACCTTTTATAATTACAGAGAATCGTGCCACGCATACGTGTACACAAAAGGTTGATAATATTTTTTTTATATTTTTATTATAAAAAAAATCATACGTTCGAAGTTAGAAATAAAATTAAGAACACCGTCGCCCTTGTATGATTAAACAGTGAACTGCACATCTCGGGTTATATGAAATTATTTTAACATCCTTGGAGAAATCCCTTTTATTAAATATTCGCTCGAAGTTGCGCGAACGCATAATCCGAATTTGCTTTTAAAAATATAATCAGGTTACGCGAACGCATCCCTAATCGCGCAAAATATTTGTAATGGTATTATGGATTTTCCACAAATTGTTTATTATATTCATACATTTTTATGTGAAAATCATGAGAAATTCCCATTTTTGAGATGCCCTTAAATTCTTTGAAAAGAATTCACAATTTATTAAATGTTGATCGCTGATTATATTTTCGCGTATTAATTACATTCCTCCAAGCTATTCAAATTTAAAGATAAGAATAAACATATGATTAACACTATTTTTTAGTAAATACAACATATGTATACTAAAAATGTGAATAGCGTATGAAACTAAAAAAATCAATTCTTGAAAGGAAATGATATTTTCGAAGAATTCTCATTATTCTTTTTGCAACGAATGCTATTTTTACACTCTTAAAATTGTTACCCGTTATAACTCTAATCTACTTCTATATCGCTTGTTCTTAATCCGATATGCATGATTATTTTAGTTAATTTTGCTTATGATTGAGTTTGGGATATACATAATCGAAACGATTTCTATTCTCAACCTATGCGAACTATTGGAAAACGCTAACTTTCGCATTGTAAAATTCCTAGGCCCTTTGTTATTAAGAAAGAGAACAAATCTACCCTGTTGACTTAATAAAATGATATTGCATACAACATTATTCGCCATATTTTGACCTTGTGAACATAGCGGATTTTACTAATGCAACTTTCAACTATTGATTGTAAACATAACCATTGTTATGCCATAATATAACAAAATGCAACCAACATCACCTAGCTTTAAACAACAACTAACTAACTAACAAAATAAACCAATAATGTATTTTTTCCTTGATATTTCCATATTATGCTGTACCTAACTAATAATACCATAAAGTTTAAATAATGGCCATCTTTCTGTCATGTTCCCTATTTTGACAATTCAACTACACTAATGAGATTTCAAAATGGATAACACTTATTACAAAACTTTTATACGAATTTCAAAATAAGACAATTAACTTATAGTCATCGTGTCGAACTCACTACTAGTTAATCAATATGAAACAAAGCTGAAATTTAAACTAACAAACTTAAATGAATAGAAAACAGAACTACAATTCGAGCTTCATTTATTTGTCACGTTGAAGCTTTTCATGACAGGAGTTTACAGATATGTACCTGGAAACGAGGGAAGAAGAAGTGAATTTCAGCAGTAATGGCAGCAACAAAATAGGCAAAAAATGCCAAATAACGCAGCTGATTTTGAGCACAATCAACGAATCCCGTGAAACCAGACCAATAGTAACAGAGATTTGAGAAAAAATTTCAGATTTAAACCACACAGTATCAATAAAAAAATACGGACAGATTCCAGGAAAAATATGTTTCGGGTTTTTCTTTCCTTTTTCTATATCTGTTTTAGATTGTGTGTGTGTGTGTGTGTGTTCTCATTCTTCTGTTTCTTTTTGTTTTCTTCTTTCTTTTCAGATTGTTGTTTCTGATTAGTATGTGTTTCTTTTCTTAATTTCTATCGTTTCCCTCTGTGTATCTCTCTGTGTATATGTATCTCTGTGTGTATTCCCTAATGCCTTAAAAATCAGATGCTTTCCTCTAATGTCTGTTCCTGTATTTATACAGGTCTGCCCCCTTCTCTTAAGTGCTGCCTGGACCCCCCTTTTGTTATCTAAGGCAGATTTTCCCTTAAAATCTGCCACTGAACTGCTTTTTCTTATTCAAACAGCACTAAGGATACCTTTACTTTATTTTCAGCCCCTCCACTTCCTTTGGTTTCCTATTATCCTATTAGATTAACAGCCACTAACATTTCACTTCCAGCACACTAGCACTAACACTGTTTTTTACTGTTTCATTCCCAGAAATGCCCTGAAATCCTACTGTTATTACTGCCCATTAATACAAAATCAGAATTTATTACAAAACAGATTTTAAAATCTGTCCAGACTTAATTATCCTTCTGATTTAAACAGCTAGAACCAATCCTAATCAACTTCCTAACACAGTTGTATCTACCTAACCCTTGTAAACTTGAATTCAAACTTAACATCACAATAACATTACACTGAATTCAGTACAATAATTCAAACTGAACTTCAACTTTGAACTAAAATCAAACAAACACAGGAGCATTGTCAATATACTGACAATGCCCTGAAACTCAATGTTCAGAAATCAACATACACACATCATTGACAAACTTTCTGACTTATTAAACGAGAATCAATTAATTGGGAAGAACTAATTGACTGATTTCAATGATAATAATCAATTCCAAACAGATAAACAGGGTATTACAAACAGCATTAATGGCAATAAGAATTTACAAAACAACTAATCGACGAACTTAATCGAGTCGATTACACATATTATAAACAATCATAAACAACAGAAACAATAGTATAATTCTGATCAAATAGACGGGTATGAGACAGAATTATGGAATCAACTAAACAAATATGAAAAATTACACAGGTTATTAAAACAAACAACTATACATACGTAGGAAACAAAAGAAATAGGAAAATACCTCTGAATCTTCAATTTCATACGGACTCAAACTCAACTTGGATTCGGACTTTTGAAATCAAACAGACCTTAGTCGAAGTATTTTCAACTGAAAATACTTCGACTAAGGTCGATTAAACCTCAATCCCTCGCTTGAATTGAAAAAATTCCAAGATTGGAAATTTTTTAGGGTTTCAGATTCGAGGATCTTAAATTTGAACACTTCTGGGCAGATTCGAAGGGAACCAAAGATGACACAAGGGTGAGGGAAGCCTAGGGGTCATTTGGTGTTAATTTGGAAGGAATCTGAGTGAGTTTATATTTGATTCGAACCTTCAAAAGAAGATTCGAAGAGTTCTGAGGGGATTTGAACCAAACCAACACTAGATCCATAGCTAGGGTAGTTAGGGGAAGCTACGGTGTGAATTTGGAGACCATCGGAGAGGGTTCAGTTTTCAGACCAACCTTCGATTTAAGATTCGAAGAGTTGGGGTCTGATTCGAAGGAAACTAAGGCCAGATCCGTGAAGAGGAGGTTGTGAGGAGTCTGGGGTGTTAAGGTGGTGACCGGCGGCGTTGTTGCCGCCGGGTTTCAGGCGATGGGATGCTAGGGCGGCTAGGGTTAGGGGTGTGCTTTCGGAGAAGATGATGAATAGTGAAGAGGGGGGTGTTTAGTTAGGGGGCCGGGGTAAGGATTTGGGTTTATATAGGGGAGGGGTGAATTGATCCAAGCCGTTGGATCAAACAGAATAGATGGCCAGGATGAGTTCATTTAGCCAAACGATGTCGTTTGGTTTAATGATGGGGTCGGGCTGGATCGGGTTAGTGGGTCGGGTAAGGGTTACGGGTAAGGGGTGTGGGAACTCAACCGTTGGATGGCTTTGATCCAACGGCCCTTGATGAAACACAACCAAACGTCGTCGTTTGGTTTGCTTTGCACTGGACCGGATATGGGGATGTTGAATTGGGCTGTGGGGGGGTTAAATTAGTTTTGGGCCTGCCTTTTCAATTTAATTGGCCCAGTTCGTTTTGCCTATTATTTTCCACTCTTTTTTTAATTTCCAATTTTATTCTTTAATTATTAAAATCCTAATTAAAATTATAAAAAACAAAATTACTCTTTACAAGACATTCAATCAACCTTTAACAATTATTAACACATAGACAAAATATTAATCACATAGTGAAACATGCATATTTTTTGTGATTTTATTTTAATTAACTCAATTATTAAATGCATAATTAAATCCTAGATATGCATGAAACATGTATTTTTATTTTAATTTTGTTTAATTATAACAAAGCAAACATTTACGGACAAAACACAAACAATTAATAAACGCAACACAATTTCTAAAATTGCACACTAAAAGAAATTAATTTTATTTTTGATTTATTTTGGAGTAGTTTTCGTGAGGCAAAAATCACGTGCTCACAGCTGCCCCTCTTTGTGCGGAAACTCGAAGAGTTTTCGTGCAAAGATAAAGTGAGCGGATACGAGCGATTTTTGCCCGTTCAAATACTCCGTGGGAAGCATTTTTTGAAAGATTTGACCGAACCTCTGCTTCAAAGGTTTCCTACATATCCTTGGCTATAAAGGAATCAGGTCAATGTAGTTCGGGAAGTTTTGGGTAGCTGGGACTACCATGGGACTGTGATGTTACTGCTGCTTCGTGCTGTTTTTACTGCTTGCTGACCTCCTTATTACACCTTACTTCAAAGGTAATACAAAAAACTAAACTAGACTATGATACATGAATTATAAAATCTTATCTAGATCATGCCCTTGCGTTTCTTATTGTCTTGATATCTTGGTGACTCTTGGGCATTTGGCTTATTCCACATTCCCTTTCATTGTGTCCCGTATTTTCTTTCTCTGTTTGGGACTCTTGTTGTTTCCTGCTGGGGACTTTGTTGGACTCTTCTGCTCTATTAACTCTAAGTGTGCTCCTTTCTCATACGAAGCGGGCTTTTGATTTCAATACTTCAATTATATTCCCTTGTTCTCCAGGTGGGCGCCTGACTTCTGTTGCTTCAATTCTTCATCCTCATTCTCCAGGTGGACGCCTGACTTCTTCTTCAATTCTTCATCCTCATTCTCCAGGTGGACGCCTGACTTCTTCTTTAATTCTTCATCCTCATTCTCCAGGTGGACGCCTGATTTCTTTTTTAATTCTTCATCCTCATTCTCCAGGTGGACGCCTGATTTCTTCTTCAATTCTTCATCCTCATTCTCCAGGTGGACGCCTGACTTCTTCTTAAATTCTTCATCCTCATTCTCCAGGTGGACGCCTGACTTCTTCTTAAATTCTTTCATCCTCATTCTCCAGGTGGACGCTTGATTTCTTCTTTAATTCTTCATCCTCATTCTCCAGGTGGACGCCCGATTTCTTCTCAAATTCTTCATCCTCATTCTCCAGGTGGACGCCTGACTTCTTCTTAATTCTTCATCCTCATTCTCCAGGTGGACGCCTGATTTCTTCTTAATTCTTCATCCTCATTCTCCAGGTGGACGCCTGACTTCTTCTTAATTCTTCATCCTCATTCTCCAGGTGGACGCCTGATTTCTTCTTAATTCTTCATCCTCATTCTCCAGGTGGACGCCTGATTTCTTCTTAATTCTTCATCCTTCATTCTCCAGGTGGACGCCTGACTTCTTCTTTAATTCTTCATCCTCATTCTCCAGGTGGACGCCTGACTTCTTCTTAATTCTTCATCCTCATTCTCCAGGTGGACGCCTGATTTCTTCTTAAATTCTTCATCCTCATTCTCCAGGTGGACGCCTGATTTCTTCTTAATTCTTCATCCTCATTCTCCAGGTGGACGCCTGACTTCTTCTTTAATTCTTCATCCTCATTCTCCAGGTGGACGCCTGATTTCTTCTTTAATTCTTTACCGGGTGTTTCCTGACACAAATGTTGTTTTTACCCCTATTTTAAATCAAAGAAAACTTCGTTAGTTTAAAGCAGGGTGGTTAACTGGGCATTCTTGCCGACGGTGGGGCTTCTCTTCGTCTTGTTTTATTGCCTCGGAATGGTTGTAAAGACTGTTTTGTCCTTGTAATTGATCCTTAACTATAGGATCCCCGACTTAATGTTTTCACTTCAAACCCTTTTAACCGTAATCATATGTCTCTCCTAACATTGCTGATCCACTTTTGATTCCACCTTTCTTACACCCATATCTTATTTTTTTTTATCCTATTACCTCCTGCACATCATGGCCGTATTTTTGTCTTATGCAATCTTGAATCTTGGTAGTATACCTTGACATTCCTTCTTATTTGTTTGGAACAAAACTCATCTCAAAAACTTTAGAAGAGTAAGATTATCAGTGACGAAAACATGACGATTTCGAAAATCTAGAATGAAAAAGAAAAATCCAAATTTGGATGACTGTTGGAGAAAAAATAAAGGACTTATCTGATTGGAGTCATTGACACCAATGATCATGGTATGCATTTTGGATTAATCAACCCAGTCTTTTCAACCAACCTCTTTTCAATTGTTTCATTTTGTTTTCCCAAATTTTCCACAACCCAATTTGTGTCGCTGTTTCTAAAAGAGTTTTCACCGGCAAACCTTCCTCATTTGTTTATTTATTCATTCCTCTTCGCCTTATGGTGCCTGCGAAGGTTTTCACCAATAAGACTCTCTCATTTTACTTTCTCTCAACTTTCATCGTCTCATGGTGCCCGTGTGGGTTTTCACCTATAAGACTCTCTCATTTTTACTTTCTTTTCTTGTTTGGACCAGAGTGTTAGGAACCATCTTCATTTGCTCGACTCGGTATTTTTCTAAGATTGGTTGAAAGGTCTTTTTGGTATGGGGTCGGAATGGAAAGGTATCAAAAGTTTAACAGTTTTGATATGGGTTTAAAATTACAACTCTTGGAATCTTTTTCTTATTTACAATTACTGCCCCAGTTTCCTGATTGGGGTCTCTTGATGTTTCATTTTGTGCACATTATGCATGTTGTGCACCCTATGACCGAGCCGTGAGGCGCCTACGTATCCTTCTTTGAGGAATCAGGTCAAACGTAGTTCACTCACGACAATAATGATTTTCTATTATTATTATTATTTTTTATATATATATATATATATATATATATTTTTATATATAACTTCTTGATTTTCATTGATTCCAAAAGAGGGTAAGAAACAAATATGGCTCAAAGGGGAAGCAAAGGGTATAGTGTTTGGATAACAGAATAAATTGTCTTTGTCATTCCAATCTTCGAAATAATGCCAAATACAATCATTCAAAAGTTATGCATAATATCTCTTTACCACGTCAGAATTGATAGCCATGTCTATGCATTTTCCTTCGATATCCGTTAAACATAGTGCACCATTCGATAATACTCTGGTCACAATGAACGGTCCTTGTCAATTCGGGGCAAATTTGCCTTTTGCCTCAACCTGATGTGGAAGAATACATTTCAGCACATGTTGACCCACTTCGAACTTCCGGGGACGCACCTTTTTGTTGTATGCTCTTGCTATTCTTCTTTGATACAATTGGCCATGACATACTGCGGCCAATCATTTTTCATCAATCAAGTTTAACTGTTCCAGACGGGTTTTGACCCATTCATCATCATCAATCTTTGCTTCGGCGATGATCCGAAGGGAAGGAATCTCAACTTCTGCAGGAATTACTGCTTCAGTGCCATATACCAACAAATAAGGAGTTGCTCCTACTGAAGTGCGAACAGTAGTGCGATATCCCAATAACGCAAATGGTAGTTTTTCGTGCCATTGTCTTGAACCTTCTACCATTTTCCGAAGTATCTTCTTTATGTTTTTGTTGGCTGCCTCGACTGCTCCATTCGCCTTGGGCCGATATGGGGTAGAGTTGCGATGTGTAATCTTAAACTGTTGACATACTTCCTTCATTAAGTTACTGTTAAGATTAGCACCGTTATCTGTGATGATCACCTTTGGGATTCCGAATCGACATATGATATTTGAGTGGACAAAATCGACCACAGCTTTCTTGGTCACTGATTTGAATGTTTTGGCCTCAACCCATTTGGTAAAATAATCAATGGCTACCAGAATGAACCTGTGCCCATTGGATGCTGCCGGCTCAATTGGTCCAATCACATCCATGCCCCAGGCAACGAAGGGCCATGGTGCCGACATTGTGTGCAACTCGGATGGTGGAGAATGAATCAAATCTCCGTGTATCTGGCATTGATGACACTTGCGCACAAAACTGATACAATCTCGTTCCATGGTAAGCCAATAGTAACCAGCTCGGAGGATTTTCTTTGCCAACACATATCCGCTCATGTGGGGTCCGCAAACTCCTGAATGTACTTCCGACATGACAGTTGTAGCTTGCCTGGCATCTATGCATCTTAATAATCCAAGGTCTAGTGTTCTTTTATACAAAACTCCTCCGCTTAAGAAGAATCCATTTGCCAATCGCCTAATGGTTCTCTTGTGATCCCCTGTGGCTTGTGCTGGATATATCCCCATCCTGATATACTCCTTGATGTCGTGGAACCACGGTTCACCGTCAAATTCCTCTTCAACCATATTGCAATAAGCGTGCTGATCGTGGACTTGAATATGTAGTGGATCTACATAAGCTTTGTCTGGATGGTGCAGCATTGATGCCAGGGTAGCCAATGCATCGGCAACCTCATTATGAATCCTTGGAATATGTCGGAACTCCACTGATTGAAACCGCTGACAAAGATCATGTAGACATTGTCGGTATGGTATGAGCTTCAAGTCTCGGGTTTCCAATTCTCCTTGAATTTGATGTACCAGAAGATCCGAATCTCCCATGACTAAGATTTCCTGGATACCCATGTCTGCGGCTAGCCTTAACCCCAAAATACAAGCTTCATATTCAGCCATATTATTGGTGCAATAAAATCGTAGTTGAGCCGTAACAGGATAGTGATGCCCTGTTTCAGAAATGATTACAGCTCCTATCCCGACTCCTTTCATGTTAGCGGCCCCATCAAAGAAAAGTTTCCATCCAGGTATTTCAATTCGCTCGATCTCATCGATATGCATTATTTCTTCATCGGGAAAATAGGTTTTCAACGGCTCGTACTCCTCGTCGACCGGGTTTTCAGCTAAATGATCAGCCAGTGCTTGGGCTTTCATTGCAGTTCGAGTCACATAGATGATGTCAAATTCTGTGAGCAATATTTGCCACTTTGCAAGTCTTCCCGTTGGCATAGGCTTTTGAAAAATATATTTCAATGGATCCAGACGCGAAATGAGGTAAGTAGTGTAGGATGACAAATAGTGTTTCAATTTCTGAGCTACCCAAGTTAGGGCGCAACATGTCTTTTCCAGATGAGTATACTTAACCTCATAAGTCATGAATTTCTTGCTAAGGTAATAGATGGCCTGTTCTTTTCTGCCGGTGAGGTCATGTTGCCCCAATACACAACCAAATGAATTTTCCAAGACCGTCAAGTAAAGAATCAGAGGTCTTCTTGGCTCTGGCGGGACTAACACAGGTGGGTTTGACAAGTATACTTTTATCTTATCAAACGCTTCTTGACACTCATCGGTCCATTTGACCGCAACATCCTTTTTCAACAATTTGAAAATAGGCTCACAGGTTGTCGTGAGCTGAGCAATAAACCTGCTGATGTAATTCAACCTCCCTAACAAACTCATTACTTCAGTTTTGTTCCTTGGAGGTGGCAATTCTTGGATGGCTTTGATTTTTGATGGGTCTAGCTCGATGCCTCGCCGACTGACTATGAATCCCAGCAACTTTCCAGATGGAACTCCAAATGCGCATTTGGCAGGGTTAAGCTTGAGGTTGTACCTGCGAAGTCTTAAGAAGAATTTCCTCAAATCCCCAACGTGGTCGGCCTGATGCTTTGATTTTATGATCACATCGTCCACGTATACCTCAATCTCCTTGTGTATCATATCATGAAACACTGTGGTCATCGCTCTCATGTAGGTTGCTCCGGCGTTCTTCAAACCGAATGGCATTACCCGGTAGCAATAAGTTCCCCATGGTGTGATGAATGCTGTCTTTTCTGCATCTTCCTCATCCATCAGAATTTGATGATACCCGGCATAACAATCCACAAATGATCCTATCTCATGCTTGGCACAATTATCGATCAAAATATGGATATTGGGTAATGGGAAATTATCCTTTGGACTTGCTTTGTTGAGATTGCGGTAGTCGACGCATACTCTAATTTTGCCGTCTTTCTTTGGTACAGGAACGATATTAGCTAACCAAACAGGATATCGAGTGACTCGAATGACCTTTGCTTCCAACTGTTTGGTGATTTCTTCCTTAATTCTCACACTCATATCAGGCTTGAATTTTCTCAACTTTTGTTTGACAGGAGGCACCGTTGGATCAGTGGGCAATTTGTGAACCACTAAGTCAGTGCTCAAACCTGGCATGTCGTCATACGACCATGCAAAAACATCTTTGAATTCTATGAGTGTTTTAATTAACTCTTCCCGTATCTCTGGTTCAAGGTGGACACTTATTTTAGTCTCTTGGATGTTATCTGTGTCCCCTATATTGATGTCTTTGGTATCACCCAGGTTAGGTTTGGTTTTTTCCTCAAAGTGAATTAACTCTTTTCTAATCTCTTCAAAAACCTCATCTTCATCATATTCTGATTCATAATCACAATATATTTCTTGAATTATTATTTCGGAACCAGATTGATTTTTAAGACTGGGCTGAGGATTTCTCATGCATGCCATATCACTAGAGCCAGCGTAAAAAGAACTGTACAGAAAAAGAAGAAAGGGAAAAAGAAAACTATCAGGAATGATAATGAAAAAGGAAACTGTATTTTATTGGATGATGAAAGATAACAAGGTTTGCACACTTCAAACAAACTGTAAGATAAGCATTGGGATTACAACCCTGAGGTAACCCAAACAAACTGAAAGAAAATCAAAATAAACTACCAAGACTCCTTTCGAATGGGGAGAGGAGTGGCTTTCCAATTATTAAGCTTTGTTTCTGGCCCAACGAATTGAACTTCTGCGTTGCTACAACCTTCCCCGCTTTCCACCATATTCACATCGTCAAACAATTTCTCGAATCTTTCAATTAATTCCTCCTCAGGATTGACCAGGGATTTAGGAATTGTTGTTATCGGGCGATTTTTAGCACTGGTCTTGACAAAAGACTTTGATAGATGTGGGACTGGTTTTGGCAGAACCCATGCCTTGTGTTTCAGCTTTCTGGCCTTTTTCACGTCGGTGATAGTGGGTATGAACCCCAAACCGAATGTTCCCCAGTTCTCGGGAAGAGATACTGGTTGTATAATTCCTTGCAAAGATGAGCCCAGACCTTTGCCGGGTATAAAACCATTTTTTAACATTTCATAGGCTACCATGACTGATGCAGAGGTTATCTTTGGATTCGGAAGGTACTTCCCCTCTGGAATTTTCTCTACCGACACTGTATCGGACACTTGGTATACCCATGGTCCCTGGTCATTTTCTATTCCCTCGACCGGTACAATGGCACTGCTGTGAGCATTTAAACTTTCTTCCCCATGCACAACTATTTCTTGATGATCCCATTCAAACTTGACCGCCTGGTGTAGTGTTGACGGGACTGCTTTAGCAGCATGGATCCATGGTCGACCCAACAACAAATTATAAGAAACAGTTATGTCCAGTACTTGAAACTCCATCGTGAATTCAACTGGCCCTATTGTCAGTTCCAACACTATGTCGCCAAATGAATCTCTGCTTCCACCGTCAAACCCCCGTACGCAAATGCTATTCTTCTGGATCCTCTCCTCTTTGATTTTCAATTTGCTTAAAGTGGAGAGAGGGCAGATGTTTGCACTTGACCCGTTGTCAACCAATACCCGGGTTACTACGGAGTTTTCACATTTCACGGTGAGGTAAAGAGCTCTGTTGTGCTCAGTACCTTCCACAGGCAATTCATCATCAGAAAATGTAATTCTGTTTGCCTCAAAGATTCTGTTGGCTATTCTTCCCAAATGATTTACAAAGATTTTATCGGGAACATGAGCCTCATTCAGGATTTTCATCAAAGCCAGACGGTGCTCCTCTGAATGGATCAGTAATGACAATAACGAGATTTGAGCGGGCGTCTTCTTCAGTTGATCCACAACAGAATAGTCATGGAGCTTCATTTTTCTTAAAAACTCTTCCGCTTCTTCTTCCGTCACAGCTCTCTTTATTGGTGCTGGATTATTTTTAGTTTTTCTTAACTCTTCGGGAGTAAAACATCTTCCCGAACGAGTCAAGCCTTGCACCTCACAGACTTCTTCCTTGACTTCTTTTCCCTTGTACATTACAGTCACCCGTTCATAGTTCCATGGAATGGCCTTGTTGTTGATCACTGGTAGCTGGGTTACAAGTTTGATAATAACCCGATCTATACGGGCTCCTTCCACGACTACAATGGGTTTGCTGGCAACCCCTGGTACTATTACTTTCGACCTTTCTTGCTTTGTGGCAACTTTGCTCGAAGATCCCTTCTCGACTACCACAGATGGTTCATCACCATTTCTGTTTTGCTTAGGTACCGACTTCTCCTCTGTTAACTGCTTATCCGGCTTGGCTTCATGAGACCTGATCATCATGACAGTTTGTGACGGCTTCTTTGTCCCCCCATCAACCTGTACTATTTCTATCATATTGGCCTCCTGATGTGCGGGCATTGGATTTCTATTGATATTGGGAGTTTCGGGGGTTTGAACCTCGATTTTATTGGTATCAATCATCTCTTGTATTGCATTTTTTAAATGCCAGCATTTTTCCGTATCATGGCCTGGTGTACCGGAACAATACTCACAGCTAATGGTGTAGTCCAGATTCTTTGGAGGAGGATTGGGTAGTTTGGATTGTATTGGTCTTAGCATGTCCAGCTGTCTCAGCCTGTGGAACAGACTGGTGTAGGACTCTCCCAATGAGGTGTAGGTTTTCTTTTTCTGTTCCCTTTCTCCCCTGAATGCTGGCCTAGGCCTGAAACCTGGTCCGGGATAGGCTCGTGGGTAAGTACCTGGTATGACAGGAGCACGCCAGTTAGCGTGTGCCGGTGGATGATTGTATGCTTGTGTATGGTTGACGGAAAAATGAGGTTATGAAGAGTGATAGTAGTGTTGAGATGAATTGTGGTGGTGAGTTGATTGGTGAGGTCGATGTTGATTATAGTAAGGAGGTGAACCTCTCGATCCTAACCAAGTTCCTGAATCAACTACCGCTGCTTCTTCCCTTTTCTTTCTTCCGATTCCTCCTACCCCGCCTTGAATGGCTTGAGTAGTCACTTTGATGGCCGAATAGCTCATGATTTTATTTGTCTTGATGCCTTCTTCCACCATACCTCCCATCTTTACTACTTCGTTGAATGATTTACCTACCGCTGAAACCAAATGGGCATAGTAAGTTGGTTCCAAGGCTTGAAGGAAGTAGTCTACCATTTCACTCTCCTTCATAGGAGGATCCACTCTTGCTGCCTGTTCTCTCCACCGGAAGCCATACTCTCTGAAACTTTCATTGTGTTTTTTCTCAAATTTTGTCAAAGATAGTCGATCTGGGATGATTTCCAGATTGTATTGGAAATGGTATGCGAATGCCTGTGCCAGGTCATCCCAGGTGTACCATCTCCCATGGTCTTGGCGTGTATACCACTCCAAAGCTGATCCACTTAAACTTTGACTGAAGTAAGCCATCAATAATTCGTCCTTTCCCCCAGCTCCTCGCATCTTGCTGCAGAATCCCCTTAAGTGGGCTACTGGGTCGTCGTGCCCATTGTATAGGTCAAATTTAGGCATCTTGAAGCCAACTGGTAATTGTACATTTGGGAACAAACACAAATCCTTGTATGCTACACTGACTTGCCCACCTGACCTTCGCATGTCTCGGAACGATTGTTCTAGACTTTTGACCTTCCTGAACATCTCTTCTTGTTCAGCATTTTTGGCTGGCTTGTCACTTTCGGTTGGGAGGTCAAAAACGAGGAGTAGTTGAATGGATTTCAGAGGCCTTGAAGGTGGGCTCCGAGGGGTAATATTGATTGTCCTGGGCCTGGAATATGGGCTCACTAGGAGATTTGTGGAATGTAGCCGGGGGAGGTGCTACGAAAACAGGAGTCACAGGTGGAGGAAAGTATGGAACTGGTTTCGGAGGTGGAGACTGCGGTGTCTGAGAGGTGGTGCCTCGGTAGTGTTGGTAGATGGGGAAATTTGGGGATAATTCAGTGGTAAGATTATCCTGAGTTTGGGCTATTGATGGAGCAGGGTTAGTTTGGGTTAGTTGGTGACCGGCGGCGTTGTTGCTGCCGGGTTTCAGGCGATGGGATGCTAGGGCGGCTAGGGTTAGGGGTGTGCTTTCGGAGAAGATGATGAATAGTGAAGAGGGGGGTGTTTAGTTAGGGGGCCGGGGTAAGGATTTGGGTTTATATAGGGGAGGGGTGAATTGATCCAAGCCGTTGGATCAAACAGAATAGAAGGCCAGGTTCAGTTCATTTAGCCAAACGATGTCGTTTGGTTTAATGCTGGGGTCGGGCTGGATCGGGGCAGTGGGTCGGGTAAGGGTTACGGGTAAGGGGTGTGGGAACTCAACCGTTGGATGGCTTTGATCCAACGGCCCTTGATGAAACACAACCAAACGTCGTCGTTTGGTTTGCTTTGCACTGGACCAGATATGGGGATGTTGAATTGGGATGTGGGGGGGTTAAATTAGTTTTGGGCCTGCCTTTTCAATTAATTGGCCCAGTTCGTTTTGCCTATTATTTTCCACTCTTTTTTTAATTTCCAATTTTATTCTTTAATTATTAAAATCCTAATTAAAATTATAAAAAACAAAATTACTCTTTACAAGACATTCAATCAACCTTTAACAATTATTAACACATAGACAAAATATTAATCACATAGTGAAACATGCATATTTTTTGTGATTTTATTTTAATTAACTCAATTATTAAATGCATAATTAAATCCTAGATATGCATGAAACATGTATTTTTATTTTAATTTTGTTTAATTATAACAAAGCAAACATTTACGGACAAAACACAAACAATTAATAAACGCAACACAATTTCTAAAATTGCACACTAAAAGAAATTAAGTTTATTTTTGATTTATTTTGGAGTAGTTTTAGTGAGGCAAAAATCACGTGCTCACACAAAATTTTGAACACAATAGGACCATTCTCTAGAGGCATCCACTCTACTTAAACCGTAGTTAGATTGATTAAACGAACCGAACAACCTGTGCTTCATTTGCGCTCCGACACTATAGAATGTGACCTCATTTCGATATAACCAAGCAACTTCATGCCCTATGCACCGAGCGTTCCTTACCAACCACAACTCAAGTCTTTCCCCGATTCTCGTACACACATAAGGCATAACATAACCTTTATTGAAATTTCCTTTACTCGAGCCATAACTGATTCACAAATACGCCTCAAACTGGAACCAATAGAGCACATAACCGTGCAATCAACTATTCAATAGCGGACTCCCCCACTTGGCTCAAAGCCATAGATCAAAACACACACCATAACTTATAACGCGTATACTTTATTATTTCCATAATACCATAGTGAGATTAGACTCAGTCCTTCATAAGCTCTTGAAACACCGACATTGGGTACTTTAACTCTATGCAAATCTTGCATTCACTCTCGTAACAGTTAAGCTCACTCTATTAAGTGACCGAAATTTAAATTTCAACACATATGTTTCACTTGTGAATGAGATCTTCTAACAGACAGCATAAAGATCACATAATCTCAAAACACCACAGGAGACAACCCGCCTGCTTTGCCTCAATATAACATTTCTGTATACCTTCCACCGTCATACACATTACACAGTCACTTAATCTTCCTGAGTCTGAACTCATACCGCAATATGAAATTTACTTCACTCCAACTAGGAGACATGAAAAGATTCTTCACGCGCCCATAACTCGAGGCTACACATCCAACCACAATGGAAATCAAACACTTAATAGTTCATCTATCATCCATCACTTCTACTAATAGGGACAATACCGCACATATAAGTTCAAAATGCTTGCTCACACAATCAGCACCTCGGTGCTCAAGCCATAGGCAAAGATCCGGCCTCAAGTCCTCTAGACTGGCCCAACATCAAACTCACAGAGATCATATATCGCCCCTCGATCAGGGAATCACAAGCCATCCAGACATATCTGATACTGAACGCTCATGCGCACATACGAATGCGTGGAAGGAATTTCAAGAGTTACTTTTCAAGCTGAATCAAGGGCGCACGATAAAAATTTAAGAATGCAAAGTTTTCCTAAAGGTTCTGCAGCCTCTCAAGGATAAATACAAACATCTCCATACCGATCCGCGAGACTCTACTAAACCGGCTTATGACTCGCGAGACCAAGTAACCAGGCTCTGATACCAACTTGTCACGACCCCTACCCCGGTCGTGATGGCGCCCAACACAATGCTAGGCAAGCCCAACCAATTAGCATCTCACAATCTCTTTCTTTATAATTCAATACCAATTTTCGGGATTTAATACCAATTTAATATAAATAGAAGTATGGAATTTTAACAGATGAAATGTGCGGAAACCATAAACACGAAAAATCTCTGTAAAAGAGCCCACTGATCCGTGTCAAGTCTGAGCCTCTAATACAAGGTTTCAACAATCTAATACAGAAATATGTCTAAAATGCAGAATAATAAGTGGAGATAGAAGGAGAAATCGGGTCTGCGAATGCCATGCAGCTACCTCGATAACTCCGATGAAAACAGAACGGCAGGAAAGTTCGCTCTATGCCTCAGAAATACCTGTACCTGCACACATGGTGCAGGGAGTAATGTGAGTACTCCGACCCAGTGAGTAATAACAATAAATAATGGCTGACAGTATAAAATCACGTAAAGGCACAAAGCAGTTCTATATCAAAACAGTAAAAATCATTTAAGCAGCAGTGAATGAGGAAATCATGTGAAATTCTTTAAACTAGGTAAAACAGATATAATCAGTATAAATTAGCTCCTCAAACATTTCAGTTCATTTATTCGTTTTTATCCTCAGTTCTCAATTCATATACTTCTCACGATAACCGAAACAATAAATACATATACCGCTGCGGCGTGCAACCCGATCTGTATATCGCTGTGGTGTACAACCCGATCCATAATAATAATAATAGTTGACTGCGCTCACTGGGGGTGTGCAGACTCTGGAAGGGCTCCTTCAGCCCAAGCGCTATATAATTATTGCGACGTGCAGCCCGATCCATATAAATAATTGATGCGTTGTACAGCCCGATCCATAATACGTATAATATATATATCTGCTACAACGCGCAACCCGATCCATATCATATAAAATATCCTCACTATTGGGTCCTGGACCCCTCTGTCATTTAAAAATCACAGCCTCTCGGGCATAATGTACGGTCGGGATCTCAGCCCTCATATCTCTTTCTATTTATGATTACATTTCAAAAATCTGGTTCATATCATTCTTAAACAATTGGAAACATGACTGAGGATATAAATCCTTTAGCAAAACAAGTGAGGAAAATCAGTCAAAAATCCCTTAAGGGTTCTACAGGTTGGCACAAGGCTCCAAGCATGGCAACAAGCCCAATTCACAATAATAAAGTATATGTCTCAATCAAGAATGTAGTAAAATATCATTTGGGATGGACCAAGTCACAATCCCCATAGCATTGAACCTCACGCTCGTCACACAACGTGTATCTCAACTTAGTATAGCACTATGTTGTGCAAATCCGGGGTTTCAAACCCTCAAGACATCATTTAAAATCATTACTCACCTCAAACTGGCCAAAACTCTAGCTCGCTATGCCCTTGCCTCTCAAATTGGCCTCCACGCACGTCGAATCTATCCAAAATCAGAACGAATAGGTCACAATATGCTAAGGGAACATAGCCCAAGCGAAAACTTTCGAAAAATATCAAAAATCCCGAAATTAGCAAAACCCAAGCCCTGGGCACACGTCTCGGAATCGAGTAAAATTTACATTTTCAGAATCCTCATACCCTCACGAGTCTAACCATACTAAAATTATCCAATTCCAATACCATTTGGTCCTTCAAATCATCATTTTACATTTTTGAAAGGTTTCACAATTTTCTTCCCAAATTCCATCCCAAATCACGAATTAAATGATGAATTCAGTGATAGATTCATGTATTCTAGCCAAATCTGAGTTAAAATCACTTACCCCGATGAATTTCTTGAAAAACCTTCGAAAAATCGCCAAAATCCGAGCTCTCTAGGTCAAAATATTAAATAAAACCCAAAACCTCGTATTTATAGGTACCCCCTCATATTTCAACTACCGCGGGCCGCACCAAAACGATCGCGGTCCACGCAAGCCCGTGCGGTCCACGCAAACACAACCGCGGCCGCATAGGCCTTCCTCTGCAGTGACAGGCTTTAGTATTTTGGCCATAATGTTTGCTACAGATGTCCAAATTGCGATATTTTTACCTTTCTGGAAACTAGACACGAAGGGCTACAACTTTCGTTTTTGAATCGTCTCAAAATTCCTTGTGGATCAAACGATATAAGCTTCCGAAGTTGGACCGACGATCTGCAGATCTTCATGACCGCGGCCGTGGTCACTTTTACGCGCCCAGCGCTAATTCTACCGCGGCCAGCGCTAATTCTACCGCGGCCAGCGCTAACAATTCTTCCCCCATCCATTTTCTAAGTTCCGAAATATCCGTAATCGCTCAAAACTCACCCGAAACACACTCGGAGCCATCAGACCTCAACCCAAACATACCAACACCTCCCATAACATCATTAACACCTAGTCGAGCTTTCGAATCACTCAAAGCAACATCAAAACACCAAATCAACTTCGGATTCAAGCTTAAGATCTTAGAAATTTCAAATTCCATAAACAACGCCGAAACATATCAAATCAGGTTCGATTGATCCCAAATTTTGCACACAAGTCATAAATGATATAACGAAGCTACTGCAACTCTCGGAATTTCATTCCGACCTTTATATCAAAATCTCACCTATCAACCGGAAATCGCCGAAATCTCAATTTCGCCAATCCAAGCATAAACCTTCCACGGACTTCCAAAATGCATTCTGATCACGTTCCTAAGTCCCAAATCACCTAACGGAGCTAACCAAATCATAAAAATTCCCATCCGAAATCAAATACACATAAGTCAAATATTTGTCAAACCTTTCAAATTTAAGGCTTCAAACTGAAAACTGTTATTCCAAATTCATTCTGATTACCTTGAAAATCAAAACCAACGATTTACATAAGGCATAATGTATACACGGGGCAAGTCATGCCCGAAGACTGACGATCAAAGTGCAAAAGTTTAAAACGACCGGTCGGGTCGTTACAATACATAAGGAGCCCGTGCGAGAGGTAAGTTAAGACTAGTTGAGGAAATAAGGAAGTAGGCTTTAACTTAAGCATAGTGACATAAAGAAGATATGGTCTTGTATCAACATTATCACAACAACATTGTATGCACTCTATAAGAAAGTGGCACCTATGGTGGCTAATGAACGACAGAATAAAAAAAAATCAAAAGGTGATATTCAAGATCATATGGGTTGCATGGAATTCCAACATATGAGGGCACTAAGATGAGCCAAGTATTAACGCAACAAGTAGCAGAACGACCTAGAAAAGCTATTGCTTATATTTAAAGACAACTGAGAAGGCATGAAAGGAAATATATGATGCTACCAAGTAAATGAAGGTTTTGAGTACTATGAATCGATATGCGTAGGTCGCACGCTAAAGTATCCGATAGCGACAAGGTTTTAGGTATATAGGAGTAAAGGTGTGAAATGGTGAGTGAGAAGGTGACGAGAACAGGTAAGGCCTTGAGATTAAGCCCATCAAAACAAGAGAGCTGATGGTTTCCATAAGCTATAGAAAGCTCGGTACAGTCTGAATGGACGCAGAGGAGTCTAAGAATAGGAGCATTTAGAAGAGATGAAATGTTGCCCTTGTAGTAGAATAATGATGTAATTGTGATAAATAAGAGGATGACGTTTGGGCCTTCGATTGAGTAATGATTTAAAATAAAGGGATTTTATGGATGGCACGGTATTAGAATACCCTCATAAGATGAATCATGTTAGGATGATATGAAGTACGATTATTGAAGTATAGTATCACCCCTAGGTGGATCAGGAAAATCACTTCAGATGTTCCTCAATTAGACGTGAGCCCTAGTGATAATGTATTACGTCAGATACGATGGTTGGAGCTAGTGAAAGACTATGATGTTGATATTTTATACAGTCAAAGGAAGACGAATGTAGTAGTCGACGCCCCCAGCCTTAGATCTATGGGTAGCCTATCATATTTACACCCAAAGAAGAGTGACATAGCTTGTGAGATTCATCGGCTAGATAATCTTGGAATTCGATTACTAGATTCAGGTGGTACTGGAGTTACAATTTAGGACATGGCAACATCCTCTTTAGTAACTGAAGTGAAAGAATGCAAGTATGAAGATCATGTTCTAGATCTTTACAGAGATACAACCCTTCAAAAGGAGAAGACACCATTTGAGATTATAGGAGATGGAGTCCTCCGATATCGGGGTCGATTATGTGTTCCTAATGTGGCAGGGTTGCGCAAGCAAGTTATGGGATACGTAGTGAGAAAGTAATCTAGAGTTGTGTAGCACACCTTGGTAATAATAAACCTAAGTAAGTGTTATAGTACGGTATGACATACTTAGATGCACTAAAGCCATAAGGAAAAATAACCAAGACTAGGAAACAAAATATAAAAATAGTTGTAAGTTCGGCAAAGTACCAAGCGAAGAACTTCAGTACACATATATATATGCTCCGAGGGACATCTTGTTATAGTTCTGTATATGTTCACAAGGTGAGGTAAAGAGATTGGAAAAAGTTGGAAAAAAAATAAGAGAAGATCTGCACATAAAAGGACAGAGTCATACATGTTGCAACACAGAAGGTAGTCAAAGTTACGGGATTGGAAGAATTCCGATCACAAGTCGTGATGTGAGAAGATGCCTAAAGGGGGGAATGCCCTGATCTTTGAATATATTCATAGAACAATTGCCTAGATGGTGGATAATATGAAAATATTCATGAGATCTATAAGATATGAGACTAATAAGCACATCAGTCAACAATCGAGGACGAATGTTCCAAAGGGAGGAATGATGTTACACCTCATGTTTTTGTACATGAAAGTATGTAGTAAGTCAATTGATGTAAGCTCGAAAATGAGATCTTCTTTGAAAGTATATAAAGTGATTTAATGTTGTTACACCTCGCACTTCAGACATCACAGTCATTATAGGATTATCTAACGTAAACTCAAAAAAGACGAAATTCTTCTACAAGAATAAGAAAGGTTTACTGAAGTCTTAACCAAGTTAAGATGAATATGAGACTTGTTAATCATGATTTAAATGAGTTTAAAGTCAAGATATGACTATATATGATGTTGGATATGAAATATAAAGTTTGGGAAAAATCGGATTTAAATTGCGGAAAAACCGACTAAGGATTTGCCTTGTAATGAAACATTTTGAGCAATATATTTCATGTGTCACATGAGGTTGTTTTGGGACATATTATATACCAAAATGAAGCTCTTGGAACCTAGTTTCCAACGGTCCAAACCAGTTATTCATACGACATCGGGGGAGAGAAATATGAATTTATATGTTAGGGTCGCCAAGTCACGTCGCCGCTCTTTAGAGAAGCTGGCAGTTTTATAGGCCATTTGCGATGTTGTTTTCTCCCAATCTATTGAGAGTTACATGGAGATATTTATATGGAATTAAAGCCCTATATGTTTAGTTTTCAACGCTGCAAACCATTTGTCAATACGATGTCGGATTAGAGAGATACACGCGTCCGAAGTTGCACCGCTCAAGCTGCCAAGCAGGAAGCTTACTCACCTACTTGGAGAATTGAGGCAGTGGGCTTATAATTTATCTTCTCCCTTGTATATCTCATCATTATACATAGAAAACATACAATAAAACACTCTCAATTCTCTCTAAGAGCTGGCCTAAGATCCCAAGAACCAAACTAAATGGAAATCAACTCAAATCATCATTAAAGGTGTTAAAGACTACAAGAGAATGCTTCAATGATATTGTGGTGTGATTGAGGGCTATTGTGAGCTAAGTTGAGATAGCGTTTCGAGTTGTAGATGTTGTCCAAGGTATGTATAACATCTTCTTGATTGTGCCTAAGGCTAATCTTATGTTAGTTGTGTTGTTTGAGTGAAAAATCATAAGATAGCACTTGAAAGAACATGAGATGTGGTTGTATCTTTGTTTGGGCTGTTTTGTGGCTAAATATATTGTTTGTGGTGGCTGAAAATTGTGAGAAATAATTTGATAATGTTGTAACTACTGATGTTAAGCTTTTCTAGGTTTTAATTAAGTTGATTGAAGAAGAAAAGATGAAAAACAAGTGGTTGACGGTAAAAATTAAGGTGTTAGACGTATGGGGCTGTTTTGGAAGGCATTTTGTGGATGTTTTCAACTAGAAATAATATGGTACATATAAGTATGATGTTCTGAAAGTTGTAAACTAATTTATGAAATAAGAGTTGGATTCAATTCATATCTTGTTATGAGTAAAAACGAGCTTGTCGCTCAATATGATTGTTAAGATAATCAGAGAAACTCATATTGGATTGCATTGTTGTTGTTGCTATTGTTGGTTATAGTTGTTGTTGTTGGGCTGTTGATGACCCTTAGTGGTCTTTGCGTGAATTAAAAATTGGGGAGGTTCTGCCCGATTTTTCTTAAGCCATACGACTAGCCAAATATGGTGGTACAATATTATATGTTAACGGCAATATCATTTCACTTGTTGAGATGCAAGTCATTGTGTCGAGCTTGATTGAGTAATAAGGAAGATGTCATGTATTTATGTTAAGGCTATCCTTTATTTCTTTTGGCATGATCCATAGGATGCAAATGAAACGTGTAAATGCACAACTTCCATAAATGACTCTATTCATAGAAACGCTAGAGATGCTTATATTCTTGATTCTCCATATGTCATATTATTCTATCATCTGTTCATAGGTCTCAAAAAAATACGTAAGTTGAAAGATTTCACTTCATGATATTAGTCGAAGGCATAATGGTCTTATGACATTCCAAGAGATTTTATTGATGTACTTCTTATGCATTACATTCATGTACATTGACCATGACCACATTGCGTTATATACGCGTATATATGTATATATATATGGGATATGAGAAAAGGTTATGACATTATATACGCACCACCACCAGATCAGCTGGTATACGTTGATAATTTGCCCATAGTGGCCGAGATGATATGATGGGATGCCCTCAGAGGCTTGATGATGTTATGAACACATATACCCATGCATGGTATGACATTTATACGCATATGCATAACATTATAATATTAAATGATTCATAGAGTTATTCAAATATACATGTTGAGTCTTTTACTCCATGTTTCTCTCATGTCTACTAGTTACTGATTTTCATTCCTTACATACTCGGTACATTATTTGTACTGACATTCCTTTTTCTTGGGGACGCTGCGTTTCATGCCCGCAGGTCCTGATAGACAGGTCGAGAGTCCTCCAACTATGCTATCAGCTCAGTGGAAGGTAGTTGTGCACTCCATTTGCTCCAGAGTTGCTTCTTTGGTCAGTATGATTAGTACATGTATAGATTGGTATGGCGAGATCCTATCCCGACCTTTACGATATTATGTATTCTTAGAGGCTTGTAGACAGATATCATGTATACGGATACTTGTATGGCCTTGTCGGCCTATGTTTCGAGTATATAAAGAATCATGCCGGCCTTATAGGCCTGTACTTCATATGTATAAGTTTGTATTCCCTCATGCTTTACTTCGGTTCATTTATCTATGATAGAATGATATGAAAGATACGTTATGTTGGTACTCGGTTGAGTAAGGTACCGGGTGCCCATCACGACCCATAGGTTTGGGTCATGACATGTAAGGCTCATTGCAGTAGTTATCTTTTGCTCCATTAAGAATTTGAGGTTGAAGTGATCAGTATTGATGATGAAATGCCCCACTTGAATGTAATTCCTCCATTTGTCTATGGCTGCAATGACAACCATATACTCCTTCTCATAATACTTGCCTAGATGTCTTGGTGCTAGGGTCTTGTTGTAGTAAGCTATGAGTTTGTTCTCTTGTGTTAACACAGCTCCAATGCCACGATTGCTAGCATCAGCCTCGATAAGAAAGGTCTTAGTGTAATCTAGCATTGCTAGCACATGAGTGTTATTCATGGTCTGTTTCAACTGAATAAAAGCTTCTCCTTCTTCTCGTCCCCACTACAAGCATTCTTCTTAATTAGTGAATTCGGATGTTTATTCATATTCCCACAGTTCTTAATAAATCTTCTATAATATCCTGTCAAACCCACGAACCCCTGCAATCCTTTGATGTTTTTAGGCTTGGGCCAATTCATAATGGTCTCCACCTTGGATGGATCAGTGGACACTCTTTTGGTTGTGATATTATGTCCCAAATACTCCACCTGGGATTTGAAAAAGGTGCACTTGGACCTCTTGGCAAACAACTGATTCTGCCAAAGTATGTTGAATGTTTGTTTTAGATGCTCCACATGGTCTGATAGTATCTTGGTGTACACTACTATATCATCAAAGAAAACCAATATAAAGTTTCCCCGGAATGGTCCAAATAGTGAGTTTATTAGGGCCTGAAAAGTAGGCGGTGCATTTAATTCTCTAATTCATCTTGCAATATGTCTGAAACTTGCTTCTCTAATTCAGCTTCTTGCTTGAAAAGTTTTCCAGGAATGGTCCAAAGACCTTGCAACATGTCTGAAACTTGTTTCTCTAATTCAGCTTTCTGATAATGGTTGTACCTGTAAGGTCTTTGTAATACTAGTTTACCTCCTAGACTAATAGGTATAGCATGATCATAATCTCTTGGTGGAGGCAGTGACTTGGGTTCTTCAAAAATAGGTGCATAAAATTGCGGAACATGTTACACCTGTTCTGGTGTATTCTCAATGGTCTTACTTCTTTGCTTACAATAGTGAAAAAAGGAGCTAGAAGTGTCTATCATTTCCTTATCAATTTTCCCATAGGCTTGGTTGTGATCTGATACATCTCGCGTTGTCCTGTATCACCCTTCAATATCACCATCATACCAAATTGTTTGATTCTCAAAACATAGGGCTCATAGTCAAATGTGACAAGAGTGTGATCTCATCCAATCCCCTCCCAGTACTATATCACAACTGCCTATATTCAACAACCAAAACTTATCTTCAAATTCTATGCCACTGATTTTTTCATTTGACTTTAGTGACACTCGGGTGATTATACATCTGTTGACCATTTTCTATTGTCACCCTCAAGGGAGTATTTAGTTGTTGTACTACCCTCAAGTCCTTAGCAGTTTGACTGTCCAAGAAGCTATGAGTGCCACCTGAGTCCACTAGTATAATGACAGACATCTTCTTATTCATTCCCTTAAGCTTCAAAGTATTAGGCATATGTATACTAGTCATAACATTCAGACACACAACTTTCTCTTCCACTTCTTCATGTTCCTGTGATTCTTCAATTTCTTGATCCTCTTCTTCGCCACTTCTTCTTTAGTCATAATGTTCAGCTGCTTGTCCTTGCATACATGCCAGGGTGGTATCTATCCCCACATTTCCAGCATGCACCAAGGATCTTCCTATACTCACATTTTACCTCTGTCATTAATTATTCTTTCCTGCTCCTAGCAAAAGACACGAGTTAGAGTAGGGATCCTGCATCTCATAGTCTCTCCAATTTCTTCTTTGAGCCCACCAATGAAACATTCCAACAAAAAATCCTCTGTAACCCTTGTATTTTTCATCAACACTAATGCCTGAAGGTCTTCAAACTTCTGAAAATAGGCATTCATTGTGTTGGTCAGAACCCGCATCTTAAATTCAGTCACAACCTCGTCACCATTTGCATCATCATACTTCAGGACTAACTATTCACAAAACTCTTCCCACCTCACTTGTCTTCTAGTGATTGTGAATGAGAAATACCATGATTCAGCTTCCTCTTCTAAGTGCAAAGTAGTCATCTCTAACTTCTTAGCTTGATAAGTGATTTTGTACACATTGAAATATTAACACATATCGCATCTTCTCAACCAAGCTCTAGGCTCACCCTCATTATATAATGAAAACTGCAACTTAGGCGGAAATTTTCCACCATTCATTGGTACGTCCCTTCATAATCTCAACTCCTCTATGCCTAGGTATGTCCACATCACCTCGGCTGCTCTCCTCACAATCAGATGGTCATTTGTCGTTCCTTCTCTCAATCAACTTCATCAACGCCATTTGTATACTCTCCATCATCTGTTTCATGTCAGATTGATCTGAACTCATTTCAACAAACTTTACGTCTAAGGCGCTAAACTAAAAATCAATTTCTAACTAGATTGGATATGGCCTTCCAATTTTCTCATTTGTTCCTCTTTTTGTTTCGGCCTAGCAGCTTCAGCCCCAACCATTTTCCCACAGTATAATCAAAATCGTAACTTTGATACCAATTGTAATGTACTTCAAGGAATTCAATAAAATTCATCTAACAACTTAACTACAATTCAGCAACTCTGAAACATAAATTACAATAAGAAGTTCAACAAATTCCCAACAACACCTTAACTACTAAATTTTATCTACTGAATTCAACAATTCAGAAATGTAACCAAAAACAATAAAACATCTACTAATCCAGTAACAAGAATTCAATTCTAGCTCTGTGACCCAGTCAAATACTTCTAGAGAACAAACATAAAAAGGAGATCAATTCGCAACTCTAAGTGAAAGTAGTAAGAAGAACTAAATAGTGACTTTAATTAGGAAAGAAAAGGAGAAAGTATCTGAGAAGGAAAGGAAAAGAAGGATTCAGATTGAAATTTAGAGAGAGAAAGAACGAAGACCACAATAGAGTGAACATACCATTTTTCCTACAATTTTTCTCAATCAAATTTTAGTTATACAATTCTTCTTTGAGTGAACCTAAGCCTTCCGATAGAATTAATCAGGACCCTCCATGTCACCTAACTATCATTTGAATAACTCTCGTTTTCTATTGATCCTTTCACTTAATTAATAGCTAAACGACGTCGTCCACTCCTTAATGAACTCACGCCCAGTTTATTACACGACAGTGGAGGAAGATAGGGGGTAAGAGAGCTTGAGGGGGAGGGGGAGGGGAGGGGGAGGGGGGTGAGGCAGAGAAAGAGGAGTACATTAGTTTTTATAAAATAAAAAATTTTGAGAATTTTTAATGGGTAATGCATTAATAATAATTAAAAAAGAGCATCACCAATTTTGAAAACTGAGTTGCAAAAGGCTCTTCTAATTCAGCACCCCTATGCAGCTTTAAATGCTTCTCTTCGACCCAGTCATCGCCTTCTCCTGCAGCCACGTTGAAGCGTTACATGATTCTTCAGATCGCCACATTTTTCTTTAACATGCTAAGATAATCATCCACATTATCTATGACTCTAGAAAAATTACACCTGTCTAAGATATATTGTCCAAGGTAGTATAATTGTTTAAACATGCGACTTGAGAATAGGTCACACCAGGTCTATACCGAAAGAGGATAAAGAGCTTCATAAAATAAGTCTGTTGAAACTATGAAATACATCAGATTTAAACTCGAAGAGAATAGGTTCAGTTAAATATATGCTACATTCAACATACTGTACATTGGTTCAACAAATACTGCAACTCTAAAAAAATTGTCTCCAAATGTCTCTGGAATCCTTAAAGTGGACCTGAGACTTATGATAGATCCAGGTGACCACATGCCACTCCCTGATCTTGTGCAAATTCACTGTCAGTGGGTTACTTAAACAACAGAAGTTCTCTCCAAATACTGGGCAGATCACTGATGGCTTTGAGCAAGTAATAGTGTGTGCCACCACCCACACGCTACATTTTTTGGTGTACAATCATCGATGGGTACTTCACAAGGATTGTTACGGTCAATTGTATCACTTAGGCCAAGCTGGAATGAAAAGCAAAAGGTTAGATTGAATACTCATCGTAAATTTTTTTAAAGAACAATAATCTCTCACATACCTGACCATACTTGTTCCATCCCCAGCTATACACTTTGCTATCCTCTAAAGGTTAAAGCAAAAGGTATCTTTAGATACTAACATATAGCAAACGGATAATAGAGATATTAACGTGTTACCCTACTAGTGACAGTTTAGCAAATAGTAGACATATTATTGTTTTACTAGTAATAGTTTCACAATAAATAGACATATTTAAGTGCTAGTTGCTTCCTATTGTTTAATTCCTACCGCAGCTGATCGATTTAACACACATTTGATAATGATCAACAGCAAAAAAGGTGTACCACATGGGCAAGACACAAGTATATTCAAACTCACCATCAAAAGTATACTTTGCTACTCATAAAATTCCAAAGATTCAGATATATATTTGGACAAGACCAGCTAGTCATAGTTATGTAAACAATTGCATGTACTGAATAATATCTCCACCACAGATCACCACAAATGGAATAGGTGTGTGAGATCAAACTAAGTGAACTAAAGTTGTCCTCTATGAAAAAAAAAAGAAAAAAAAAGAACTCAGGTTGTCCAGTGGATTAGAGGCCGAAATGCACTTCATCTTCTTGATAGTCTCGACACTTACCTGTCATTATGGCACTATGACGAGCTCCACAAGACACTACTTTGACATTCTTGTTTTCCAGTATTGAGTCATCCACAAGCCTAGGTGATGTCTGTAACAGAAATCTCCTGTTGAGTTTCTAGAGCCCTCAAACAATAAGGTTTAGAATAATGCAGCTGCAAAACTGCCAATATATAAGGAATTATATGGTCTAACTAATTGGCTGTCAGAAATTGACAATAATCTCTTATCCCTCAAGTGCTAGGTATATTTAAAGCCACCACTTCTGGTTGAAAGTTTCTGGACTGTGATTTCAACAAATCCTACTTCTTGGCACATCTCATGGTACGACTAGCCAAACTCTTAGATGACATCATAATTCAGCCTCAACTAGATATTACTATTGGACATTGAAACTGTTGAGTCCACAAACAAGAGTTTATTAGAAAGACACGAAACAAGTGATAAATCTTGGACGCACCTCTGCATGGTCCGCGCCTGTACCTAGACCCAATTGGCCAAACTGATTTCCCCCAAAAGTATACACACGGCCATGATCACATAAGCACACAGAATGCCATAGTCCACCTGCCACGGCTTCTATTCTAGTGTTCAATAGAGAAGAGACACAAGTTGGCCTCAGCACGTCATTTGTATTACCTAGTCCACACTGAATACAACGAATGAGACTAGAGGACTTATAAAGAAAAGCAGTGAACACTGAACCAGGCACACCAAGTTGATATTGCAGGTGTATATTTTTTGGTGTTTCAGATCAATTTCTTACAAGATACAACAAGATTACAATTGTCTGCTTTTTGAAAAAAAACAATATTAAGTGGTGGACATTCTATTCCGGCAACAAAACATATATCGACAACGCTATAAGCAAGATGCGACCTGGCTATGATATTTCCTTGCTCAAGATTAATCAATCTTATTAATTTTGAAATTGTAGAGAATAGCATGTGAAGAGTTCTTTTATGGATAAGAGGACAAGACATGCATCGCATTTGAAGTGTGATGATATAAACACTCACTTGCCCATACAATCCCCAGCCAAATGTAAGCAGCACCCCAGCATCTGACAATTGAAACAAATACCCAGGTGAGCAGAAAGATAATCGAGGATGAAGTATCATTTTTAACTTCAAGGAGCAAAAAGTAAAGACAATGATTTGAGATGGAGTCTGACTTTGTTGTAAACGGAGTAACTCAAAGCCATTCAAACTTGAAAAACTTAAACATATTTCCAGAAACATTCTTCTTTTCTTCTCACAATGTGAAACTTAAATTTGAAAAGTGTCCTTATTAAAAGATATTGTACTCTATGTGGTCAGCAGAAGTACTAAAACTGAACTCAGTGCTAACCTGTGATTACTGCACTATGCCGGCCACCACAAGCAATTCTCTTTATGTAGCTCCCCAAAGCTTTACGTGTCTCACTCCCTGGGGTAATGCTTCCTTGAGGACTCCGAAGACTCCGGTCTGCTCCATGTGAAGACATATCCAGACATGGTATAAGATGAGGAGTAGCCACTATTTTAATCCTGGAGCCTAAACCAAGCTGCCCTTCACCTCCATAGCCCCAACCCCATACCTGTCCCACATCTAAATCCGGCAAAAATATGATGCATCAGGTGTCTTGCTTTATATTAAAGTTCTTCCATATCTTCGTACTTCATAAGACCTACAAAACTATATGGCGTAACCACAAAGCAACCGACTTCACTTCCAAAATGACAGCAACACACTACAACCTGCATGGAGGAGTGAAGTTACCTGACAATGCTAATGTGTGGCGCCCTCCTGCAGCAACTGAGGTTATCTTCACCCCAGGATCCAGTTCTACAATACAAGGTGGTGCAGAAAGGGATTCGTCAGCAGGTGGTGGGCTTTCAAGTTCTTGTTTAGCTGTCACTGTTCTTCTCCTCTTTGCAGTTTCTTCAGCTTTTTTATTATCTTGGTGAGCGACTGAACTAGCAGTTAACTTGGAGCCTTGAGACTGAGGGCTCTCTGCAAAAATTAGTCTTTGTAGTATTAGTTAACTCTCCAGAGATAAGCATGCAGATGAACTTACCAAAATCTTAACTGGTTCAAATTGGAAACCGAACTTCCATTACCTTGCTCAGTTAATACTGAACTTTCTTTCCGAAAAGAATCCCCTTCAACACTTCCTCCAGCAGCGAAATTTGCAACAAGCTTGGAAGAAGGCACGCATTCTTTCCAGCCCCATGTGTATACATCATTCTTTTCTGTACAGAAATATAAATATATTATAACCATATGTCTCCATTATCTTTCTTATGGTTTGAAGTAGAAAAAAAGAAAAGAGATTGAGAAGGTTCCTGCAAATAACGTTCTGAATTAGCTGAAGGGTGACTGACAGCTCAGAAAGACTGGCAAACAGTATATCACCTGTAACAGATACAATATGCGCCCAACCAGCTGCAGCTTTCACGACTGGATCATCAGTTGGAATCGGAAATGGCTCTGGAGTCTCCTTGATAAATGCAGTCAGGAAAGAAGATAGCAACATCAATTTTAAGTGATCTATATAAACGAGTCCACACAAGAAAGATTTGCCACAATACCCCATGTTTTCCTGAAGTCAAGTAGCTTTGGCCTTGATCATCTGCAGAACCCCACGTGATAAGTTTTCCAGACCCTGCTGCCATTTCATCGTACCGTTAGAATTATGTATAGGTATGCTTAATCCCACATTGAAATAGGAGTAGTATGTATTGTGTAGAGTATAATTAAAAATAGGGATCCTTGTGTTATATTATGTACATCAATAATATAGTTTTCCCCTGCTATTTATCACAAATAATACATAGTTAAACCACATAAAATCAACGGCCGCGGAGCTATCGTCATTTTCAAGAAGGAAATCACTGAGAAGATGTGGAAAAAGAAATGAGATTGGAATGGATGGAGAGATCCAGTGTGGAATCTTTCATTTTTTATTCTCAAGATGATGTCCTCTGCGCCATGTTAAATATACCAAAACAGTGACTAATGGAGGCTGGAAAATCAATCAAGGCTCTGTAACTCAAACATAATTTATAGTGTTCATGATGGAACACTAATCTCAAAGCACAAGGATTAGTTGTTTTCCCTTGGTAGGTGCAATTCCAACTGTCTAGTATAGCTTGTGTAGATTCATAGACAGCTTACAAAGAAGCATCTCTCTCTTCTAACAAGCAACAATGCTCTGCTGAGTTGTGCTTATGTGAACTGCAATTCTTATCTTATGAAAGTAGACATTGATGACACAAAGCACAAGGATTAGTTGGTTAGATGCAATTCCGACTGTCTTATTTGGTATTATAACTAGTATCTCTTCATCTACACCTTGAACAAAAATGCATCTCTTTTCTATTGATCAAAAATGTTTCTTTAACAAAAATGCATCTCTTCACAAAAATGCATCTCTCTTCAATTTTTACCTCCATTATTTTGCTAGCATTCCTTATCACATACTTATTGTAATACAGCATGCACAACAGTAACTGATTGGGAGGGTGATCAGATGTCATGATGTATACATGTCATAATCATGACGTATACATTAGAATTATTATGTATCAATGACATTTGGGTGCCAAGACGAGTCACCAAGACTTACAAGCTCACTTATGTTTTGAACAGTCTTCAAAGTTCAAATGATGCTATGCACTTATATGAAGCATTACATTGAAAATGCGAAATTTTCTTTAAAAAACTTGATTCAACTTTTAGAGGTGGTTTATTTGACAAACTGAATTTTATACTTTCCCTATGCTTTTATGTCATACAGATTCTGTCAGCCTCGAACACCAGAGTTGAGCACCACATCCATAGTTTCAGCGGTAATCCCCATACTTGACCCATTGTGGCACCTTCTGTTCTTCCTTTCTTTGGCATTATGGGGTTATGTTCTGTCTCAAATTCATATTACTGTAGTTTTAAGAAGCTCCATGACCACTTGCAGGTAGATATTAGTTTTGGAATTTACACATATACGCCTCATGATGACACCTCTCTTGACATGGCGAAGAGGGTGTCTGGCTAAGCTTATAAGCGGGTCAAACTAGCTTAAAAGTACATTTTGATTTATCTATCAAAAACAACCAAAAGCTATTATTTGGTCACCCCAACATAATGCTTTTCCGCTTATAAGCACTTTTGGTTTGACGGTAATTTTTACTATTTTATCCTTACAAAACAACAACAACAATAACTAGGCGTCAGCCCCAAACAAGTTGGCGTCGTTTATATGAATCCTCGCTTCTAAGCTCAACTCATATAATCATTGAAGATGTTGGTTTATGTTTAGTCAACAATGGCATGCCAATTGGAAGAGTTGGTGGAAAGAGTTGGTGTGAATGCTAGGAGGAAGCTTCCTCCTTTAATGTCACCCATGACATCAAGAGGAGGTAGTTTGATGTCACCAATGACATCAAGAGGAGGTCTTTACCTCTATAAATAGATGCACTCCTTCATTTGTAGAAATCATCCCAAAAATAATACAACACATTGTAGTGAGTAGAGAGTTAAGAGAGAAATTCTCTTAAGTGTAATTGGGAACTCTCCCCTTCTTTTGTTAATATTAAAAAGGCAACTGTTCTCTGGTGGACGTAGGATTATTTTGATCTGAACCACGTTAAATCTTGTGTTCTTTCTTTTACGTTTCCGCTAACAATTGGTATCAGAGCAACAAGATTCTTTAACGATCCAAGGAGGAAGAACAAGCAAAGATGAGTTCCATGAAGTTTGAAATTGATAGATTCAGTGGACGCAACAACTTCAATATCTGGAAGATCCAGATGATGGCGTTACTGCGGAGGGAAGGTTCAATCCATGCTATTGACGGAAAGTATCCTAAGGATATATCAACTCCCGACAAGGAGAAGATTGAAGGGGATGCATTGAGTGCAATCCAACTATCCCTTGCACCTAACGTGCTTTGTGAAGTGAGTACGGGTACCGAAGAGACGGCCAAACAGTTATGGGAAAAGCTAGAAGGGCTATACCAAGACCGATCAGTGACAACAAGGATGTTGTTACAACGGCGTCTTCACACATTTAAGATGGGGTCAGGTACTTCGTTACAAGATCATTTAGATGCGTTCAATAAACTTGTCATGGACTTACAGATTGCAGGAATTAAAAAGGGAGGAGGAGACGCTTGCATGTGCTTTGCTATTTTCATTGACTTCAGGATATCGTGATATTGAGAATTCAATGATGTATAGCAAGGAGCCTATCAAGCTTGAGCAAGTGCGGCAGGCACTTAACTCTAGTGATGTGCGGAGGCACATTGAAGGAGATAGAGATGACCAGGCAAGTGGGCTCTTTGTGAGAGGCCGGACTAGCAAACAGGGAAAGAGCAGATCAAAGCACAGATCAAAGTCTCGTGTGAACAAGAAGCATACAGAGTGTTGGGGTTGTGGCAAGAAGGGGCACTTTGAACGAGACTGCCCAATGTCAAAGTCCAAGGAAAAGGCGAGTGCATCCACAGTTGAACAGGTACATGATTTTGATAATGATTATGTACTAACAACATCGTGTAATAATAATAGTAGTTATGGAAACAAATGGGTGTTAGACTCTGCTTGCACTCTGCATATGACGTTCCGAAAAGACTGGTTTAGCAGCTATGAGAAAAGTGGAGGAACCGTAGTAATGGGCAATAATGCAACTTGTGCAATAGTTGGCATTGGCTCAGTTCGGGTTCGCTGCCATGATGGAGTCGTGAGGACTATTACACAAGTCCGTCATGTTCCTGATCTGAAGAAGAATTTGATCTCCCTGAGTACTCTGGATGAACAAGGCTACAGGTACATGAGCGAAGCAGGAACTATAAAGGTGACTAAAGGTTCTTTAGTCATGCTGAAAGGCAAGCTGGAGAACGGCCTTTACACATTGGCCGGAAGCACCATTGTTGGCTCTGCAAATGCATCTACAGTGCAGTTATCTAATGATGACAAGGCAAGACTATGGCACATGAGACTGGGTCATATGAGCGCACGTGGACTGGAGATGTTGAGCAATCGTAACCTTTTGGAAGGTGAGAAGATCAGCACACTTGACTTCTGTGAGCACTGCGTTCTAGGGAAGCAAAAGAAGGTCAGCTTCAGCACTGGCAAACACAAGACAAGAGGAGTGCTAGACTACATCCATTCAGATTTATGGGGTCCCTCTAAACTTCCATCGAAGGGCAAAAAGAGGTATCTTCTCACTTTTATTGATGATTTCTCACGAAAGGTTTGGGTGCATTTTTTGAAGGCAAAAAGTGATGCTTTTGAAGCATTTAAAGAGTGGAAGATTTTGGTTGAAAATCAAATGGAGCGGAAAATCAAGTATCTTCGCACAGACAATGGCTTGGAGTTTTGCAATGAAGAGTTTAATGAATTCTGCAAGGTTCATGGGATCTCAAGACATAGGACTGTCAGGCATACCCCACAGCAGAATGGAGTTGCCGAGAGAATGAACAGAACTCTTCTTGAAAAGGCTCGTTGTATGCTCCTACAAGCCAAAATGTCCAAAGTATTTTGGGCTGAAGCAGTTCACACTGCTGCTCATATTGTCAATCGATCTCCAGCATCGGCAATTGACTTTAAGACTCCGAATGAGGTATGGTCAGGTGAACCCTCTAACTATTCATACTTACGAGTATTTGGGTGTCCAGCTTATTATCACGTTAATGAAGGAAAGCTTGAACCAAGGGCTAAGAAGGCCATATTCGTAGGGTATGTGGATGGAGTAAAAGGGTACAAACTTTGGTGTTTGTCTTTACTCAAATTTATAGTTAGTAGAGATGTCACCTTTGATGAATCCTCTATACTTGATCCCCGTAAAGTTTCCGTGGAGTTTTCAGGAAACAAGAACGACGAGCAGGTGGAGCTTCCGGTGGAGCTTGCCAAGGAAAAGGATCAAGAGACTCAGGTTAAAGATGAGTCAGAAGATGTAGACCTTGAAGAACTTGGCTGTCAATGAACCATACACAATTGCAAAGGGGAGGGAGAAGAGGCAGACACGAGAACCGGAACGCCTTATAGATCAAGCAAACTTGATTGCATATGCGTTCGTAGCTGCACAAGAAGAGATTAAGGATCTGGAGCCCTCCTCGTATATTGAAGCAACTTCTTGCAAGGATGTTGTACAATGGCGGTTAGCCATGACTGAAGAGATGGAGTCTCTTCACAAGAATCAGACATGGGTCTTAGTGAAAAGACAAAAGGGGAAGAGGACAGTTGGATGCAAGTGGGTCTACCGAAAGAAAGAGGGAATTCCTGAAGTGGAAGATGCTAGGTTCAAGGCGAGATTGGTTGCAAAAGGATTCAGTCAGAAGGAGGGAATTGACTACAATGAGATTTTCTCTCCAGTCGTGAAGCATAGCTCAATTCGCGTGCTACTAGCATTGGTTGCCCAATTTGACTTGGAGCTTCAACAGCTTGATGTCAAAACTGCTTTCTTACACGGTGATCTAGAAGAGACAATCTATATGGATCAGCCTGAAGGTTTCCTAGCTGAGGGAAAAGAAGATCACGTATGCCAACTAAAGAAGTTTTTGTATGGTTTGAAGCAATCCGCTAGACAGTGGTACAAGAGGTTTGATGCATTCATGACTACACATGAATTCTCAAAAAGTGCATTTGATAGCTAGATAAATGCTTTGAAGAAACTGTTGAGTAAGGAATTTGACATGAAGGATTTAGGAGCTGCAAAGAAAATCCTTGGTATGGAGATTTCAAGAGAAGACGGTGTTGTACATCTTTCTCAGAAGAGGTATATTGAAAGGGTTCTCAAGAGATTCAATATGCATACGTGCAAGCCTGTAAGTACACCATTAGCTCCTCATTTTAAACTTTCAGAGTTACAAATGCCTCAGTCCGAGGATGAGGTGGAGCATATGTCAAAGATTCCTTATGCCAGTGCAGTTGGTAGCATTATGTATGCTATGGTATGCACACGTCCAGATATTGCTCAATCTGTAAGTGTGGTAAGTAGATACATGTCCAGCCCAGGAAAGAGGCATTGGGAAGCTGTCAAGTGGATATTGAGATATCTCAAAGGAGCTTCTGGTGTTGGTCTGACCTTTCGAAAAAGTGGTGGAGGTATTTCAATTCTCGGTTATGTAGATTCTGACTATGCAGGAGATCTTGACAGAAGAAGGTCCACAACTGGATACATCTTTACCCTCGTTGGCAGTGCCGTCAGTTGGAAGTCGACTTTGCAGTCGATTGTCGCTTTGTCTACGACAGAAGCAGAATACATGGCAGCAGCGGAGGCGGTAAAGGAAGCTATCTGGTTGAAAAGTTTAGTAGCGGAATTGAGTTTGGTTCAGCTGGAATCAACTCTTAGATGTGATAGTCAGAGTGCTATTCATCTAATGAAAAATCAGAGATTTCATGAGCGCACTAAACACATTGATGTCAGATTTCATTTTATTCGAGATGTTGTTGAAGAGGGAACTATCAAGGTCGTGAAGGTTATCACAGACGATAATGCTGCAGATATGTTGACCAAGATAGTCCCACTCGCTAAGTTTGCACACTGCAAGGACTTGGCGGGGGTGTGCATCAACTGATGCAACTCCGAAGAGAACAGTTGTTAGGTGGAGGTGGTATGTTCAACAATGGTTTGATTCTTCTTGTTTCTTACAACGGGGTTGCCCAGTAAGCTTAGAAGTTTTGGCCAGAGTTGTTCACACGCACGCTTGAAACGCAAACCAAGGTGGAGATTGAAGGTGTTGGTTTATGTTTAGTCAACAATGACATGCCAATTGGAAGAGTTGGTGGAAAGAGTTGGTGTGGATGCTGGGAGGAAGCTTCCTCCTTTGATGTCACCCATGACATCAAGAGGAGGTAGTTTGATGTCACCAATGACATCAAGAGGAGGTCTTTACCTCTATAAATAGATGCACTCCTTCATTTGTAGAAATCATCCCAAAAATAATACAACACATTGTAGTGAGTAGAGAGTTAAGAGAGAAATTCTCTTAAGTGTAATTGGGAACTCTCCCCTTCCTTTGTTAATATTAAAAAGGCAACTGTTCTCTGGTGGACGTAGGATTATTTTGATCCGAACCACGTTAAATCTTGTGTTCTTTCTTTTACGTTTCCGCTAACAATCATCATACTAAATAAAATAAAAGTAAAAAAAAATATAAAATAATAATAATAATAATAATAATAATAGTAGAAATTCCCTACAAGTCTATACCCTATTCTCAATTAGTAGATATCACCTAGATTGATCTTTTTCTTCCATAATTGTATTCTATCTTTAGCAAAATTTGCAATGATGCTAAGGATTGGTAAGTCTCTCAAGACAATTATCGTCCATGTGATTTTAGGTCTATCCCATTCCCTTTAAACATCTTCATTCACCATTATTCCAATACAAACCGGTAGTGTCATCAAAAGCGCGCTTAAGCCCTGAAGCAAGGTTCAAAACATATTGAGCACTTCGCCTCGCTCAATGGGCACTTCAGTGCTGTCATTAAGGCTCTAAGACATACCTTTCCTTGCCAATGAGCGTAATCTTGAAGAGGCGACAATCAACAATTGATATTTCACATTATTGTAATTTTCTTCAATTTCTTTGTCCATATATTTGGTATTCATGCTTATAGATATTAGTCTTGGACTACACATACATATTTATCGTTTTTCTCCATTTGCGCCTTTCTTCATTAAAGCCTACACTTTATTTGCGCTTTGCACTTAAAGCCCCAATAGACCTTAGAGCTTTTTTACGTTTTTAACCTTTGATAACACTGCGAACTGGTGCATTTATAAATTGACGCAAGATATGACTAAACCATCTCAAGCGGCCTTTTCTAATTCGATCCTGAATGCATCCTGCTTGCACCTTCTGGCAACTGTGGTCATTCTTAATCTTATCTAATCTTTTTATGATTACATATTTATCTAATCATTCGCATCTCTGCAACACTCATATTGTGAATATGCTAAACTTTAGAGGCCCAACATTCGCTACCATATATCATGGTCGGTCTTATAGCTATTCTATAGAGCGTTCTTTCATCACATGACACCCTAATAGCACTTTTGCATTTCAACCATTTGATTTTAATCCTACGAACATCTTCATCATCATTCCCTTCTCTTGAAACAATGAATCTAGATATCCAAATTGTTTGCATTTTGGGACAGCAAACCCTTCTAGTCTCACCTTAACTTCGCTCTTCTTATGCTGACTAAACTTGCAATGCATGTATTCAGTCTTACTTTTACTTATTCTAAAACTCTTACTTAGTAAGGTACTTCTATGTAGTTCAAGCTTTTGGTTGACACTCTCACTAGTTTCATCAATTGACACAATATCATCCGTAAATAGAAAACACTATGGTTCTCATCTTGTGTTATGTTGATTAGCTCATCCGTAGCTTGGGTAAAAAATAGGGGCTCCATGTCGATCCTTAATGTAGACCCACAGGTATGAGAAACTCCTTTGTATCTCGTATTATGGTTCACGCACGACCCCTTTATACATATCCTTTATGACATGTATATATTTAATATGAATTGTTTTCTTCATTACCCACCAAAGGACCTTTCGTGATACTCTACTATATGTTTCATCTAAATCAATGAACACCATATTTTGTCCTTCATATTATTTTTTAATTGTCAAAATATCATTTCCAACATTATTAGGGATTGAGGCATAGTTGTTGTTGTCTCAAAATATCTTTCCCGAAACAAAGTTCCCAACTTCCTCTCCCCTCTATATTTGTCATTCCTCATATTTCTTACAAATATTCTTTTAAATTTTGTAATTCTTTGTAAAAATTTCAAGCGTATTTTAGTCGTTTTTGAAAGAAAAAAAAGTTTATCCGCACTTTTTACCACATATCAACGGCTTATTACCTGTTTCAACACCTCTGTCCAAACATTTACGCTGTTTATTTATAAAATAAATTTCAGAACTTAAACTTATCACTTATTTATAATCAGCTAGCCAAAAAATGCTCTTAGCCTATGGGCTATAATTGTGGTTAAAACTTTGTTATTTGCATGATGGTACGGAGCAGTCTAGAGCCCCTTTGGATGTGTATATGGTTAGGAGCATTACAAGCAAGAGCCCCTCTGCATGATGGCGCAGGGCAACCTAGAGCCCCTTTGCCAAGTGCCCTTGCATGCTTTTATGGATTCACTCAATAGATGTCGGCCCCGTTGGGAGACAATTAGAGCTTTCAATTCTCGGTCAAGGTAGAGAATTAACCTAAAGTTTGCACTATTCATCTAGATGTAGGAACAATCTAACTGTGTAAGCTAAATTAGCCATGGTATATGGTTAGGAGGTATTACAAGAATAATGGTTTCTAGAATTCATAGAACAAATTGTCTTCTACTTATAAGATAATCAACCACATGACCAACACTATGGCATCTACGTAAGGGCTGAAGGAAGATTCAAAACTCACTCCAACAACCAAGCTTGCATAGAACACGGCGTGCGAGAAGTCATGAGGTGAGATTTATTTAAGATCAAATAAAGGGACAACAACTCATACCTCAACCAATATGAAATTGGCACCCACCTACCTACGTGTGGATGACTAAAACGTGTAAAAAAATAAAATAGGGCTCAACATTAGGTAAACCAAAAATAAAAGATGAGTCTAACTTTGCTACCATATTAAAAAATGAACCTTTAACCTAACTCAACCACAAATTTAACCAAGACTATATAATTAGACAACCGCTTATGCCCACAACTCATACCCTCAACCATGAGCAAAGGTCCCCTAACTACAAATAGAAAAAGATATAGAGGTATGTGTCATACACCAGAAGGACTAAGAAGCTGACCAAACGACGAGATAGGGTCCCGTTGAATTACCCGGTAAACCCTGCCATAAGGGCCATTTTCTACCTCTAACACATGGATACCAAGCTCCTTTCATTAAGATTTTAGGACTCTTAGGCGATGTTGCTCGGACTCTCCAAAAAATTAACGTGGAATGCATGTCGGATCATCAAAAAGTAGTTCATTTTTGGAGGATCCAATACGGTTAAGACAATATTTTAGAAAAGTTCGAGCAACATAGCTCCTATGTCTAACTTCAAAGATGTATTTATTGTCATATTGAAAAAATATTTGAATTTGGCAAGAACCTATTAAAAAACCTATACTAATATCGGGGAATCGGCCAAGTATATATTACTTCTATTTAGGGGTTCTACAGCACCTAGTAGGTATGGACCAAACCATGTATTTGTGTTAGGATCAAACCCTACATTTATGTTAAAAAATCCACTTAATATGTATAAATAATTTATCTAGTACTCAATAAGCTACCTTTTCTAGAACTCAGAACCCATAAACTTAACTCTATCGAAGCCTCATACCTCAACTAATGTGACGCTGTTACAAATAAAAATGAAGGCACACATAGGATTAGGCAGGCGTCTACCTAATCGTCACATTTAGCTATTCCAAATTAACTTTCTTTTATTGATTCACTACATTAATACGAGGAAAAATTCACGTCTAACTTGCTAAGATCTAAGTCAAACTTGCTACAAACGTTCATAGTCGCAGATCTCACTATATGAATATCAATGAAAAGCTTGCCACACAAAGCTAGAAGAAGTAAGAGATCTACTTTTTCTAATTCATAAATCCGTAAACATAGAGAAAAATTCGCCTAGGAACACAAATTCGTAGAAAAAAAAAATACGTATATAACCTGAAATGGCCATGGCGAAACCACAACCTCCACCACAAACATCCTTCCACGATTGAACATCAATGCCGGTCTCTGGCGACTGAACAGACACCGGAGAAGTTAACGGCGACTTATGAGTCAATACTCCGGGAAGATATCCCCACATTAACACCTTATACCTCTTCTCCTCATCATTCTCTTCCTCCATTTTCTCCTCTTCCTTTTCTCTTTCACCATTTCCGTTCATTGCTTCGGAAAATCGAAGCAATATTCTCTGTAAAAATTTTGGTTCCAGAAACAACTGGAAGCTACTAGAAGATGAAGTTTTAAAAAATTGAATTAATCGAGGTGGTGGAAATAAAATAATGCAAAAAATCGGGGGCGTATCATTAACAGGTTAATTCATAGTGCCACATCGGATCTTATTGGTCCCAGAAGGACACGTGTTCGATGGTGGAGGCTCTTCTGTTGTAAGCCACGAATTCATTAGAAGTTTCTGGAAATATAGGGGGTTAATACCTACCCCAGCTATAACCGTCCCTCGCGTGCGTGCCACGTGATGTGTTTTTTAACTGAACTGACGTGGCATAACGTCATCCGTACGATGTGAGATGCTCTGCACATCAACGGACAGCGCGCGAGTAGCCAACTTAAGAGTAGATTAGATTATCGTTAGATTGGGATGATATTCTTTGTACTCACTTGATGTTATTTTTTTCCACAAGTTGATGATAGTTTTTGTCACACATACAAAGTTGGGGGAACAATTCGAGGACTTTATTCGTATTTTTTTGTGTGTGTGTGTTTTTTAACTATGTGAAAGTGTATCATTTTTCCAGCTTGTAAATGAAGATGTATTGTCTCAGTTCACGATGTCTCGAGTGGACTTAAACATACTATTTGAATTCATTTTAAATAAATGTACTTTTAGGAAATTATAATTGAGAAATACTTTTTGAAAATCAGGGTAAATAAGGGTAAACTTGAAACAATAAAATAAATATTTTTTGATTATGTAAAATATAGTACTTATTTTAGAATAAAAAAATAAAAACATTAGATAATGTGGACTAGAGAGGATAATATTTGTAAAGCATGTTACTAAGGCATCATGGAAGCTAGCAGGATCTTCGTTTTTTATGAAAAAAAAAAGAAGAAGTTAGTTAATTGTAGCAATGAAATAAAATAATGTGAAAAATTAGTGCGTATCATTAACGGGACAATAATAGTGCCACGTTTGATGCAAACTGTTCCTGGAGAACAGGTGTTCAATATTCCTTTAATTGCGTGCAAGGTGGTGGGTCTAACATTCAATTGACTCTTCATTTAAATAATACTAGTATAGTTACTTTCAAAGGAAAAAATAGGGGAGAAAGATATTAGAAACGTCTATAAATTGCAAATTGCAGACTACATTTAGCAACAACATTCAAAAGAATTAAAACAAAAAAAATTAGATGAATTTAATCGAGTTTTCTCTATAAAATTATTGTCAGGGACCACCAATTTTCAAGAGATGTTAGATCATACTGGAGTAATGCTACAGAAATACTTGACTTTAGAAAGATTAGTCCACTTGAAAATACAAAATTTTTCATCTAAAGTTCTGATCAGCAAAAATAAAGAACAATTAAAAATATTTATAATCACAGTAATTAAGACATCACCTTCCGTTGTGATGTATTTTGGATCAGAATTATATGAGCACATGGGCAAGTTAATCATGTTGGTCGATAATATAAACGAAGACTCATATGGCTAACCAAGATCCTAGAAATACCTAATCTAAGAACACTAATTCTCATCGAGATTATGTGTCAATTATTGATGTAGCAGTGATCTTGTTGTTCTAACCGAAAACACCTTTATCAGAAGCTACTTGTTCCTTTGTAGCCGATGAACAAAGTTCGGTATTGCATACTTAAGGTAAGTTTTGTTACCTGTAGAAACAGATGTATATTACGAACTATTAGATGAATTGATCGATAAAATATTTGTTCCTCTTTCCTTTTTAAATAGTGACCACCCTAGTGTGTGCTGCTAAATCGAGTATCTAATTAAAAAACCCACTAATAAGGGTATATTATAGTGTAAAATCAGGTATCAACAAAGGCATAGACAACAATTTACCCAGCTATAAAGCAATAAAAGGTTCTCTATTTATTAGCAAAAATGTAAAACCATAAGTAAAATAGTTGTTACTTATTCCCACACTGCTTAGCTTCAGTTTAAAGTTGATTTTAAACCCATCATATTCCATATAACATATTATTTACATTCTCATCTTCTTTTCCGCTACTCTTTGTGATTACTCTCTAACAACATAAGATGGTCATAATACTTTATGTTGTTATCATAGTTAACTATTACCTAATTAAATCCAACAAAATGAAAACAGAAAGAGCAACCACAGTCTTGTTGTTGATGAAAATAATCTTTTCCATGGTAATAATGGCAAAAGATAGCATTCTTTCCAATTTCAAAATAGTAATTATGTACGAAGTAGATTAAATGTAGAATAACGTTTACCTCAATCAGCCCCAAATGACATGAAATTCTATTTTAAGCAGCGACAACACAGATCACATAGTCGCTTTAATATTGATCACTTCCCATCCTTCAAAGGAGCATGACATGCAGCAAATAGATCATGTGTAACAGCAAATATGATGGACAAAAAATAGTCTTGAGAAATCATCCCCGTAATTATACTCAAATAGAGAATTACCATTGTCTTAAGAAATCAAGCAATAATCAGCAAAAACATGCTCAATGTTCCACCTCCTAATCAAGGGGTTATTGCAAATATAAATTGCATAAATTCTCAATTTCCTTGTGCACAAAATCATCGAGCAACTCTTGAGAAAATTACTAAAACAGTAGTTCAACTCCATTATCCTCTTTTTGCATCTCGAACTCATCATGCTAGTTCCATCCATTAACAATCACTTAACTGAATGAGCATCAAGTGCTAGTACCACATACAGTCAATATGTAACCTGCAAAAATGAACACAATATAACTAATAAAAAAATACCCCTGAGTAATTTTTTTATTGAAAAATAAACTTTAGCTGCAGTGATTCTTTTCTTTCAACATAGAATGGTACGTAAAAATGTATTATTTCTTGTATGGTACATAGAAAACATCCTAGATCGAAAGATCATATCAAAACTTCTGATGGTTCTTGAAGGTTTCATTTGTCCTTTCTATTTCAGGGCAATTGATGATATGCTTGCTAAATTGCATCTCTATAACAATGAGTGTTGACATTAACTGAGTGGAGGCATGTTTCCTCTGAGTATGAAACTTTTACAGACTTATGCGTAATTAACAATTGGAGAAGTTCTGGACAATAGCTGGGATATTTTTAGTCATTGCATCTTTTAAAGAAAAATCTGTCCTTGATTTTCCCCTCCCAATCAATCTCTTCTGCAATCACAAGGAGAAGGGAACTTTATAGTCATGAAATTAGTAGTAAGGATGTCAATCCTTTTTAGTCTAGAATTATGACAAAAAATGCTTCTTCTTTTTTTTCAAAAACAATCTATTATATGATTGTAGTATACTAACAGATATATATATAGTTCAAAATAGAATTAAGTCTAAAGTTTAAAAATATAACCTTTTCATCCATCAAAATAATCTCAATTGAAAAAGAACTATCAGGTATGTCGCGATCCAGAACTGCAACACTTGCAGTGCACAACTGTTTGTCCAATAACCATAAGAATACACAAAAATCTTCACTAAATCATTTCTCAAGATTCTTACTAACTATGTGACAATCTGTTGCTTTTGAGTTTGTCATCTTAAAGCATTTTTGTTTCTCATGCACGTCTATCTGGAGAAACCTTTCTAACGTTTTGAGCTTATGGAATCACTTCTCCCTTCTAACAAACTTTCGCAAAAAGTATATTATATGTAGACTACATATTAAAAAGCAATATATTGAAAGTAAAGGTGCTTCAACATATGTCCTTCAAGCTCCGGCCCAAGTATCCAATGCACATCAAATAAAACTATCCCAAAGGCATACGATGCTAGAATTGAAGATGCTTTTTTTTTAAACAATTTTCTAAAATTGAAGATGCCAGAGACTATTGCATTATCTACCCTTTTTATATGACTCTGTTTGACAGAATAAGAAGCTCAAGATGTTAATCTAGCTTATTTATCATATAGTGCTAGTAGACAAAATAATACAATTATAGTAAGAAAGTTGGTTGCATAAGATATTTCACACCAAAAGACAAAATTTGTCAAGTTGAATTCCAATTTAAGTTGTCAAATTTATGGATCAAACACTTTGTATGTCCCAGATGAAAAGAGTGTTAGAAAATTTGGGACATATAAAGCATGAATTTATTTGTATTCTTTTTGGGATAGGCAAGAGGGATTGCTCTGATGGTAAGCAACCTCCACTTCCAACCAAGAGGTTGTGAGTTCGAGTCTCCCCAAGAGCAAGGTGGGAAGTTCTTGGAGGGAAGGATGTCGGGGGTCTATTTAGAAACAGCCTCTCTACCTAAGGGTAGGGGTAAGGTCTGCGTACACACTACCCTCCCCAGACCCCACTAAGTGGGATTATACTGGGTTGTTGTTGTTGTACTAAGTGGGATAAATATATAATGTACTTTTTGAATTTTAAATCATTATTGTACTTAGAGATAATGTTTATCTTTTAGATCAGCATGTAACTATAAAAGCTCATTGTATCTGCAACAATATTACATAAAGAAATATTACTTATTTCATGGTATCAGAAGTCTAGGTTTTCTCTCCTTTGTTGACTCATGGCTTCCAACACCTCTACGGAATCAGTTCCTTCTTCCCCAACCTGAATCACTAATGCTTCCTCCATTCTTCCATCCTCTCCCTCTGCTATTTCCGTCTCAAACATTAAAAATCTTGTCCCTATTGTTCTTGACTATACAAACTATATGTTATGGAGAGAGCTTTTCTTACCCGTTTTCAAAGGTCATGGTGTTTATGGCTTTATTGATGGAAGTTTTCCCTGTCCTAAGCCTACTATTCTTCATAATGATGGTAATTCCAGAACACTTCCTTTCAACAGTGGATTCAACTTGACTCCCTTGTTCTTTCATAGATTCAAGCAACAATTTCCCAAGAGATTCTCCAAGCTATTATCAAGCCAAATCATTCTCTCACTTCTACAGACACGTGGCTTCAAATCGAGTACTTTTTCCGTGATCAAGTTAGTTCTCGAACACTTCAACTCAAAGTCCAGTTTCATAACCTTAAGAAACGTAACATTTCAATTAATTAATATGTCCATCATCTCAAATCCATTGTAGATGCGTTGACGTCCATAGGTAATCCAATCTCTGAATCTGATCTTGTTCTACAAATACTTTCTGGATTAACTCCAGAATATATGTCGGTGAGCACCTCTATCTCTACTCGTGTTCCTCTTCCTACTTTTATTGAAGCACGCTCTCTAATTTTCCTTCATGAAGCCCAATTAAGTAGTTTTTCTAATTCTACTATGAATAATTCCACCACTGCTTTTATGGCCAAGCAGCAATCGTCTCCCTCTTATGGTCGTGGACGTGGTCGTCATAACAATGGTGGTCGAGGTCGCTATAATCAAGGGAATACCAAATTTTTTAATGCTGGGCCTCAACAGTTCACTCCACGTCCCCGTCTTCCTTCCATCTTAGGTCTTCCTCCAATTTCTTATCCTGCTGCTTTCAATCCATCTCAACCTAATAATGTGACGTTTTACTGCCAACTGTGCTATCAGCCACACCACACTGCTCGAGATTGTCCTTCTCTAAATTCTAAGGCCTTTGTCTCAGATATTAGTTCTAACTACTCATGTTCTTCACCTGGTGATGCTTCTTGGTTTGTGGATAGTGGAGCATCTTCTCACATGACTCCAAATGCATCCAATTTATCCTTTATTACTCCATACAATAGCTCAGATAGTGTAGTTATGGGTAATGGAACTCAATTTCATATTTCCTACATTGGATATAGTATTTTCTCTACTTCTGATTCTCTTTTTTCTCTTAGAGATATTTTAGTTGTTCCCTATCTTTCCACCAATTTACGAAGCATTCGTAAATTTGTTTCAGATAATAATTGTTCTATGGAATTTGATCCTTTTGGTTTTTCCATTAAGTAACTCAAGACGAAGAAGCCTCTCCTTCGGTGCAATAGTTTTGGACCACTTTATGCCCTTACTTCTTCTTCTGCTGGCTTTCCTGCAACTCGTCGTCCTGCTCTTGCTACTACACATGTCTCTCCAAATCTTTGGAATCGTCGTTTAGTACATCCAAGCTTAGCTATTTTAGCTATTTTAATTAGGGTTAATAAGCTACCTTGTTCTTCATTTAAAGGTTTATACAATTTATGTAATGCTTGTCACCTTGGCAAACACCAAAAATTGTCATTTATGGATTCTTGTTCTTTCTCTTCTTCTCCATTTGAGTTAATTCATAGTGATATTTGGACCTCTCATGTTCTTTCTTTTACTGGATTTCGATATTATATTTTATTTCATAACGATTTGACGAAGTTTTCATGGGTTTTTCCTCTCAAGCGTAAATCTGATGCTTTTACTACATTTAAGCAATGTTATGCCTATGTATTGACCCAGTTTTCTACGAAATTAAAAGCATTTCAATGTGACGGGGCTGCTGAGTTTGTTAAACTTCAAGCTTTTCGATCATTCCTTAATGATAATGGTGTTTTTCTTCTCATTTCATGTCCTCATACTCATCAACAAAATGGCAAAGCTGAACGCATGCATCGTACTATTTTAAATATGGTCCGTTCATTATTATTTCAAGCATCACTTCCCTCTCGATTCTGGGTTGAAGCCCTGCACATTGTTGTCCATCTTTTAAATATTCTTCCTTCCTCTAAGCTTCGTTTTAAGACTCCCTTTGAAGTTCTTTTTGGCAAGCCTCCTACGTACAATCATCTACGTGTCTTTGGTTGTTCTGTTACCCAAACTTACATGACTATTCATCCCACAAGTTGAGTCATCGTTCTAAACATTGTATCTTTCTTGGCTATCCATCTAACTACAAAGGATACATATGCTTTGATCCTTCCAGTAATAAAGTATTTATCTCTAGACATGTTAGGTTCAATGAGGATATATTTCCTTATCTACATCTTCTCTCCTCAACTTTACCTGAATCTAGCACTTCTACTCTCTTTAAAATTCTCTCTTTAATTAATATTAATCCTTCTCTAACCTCAATCGTATCTCCTAATTTTCAGCATGGAAATATTGAAAAATATTCACGTTTCTTATCTCCTACAAATGTTGGAATTTTTTCTCCTATTCCTACTTTACCTCCTATCTTATCTCAACCCTTATCTCCTAATCTGATAAATTCTAGGAATACAAATCAGATTTTTAATTCTTCTAGAAGACATCAAACTTCTTTACCAACTAGACAAAACACTCCTAACACTACTTCAATTGTGCAGCAACGTAACACATCTCATTCTCCTCCAAATGTTGGACAAGTCACTTCTTCATCCACCCTAACCATACTATCTCACATTCACCCATTACAACGACCAACATATCTCCAATTCAAAGCCTTGACTCTTTTGTTTCTCAACCTTAAATTCCACACATATCTTCCTCTAATGCTAAAACACATCACATGATCACTCGCAAACAAACAGGCTCTCTTAAGCCTCGCATTCTCCCATCCTTAATCTCTCACATTTCATCACTTCCACCTGAACAAACTTCTTTTACGGAAGCCAACAAATTAGATCACTGGAGACGTGCAATGGCCGAAGAATACAATGCTCTTATAGCCAACCGCACTTGGGATCTTGTGCCTGCACCACCTACTACTAATGTTATCGGTTGTCGTTAGGTTTATCGTATTAAACAAAAATCTGATGGCTCTCTAGAGCCTTTTAAGGATCGTCTTGTGGCCCAAGGCTACAAACAACACCAAGGACTAGATTATGATCAAACATTTAGTCCTGTGGTGAAACCAGTAACCATTCGTCCTATTCTCGCCCTTGCTGCATCTAAGCAATGACATGTTCATCAATTAGACGTTAAGAACGCAGGGGGGCATGGTAATCTTAACTAACTGGTATACATGAAACAACCTGCTGGCTTTGTTCATCTACAATTTCCTCATCATGTTTGTCGATTGAACAAAGCACTTTATGGCTTAAAGCAAGCCCCTAGGGCATGGTTCCATCGGTTCACTTATTTTATTCTAAGTACTGGATTTCAAAATAGCGTGTTTGATCCCTCTCTTTTTATTTATAAACATAACTCAGACATTGCTATTCTTCTACTATATGTTGATGATATTCTCCTCACTGCCTTTTCTACTACTTTACTTCAATCTTTAATTCAGACTCTTAAATCCGAATTTTCAATGAATGACTTAGGATTAGTTAATTATTTTCTGAGTGTTTCTATAACTACTCGTGATGGAGGTTATTTTCTATCTGAGTCCAAATATGTGAAAGAACTCCTTGGTCGTGCAAATTTGCTTTCTTCCAAACCAGTTTCAACTCCTCTTTCTCCTAAGTCTCTACAACATTCAGATGATTCTTTCCCTTTTTCTGATCCCACACTTTATAGAAGTCTTGTTGGTTGTCTTTAATACTTGATATTTACCCGTCCAGACATTGCCTTTGCAGTTAATCAAGTATCTCAATTTATGCATTCTCCCTTAGACATCCATTATACTGCTGTAAAAAGAATTTTGCGATATTTGCATGGTTCACTGAGTCACGGTTTATTTATTCCTGGTGGTTCTATTGACAGTTTACACTGCTATAGTGATGCAGATTGGGATGGTTGCCCTATAACTCGTCGATCCACTTCAACCTACTGTATCTTCCTTGGCTCGAATATTATTTCATGGTCCTCTAAGAAGCAGAATGTTGTTTCCCGACCAAGTGCTGAAGCTGAATATCGTGCAGTTGCTCACGCGACTGCTGAAATCACATGGTTACATTCTCTTTTAAAGGAACTTCATGTTTCTTCTTCTTCGCCTTCCACAATTTTCTGTGACAATATTAGTAGCATATATTTGGCACAAAATCCTGTTCAACATGCTCGTACCAAGCATGTCGAGATTGATATTCATTTTGTTCGTGAAAAAGTTGTTGCTGGTATTCTTCGAGTTCATTATGTCTCTAGTCAAGATTAACTTGCAAATTTATTAACCTAGGCACTTCCTTCACCGCGGTTATTGTTTTTGCGCAACAAGCTCTGCATTCTTCCAGACCATGCATTGCTCGAGGGGAATGATAAATATATATTGTAATTTTTGAATTTTAAATCATTATTGTACTTAGAGATAATGTTTATCTTTTAGATCAGCATGTAACTATAGAAGCTCATTGTATGTGCAACAATATTCATCAAGAAATATTACTTGTTTCAGTTTGATATGGACACGATGGATAAAGAATAGAACTATATACTGTAAAAATTGAACTGATTTGATAAAACTGTGACACCATGTTACTGAAATCCAGCGCAGAAGAATTCGTGGGTGAGGAGTTGAAATCGTAATGAGAGATCGTGGGATTGAAGCGCCAAATTTGGAGGATGAAATTTTTAGGGCAAACATGTGAAAATAGTGCTCCCAATTGTCATTTTTTAAAAAGTAGAAACGACAGTTTCTTTAAAAAATAATATATACCTATTAAATTGTTTTCAAAATACTCAATTAGTTAAAAGAGAAACTAGTTTTATCTAAAATAACTAATTTGCCCTAAAGTTATTACATGGCATTTTATATATACGCAAAATCTTAGGGCTGACTTCTTTCCTTTTAAGTAAATATAGATTTATGTTTGTCACTAGTTGGATGCACTAAATGGTATTGGTTGAATGCATAACACAGTCATTTAGGGAGTGTTTGGTATGACGAAACTATTTTTCGTGGAAAATATTTTCTTGGAAAACAAGTTGTAATCTTATTTATCTTCCGGTATTTGGTACGCAAATTAAGAAAAATAACTTCTCAAGAATATTTATAAATAATTTAGACACAATAAACATGAAAACATAAACTTTCAAACCCGTAAACTTCCAAACACATAAACCTTCGAACTCGTAACTTTGGAACTTGTAAAATTTCGAACCTGTACACCGAAAGATGAATAAAGTAAAATTGAAAATATATTAAAAAAATATTTTTTCGGGGGGGGTTTTTTTACAAGGGGGTTGCAGTAAAACTAAAAAACAGAAATTTGAAATTACAAAAAAGTAAAAAAAAAATGTGTGGGGTAGGGGGAAGTAGGGGTGGGTAGGTGGTGGGTGGTACAGAAAAACGAAAAAATAGAAATTTAAAAATTACAAAAAAAAAAGTAAACTTTTTTTTGTGGGGGATGGTGGGAGGGGGTGAGTGGTGCAGAAAAACGAAAAAACAGAAATTTAAAATTACAAAAAAAAAGTAAAAATAATTTTTTTTTGCGGGAATGGATGAAGGGTGGGTGGTGACGGAAAAAAATTAAAATTTTAAAAAAAAAAGTCTTTTTGGAGAGGGGGTGGGATTGGGTGGTGGGTGGGGGTGTGGGGTGGGTTGGTGAGGGTAGGGAATAGGGTGGGAATGTTGAGAATGAATTTTGGAAAATATTTTTCCTTCTCTTGATAAGGAAAATAATTGGAGGAAAATAAATTTATAAGGAAAATATTTAAGCCAACCAAATATGAAAAAATTAGAAAGCATTACCAAACACACCCTTAAAGTTGTGATTCTTCATTTAGATACGTTAATTAGATTTTGTTTCAATTGAACACGTTCAAAGTAAACCAATCAAACACATTTTACACTGATTAAAAATATCTTAAACGTATGTCTGCAAGCGCTCCTTATATAAAATAATTAGTCAATTAAAGTGTTAATTATATTAGAACAAGTTATTTTCGCAATTCTTTTGGAGACCATCTTCAAACTCCTTCTCAGGTTCATCTTTCATACTAAATGTGAAAGTACATATATGCATGTGCTCCTTATGTAAAATAATTAGCCAATTAAAACATTGATTACACTTGGAACAAGTCATTTTCACAACACATTTGGAGAGTTTTTTCAAACTTCTTCTTAGGTTCATCTTTTACACTATAATGTGAAAACACGTGTCTGCATGAGCTCCTTATGTGGAATAATTAGCCAATTAAAGCATTGATTACATTTGGAACAAGTCATTTTCACAACTCTTTTAGACATTTTTTCAAACTTCTTCTTAGGTTTATCCTTCACACCAAAATGATTTAATTGGCTTACTATTCTGCATAAGAAGCGCTTACATACATGAGCTTGAGGTATATTGTTGCTTTAAATCGCACACGCAAGTATACACAATCAATCAAGTAATAAAGAATGAGTAGAGTATCGTTCCCACGAGGACTTATAATCAATTATAAACTAAATCAAGCAATTTCTAATTTATCGAGTCAAGAACAATTTCAAGGTGATTTTTGTTTAATTAATTCTACTAACTAAAGATACGATTAAGAGAAGAACTAATTAAATAGCACACTTAGAATGAAAGGTTTATTTCAATGAGAAATAATATTTCGGGGTCATGGTTATGTAACAATCCTGTCGAATTCTTCAATAAACTTGACTTACTAATTATCCGGGTTATTAACCAGCAAGGACAATAATACTCGTAGAAATTTGACAACTTCTACTTGCCTATTCAATCTATTCTAACCCCTATATTCCTATTAGATTAGAGATAAAGAGAACGCATTAATAATCTCTTGCAAAATTGGCTAAGCATGGTACATAGGTATATTTCTATCCATATGTGCAAATCAATTCCTCAATGACTAGGTTCAAGATCACGCTCTATTCAATTCTATTACAATCAAGAATTACCTCTTTCAAGTTCAACTCTAGATTCATATGTAGTATTTCACTGTTAGCTAGGCAGTAAAATAATTAGGCTTGGGATATGAATAAATAACTCAATATGATAAATCAACTTGTCAAATCAATATTTGAATATCAACATTCATATAAAACAATAATCCTAGAATGAACGAGTTTAGCCACGCATAGTCATGGTAGCAATCTCAATTAATTCCCAAGAATACATAAAAATCAATAATAGAAGGGAAAAAGAAGAATTCAAGATGAATTCCACGGTTTCCAAACTCTGTTATGCATTCTCTCTGCTTCCAAGTGTGTTCTTTCCTTCCCAAGGTCTTCTCTCCCTAAAAAAGTGGCTAAAAATCATATTTATATGGTTTAGGGTTTAGTTGGGGCGGATTTGGTTTCTCCTAATTCGAATTGGAAAAGCTGATATTTTTCTACTCTGGTCCCGGTATGGCGAAGTGACCCTCACTTCGATGTCCGAGACTTTTCATTTCAGCTCATTTTTCATCAATTATTCTCCCATTTGATCCTTTTCCGTACAAGTTTATTCCTACACATAAGAAACACGTAATGAGCATATTTTCACTTTAAAAGCAGTGTGAACTCCCGCAACTCATACAAGAATTAAGACAAAAACACACTCAAAACATATACTTTTCACCTTTTATAACCACCCCACACTTAAACTTTTGCTCGTCATCGAGCAACTTGAAATTAAGCGCATAGGCAAGAAAAACATTTTAAAACATACTCGAGCATCACACCAATAACAATGGTTTATATCAATGCTTAGAATCCACCATAAGAACTATTGACATTTTTCTTCAAAATTAGACCCATGCCAAGACTATTTAAAATATTTGTGTGACTCTTCTAATAGCTTAACCTCAAAAGATGACTCTATTACATTTCCTACTATAACTCACTTCTTATGCCAACTCAAAGTGCCTGGACTTTACCAATCCTTTGTAAATCATGTGCCCTCACCATAAATCAAAGATATAAATTAGTCCACACACTCAACTATGCATTCAAGTATAATTTAAGGACTTACGAATCAAAATAACTCGCTCGCTCTCTCAAAGAAATTCATCTGCATCATGAGGTCTTATCATAGGCTTGCCCACAGTGTCTTGTCTCTACTAATCTAAGCTTACGAAGTCCAGAATCAATTAGGTCTTTTCAGGTTGTAATGTAGGCTAAGGGATGGGTAGGATATATTTGAATATAGTGACTAACCCTCCTAGGCAATTTAATACACTACACTTAACTTTCAAATCCACACTCTTCATGACCAATCCAAGCAATTTCACGAAACCATGTAGCCTTTCTCTTTAAGCACAACTACGCATTCACTAGCCCGGATAAGAGAACTAGGATGTGTATTTTCTATTATTTTTTTTGTATTTTCTATGACCTTTTTTTTTCAATACTCTCCCCATTTAGGTTGCCTAGCTAATGATCTTTCAAAACACACGTGCACCTTTGGCCTTTCTATGGTTCCACTCAAAAGCCACCTGAACTCTCACCATACTCTTGTAGCGACTTAAGTGCTTTCGGAGATAAAACTTCAAGAAGATCTAGTTAAGAACAAAAAGGGAATCATCTAGTAATATGGGTGCCAAAGAAAAGGTTTATAGGCTCAAATAAGCTATCTAAGGATAATTTTATTTATGGTGGCATACTAGCTCAATGGGCAATCAAAGAAATGCCTACATTATCTCCTAGACTCACAAAGCTTACTTATTTTACTTCGACTAACACACGGGGAAAGTTTTAAACTAACACAAGATAGCACAGAATATAATCAAGACCTCATATCATACAATGCACAAGGACACCTCGGGCCCGACTCTCAAGTTAAACAACTAAGCATAGTCATCATAACAATTCCAACAATTAGGAAGTAATTACAGGAGTCAGCAAAATGAGCTTAAGCGTCAAAAGAAAACCACACATATTATCAAGGCATGTAAAATAAAGATCATGACGAAAGTGCTTAGTTCAAACGCTTTGAACCTAAGCCCCGATATAAAATATATCAACAACATAGATGCTTAAGTTCCTCCCATTTTATTACCAGTTCAAAAAGAAAAAAAATATTTTGTATATTTTTAGACTTTAATCCCTTTAAAAAACTGTCTTGGTAATCCATTATCGGTAGAAGTCCACAAATCTTTACAAAATTTAAATAAAAAAATCTACCTAAAGATATCTGGATCAAGAAAATGACATATCGGGAAAGATCCGTGGTTTAAAGAAAATACGGGATTAAGCCACTAAAAAAATGACTACAATTAAACAATTACAATGACCATAAGTGTGGTCATGCAATTATAAATGTATCACTGGCAATTAAGCACATGCTACAAAAATCAAGATCTAACACTCCACCCCACATTTAAGAATGTGCATTGTCCTCAGTTGCACAATATCACAAAAATATAAATAATCAAGATCAAAAGTAGAGTGGGTGTCAGAAACTCCCTCAAAATCACTGGGGTCATGCCAAGGACCGGTTGTAAACCTCGATCCTCGGAAATGCTGGATCTTCTAGTTCCACGCCAGATGCATCAAATGCTCAATTAGCTCGCCCTCCCAAATAGGAGGAAACCCAATCGCAGCATTCCCCACACCCGCTACAGTCATGACGGTTAGTCCTGGCTCTCCCACAATAGTGCCATCAGTAGCACTGAAATCAACCATCTAGATCACCTCTGTATCAGTTAGCAACTTTATAGTTATTCCATATTAATTAGCACAATTCAACAAAAAGTGGGGAAGGCAACATCTAAGTCGTGCCTAGGTCGGCCGTGGATGACACTAGTTTTAGAAAGAATACAATTGAAGTTCATAAGACACCCAATGACCATCCCGCACTTAAGAGAAGGTTATATTGATAATAGAGGTAGGTTAGTTACTCAGACTTCACTAAACCTCACCAAAATATCTGAGGGGACTGCCATGGGAAAGGGAAGAGTAAACGAAAAAGAAAAAAAATTGAGAGGAAAAAGGTTCTAACCTTGTGGATATGAGGCGATGGGGCGATGGGGAACATCGAGGAAGAAAAGTGGGGAGGGGGCTGTACGTTCTTGAGTGAGAGATGGGATAGGGTTTTTTCTTGGTAAAATAACTGGAAACAAAAGGGAAAAAAAATTATAAAATAAAACAAATACCTGGGGGTCGCGCCGGCCTATACAACGCGCGACCTAGAGACGCACCCTGTTGCTCTCTCAGTTGTGGCCAGTCCCAGTCTCGCGAAGCCATGGGCACTTCGTTGCCCACTCTATTTTTTTCTCTCTTTTGGTCCTAGTTTCGCGAAGTGAGACACACTTCACTGGCCCCTAAAAGTTTGCTCCACAACATTCTCGATCTCAGTCTCGTGAAACGAGCTCCAGTTCGTTGCTGCCTACCCATATTTTTTTTGAATAACTAGAAGAAAGCAATAAAGTTGGGTTGCCTCCCAACAAACACCTGATTTGATGTCGCAGCACGACAAAACCATTTCTTAAGCATCTTTGAAGGCAATTGAGGACTTATGACGATCTAGGTCACCACCCCAATAATGCTTAACTCTTTGCCCATTGACCAAGAAAGTCCTTTCTGAATTTGGTGCTCATAACTCTATAGCCCCGATGGTGTCATACACACTATTTCAAAAGGTCGAGATCATCTCGACTTTAATTTTCCAAGAAACAACTTCAACCTGGAATTGAATAGCAATACCAACTGGCCTGGGTCGAAATGACGATGCTTGATGTGCTTGTCATGCCACCTTTTGGTCTTTATTTTATATAGTTTGGCATTCTTATATGCATTTAGCCTGAATTCATCTAGCTCATTTAGTTGGAGCAATCTCTTCTCTCCTGCAAATTCTCATATCCATATTGAGCGCTTTGACTGCTCAAAAGGCCTTGTGTTCTAGCTCAACTGGAAGGTGACATTCTTTTACATAGATCTACTTGTAGGGTGAGGTCTGAATAGGTGTCTTATATGTAGTCCTATATAAGGCTGCTCGGTGGGCCTGGCCTGAACCGGACCGGACCGGGCCCGCAGTCCTAACGGGCCTGGTGGGCTGGTCCTGGGTGGGCCGGTCCTGGTGGTCCTCAGAAGCCCGTGACGGGCCAGTTTTCTAGTATGAGCCCACGAGCCCGGGACCGTTTAGCCCGGGACCGTCAGCCGGGCCTGGGCCGGTCCTGGCGGGCCTGGCAGGCCTAACGGGCCCAACGGCTATTTAAAAAAAAAAAAAAATCTCCAACGGCCATATTTAAAATCTAGCCGTTTGGGCTGAAAATATGACCGTTTTTAAGTTTAAAAAATGGTCATTTGGCCCCCAAACTTTATTTTAACCCCAAACTTTATATAATTACACTTTTCCCCATTTCTCAACTATAAATACCCCCTCATTCTTTCATTTTTATTCACCAATTCATCAATATCTCTCAATATCTCTCAATCTCTCTCAATCTCTCTACTACAATTACTTAATTTATTGTTGAAATTTCGTGAAAAATTGTGAAGTTGTTGAATTGAAGTTTTCAAGTGTTCAACGATTTTCAATTTTCAAGAAGTTGTTCGGCAATCCGGTAAACTCGTTTCAACTCTTATATATACATAAGATACAATATATATACTACAAGAAAATATATTATGCGAATATATATACATAAGATACAATATATATACTACAAGAAAATATATAAGAGAATATTTATACATAAGATACAATATATATACTACAAGACAATATATTATGCGAATATATATATACATAAGATACAATATATATACTACAAGAAAATATATATACATAAGATACAATACAATATATATACTACAAGACAATATATTATGCGAATATATATACATAAGATACAATATATATACTACAAGACAATATATTATGCGAATATATATACATAAGATACAATATATATACTACAAGAAAATATATTATGCGAATATATATACATAAGATACAATATATATACTACAAGAAAATATATAAGAGAATATTTATACATAAGATACAATATATATACTACAAGACAATATATTATGCGAATATATATACATAAGATACAATATATATACTGCAAGACAATATATTAAGCTACAATATATACATAAGATACAATATATATACTACAAGAAAATATATAAGAGAATATATATACATAAGATACAATATATATACTACAAGACAATATATTATGCGAATATATATACATAAGATACAATATATATACTACAAGAAAATATATTATGCGAATATATATACATAAGATACAATATATATACTACAAGAAAATATATAAGAGAATATTTATACATAAGATACAATATATATACTACAAGACAATATATTATGCGAATATATATACATAAGATACAATATATATACTACAAGACAATAAATTATGCATGACAATTTAGTGTTTTACTATTGTTTTGTTATTTTCTTTTTCGTCAAGCACTTTAATAATTAGATCTACATATATACTACATAGTGAATTTTTAATATAGCCATGATACTACAAGAAATTGCCTTAAAAAAAAAAATCCGCTAGGCCCGCGAAGCCCACGAGCCCGGCCAGTTAAGCACAGCACCATGTGGGCTTAGGCCCGTCACGGGCCGGTTCCACCCATTGAGCCCACGAAGACCGGGACCGCCAGAGCCCAGGCCCACGAAGCCCGGGACCACGAAGCCCGGCCTGTTAGGCCCACTAAGGCCCGGGCCAGAATACAGCATTAGTCCTATACGCCCATAGAGCGTCATCCAACCTTGCAGCCCAGTCTTTCCTATTTGCATTGACCATTTACTCCAAGATTTGCTTTATTTCTCTGTTCGACACCTCTGCTTTCCCACTTGTCCGAGGGTGATATGTGGTGGAAACTTTATGTTTGACCTCATATTTAGCTAGAAGGTTGTTCAAAAGTCTGTTACAAAAACGTGTACCTTCATCTCTTATCAGAGCTCGAGGAATCCCGAAACGTGTAAAAATAAAGCAATGGCCTCTACCCACTTAAACAAGTAGTCCACTACTAACAAGATGTATTTTTTCCTTCTAGATGATGGGAATGGTTCCATAAAATCGATCCCCCAAACATCAAAAATCTCCACGTCAAGAATGTTTGTGAACGCAATCTTATTTTTTCTAGTGATTGTCATACCTCCTTTTTATCTACCCCGGAAAAGGAGTGTATAAAGGAAGTTTTTTCCAACTTAAAGTGACAATCGAAACGGGATTATTTATTTAAAAATTCAGAATCGCCACTTGGGATAGTTTTAGGGTGTCCCAAGTTACAGGTTCAAATCCCGAATCGAGGAAAAGATTGACTCTGTTTTACAGTCTGCGAACACAGAAATTGGGGTAAGGAATTCTGTTAACCTGGGAGAAGGTGTTAGGCATTCTCAGATTCCGTGGTTCTAGCACGGTCGCTCAACTGTTATAATTGGCCTATTATCTGATTTTAACATATGTTTTAACCTATGGTTCAATTTTAAACTTTATAACCGCTTTAATTATTTTTAAGGAAAATTTCAACGTTATCTAAAACACATCTTGAACCACGTCACATAAATGCACCCGCGGTCCACGATACATTTTATTTTACATTGTTGAGATTTGGATTTGGGTCACATAAATGCACACCTGAGTTTAGGGAAGTAATTTTAAATAGCGCACCTAAAGCAGCTACACACTTCATGAACTATTTTTCCTTAAACGACTTTGAGATTATAGTGAAGGCCATAGGTTATGAAAATTATTGTAGAAAAATATAAATTTGAGATACCTACAACTTATCAAATTGTTAGCTATCTCTATCAAGAAATCGTTCAACATTTGGCCTTAATAACAGGGACAACATTTGGGTATTCTATATTTAATTCCTAAGTGACAAAGTTGATTCTCCTATGAGCCAATATCAGCCCTCAGTGAGGGCTAACCCTTTAACTACTCAATGGCTCATTTAAAACCCAATCACGGCCTCAATGCCTTAAAAGTCCATTTTAAATTCATCTTTTATCTTCTTTAATATTAAAACACATGGACCCAAAAATTCTTCTAAGTTCTATTTATCAAACCTCAAGGCTCTCTGCAGATTTCTTTTGAAAAAAAAAACTAAACTTCTTTTAAAAAAAAATTAATTAACCATACTCTACAATTATCGTAGAGAAAGCAATGAACTAATACGATACTTTATCAAGCAAAAATAGTGAATAAGATGCAAATCACTCCAAAATTGCAACAAAAAGAAACATAATGTGAATCTATAATGAACAGTGAAGGGAATAACCTTAATTGTCTTTTATTTCTGAAACTCAATTTGCGCAGAGGGTCTCACATTTGAACAGAGCTTGGAGCAAAAATGTTTAAACTCAAAGACAACATACAGAGAAATTGATTCCAACGAACAGAGACCGGAAACCAATCGTCGAACTCAAATAGGACCTCGCTGGCGACCTCGAAACCTGCCGAAAAACTCGAATCCCCACAGCAACAAAAACTAGAAGGAAGAAGCTATTTATAACGGGATTTGGTGGTTATTTGGAGTTGATTTCAAGATCGATTTCAACTGGGTTTTGCGGCTGATGTTGCTGCTTTGAGGACTGTTTCTCGGGAGATTTTGGGGTTAAATGGCTGCTTCTTTGGCTGAATTTTGTTACTTTATTTTTCAGTTGCATTTAAGAGGTGCGTTGCAACTGTTTTGGGCTGATATTTGTGGGAAATGGTGGTGCGATGGGTGAAAATTTTGTGGTGTTAAAGCTGGAGAAGAGAGCTGAAAGTCTATGAATTTTCTCCTATAGAAACGGGAATTCCAATTGAGGAAGAAGGTTGACGGTTTTTTTTTCTCGTCACTCTCTGTTTTAATCCTTTTTTCCAGTTCTTTCTCTCTTTTTTCTCCCTTTTTATTTTTCAGCTCTAGGGTCTTATAGGTCGAGTCTAGGTTTACATTTTGTGTATTTTGCTAATTAGTCCCTAAGTCTTTTGTGTTAAGTCCTTAGGGTCTTTTTATTTATTTTTTGTTCCAAAGAAGAGTCTAGTAGGGTCCCTAGGGTTGGCTTAATGGGTATTGGGCCAAGAATTGGGCTCTAAAACTCTTAAAATTGTGGTCTAACACCTTAATTAACTCCTTTTAAAATAAGATAGAAATATTACACAATGCCAAAGCTAATCCTAATTAATTAAACTAAACATGAAACTATTTTTGTGTTTTCAAAATTATATAAATATAAAAATAAGGTACTATTTTTGTATTTTTTTTAAATTTATGAAAAATACATAAACTAAAATATCTTTTTGTAATTTTCATTTTTCTTGTAATAAAATAAAGTAAAAGAGTAAAAATTAGTTGAAATAGCTATATTATGCCTAAATTAAATATTTACATGCTAAAATATTAAAATCTTGGGGAGGGACAAAAATCACATGTCTACAGTGATTGTCCCAGTTCTTTGACACCGATCACACTTCTTCACAAATGAATGTGCATCTTTAAACAGATTCGGCCAATAGAATCTTGAGTGCAGAACTTTTGCAGCTGTTTTATCACTACCAGGATGCCCATCATAAGGTGAGGAGTGACAATCGTACAAAACCTGCTCCACCTATTTCTTTGGAATGCATCTCCTCATCAGTTGGTCAGCACATTGCCGATACAAGAACGACTCATCCCAGAAATAGTAGTTTATGTCATGTAGGAATCGCTTCCTCCCTTCAAGTGGCATTTCTGGGGGAAGTACTCCGCTTACTATGAAACTTACATAATCCGCATACTATGGTGGCAAGTCATGTCTGACTGCAAAGAGTTGCTCATCTAGGAATGTCTCCTTAATCATCCCTCCTTTCTCCACATGCTCATGATTTTCCAGCTCTGACAAGTGGTCAGCCACCTAATTCTCTATGCCCCTCTGATCAGAAATTTCTATGTAACGACCCGACTGGTCATTTTGAAAATTAACGTCTTGTTCGGAAGAAGAAGGTCTCGAGCAGCTCCGTATTGAGTGTTATGACGTGTGTGCGTAGTCGAGTTCGGATTTTGGATGATTCAGGATTGACTTGGAAGAAGGATTCATGTTTTAGAAGCTTGAGCGATAAAAGTTGACTGGAATTCGACTTTTATGTAGACGACTCCAAAATGGTATTTTGATTATTTCAATAGCTTCATATGGTTATTTTGGACTTAGGCGCGCATCCGAATTTGGATTTGGGGGTCCGTAGGGTAATTTGAAGTATTTTGGCGAAAATTAGAAAGTTGAAATTTTGGAAGGTTGAGAGGTTTGACTGAGAGTTGATTTTGGTGATATAGGGGTTGGAATGCAATTCTAAGAGTTGGATAATACCCTTCATGCCATTTTGTACTTGCACGAAAAATTTGACGTCATTCCGGGTTGATTTGATATTTTTCAGCGTGAGTTTTGGAAGTTAGAAGATTTGAAATTTCATAAGTTTGACCCGAGGTGCGATTCATAGTTTCGATGTTGTTTGATGTGATTTGAGATATTGACTAAGTTCGTATCATATTTTAGGACGTGTTGGTATATTTGGGTGAGGTCCCCGGGGACCTCAGGTGTATTTCGGATGGGCTACGGGCAATTTCTCCATGTTGTTGGACTACTATTTTGCTGGTAGCTGCTTTTGTTCAGCGCGTTCACGCCAACTCCTCTGCATTCGCGTAGTGTAATTTGGAGGCAGGAAATATTTGTTCTTCGTGTTCGCATGCTACTGCCCATGATCGCGTACGGGTGCATCACCCTTCTCCGCTTTTGCATCACTCTGTCCGCATTTGCGTAAGGGCTTCTGGTGGGGCAGTGTGCTCTTTTATGCAATCATATTCCTGTTCACGCGATCGCGTAGTGCTTTTTTTGGGCAGTGTAATTCCTTGTACGTGATTGCATTACTTGTTCCACGATCGCGATGTGTTACACCTGGGCAGCAAAATATATCTTTCAAAATCGAGGGTTTAGCCATTTTTATCATATCTTGACTTGTAGAGCTTGGTTTTGAGAGATTCTTCGTGGGTTTTTCAAACAAATCAATGGGGTAAGTGTTGTTCACCCAAAATTCATTACATTTCATGATTTTACCTTTATGTTTATCATTAAATTAGTGTTTTGAGTTGAGGAAAAGTGGATATTTTTGAAGAAATCTTTCAAAACGTAAAATGATGATTTAAGGGACGAATTGGTATCGGAATTTTGTAATTTTGGTATAGTTGAACTCGTATCGGAATGAGTGTTCAGGTTTTATAAATTTTATCGGGTTACGAGGTGCAGGCCCAGGGTTTGACTTTTGGGTCGACTTTTAGTTCTTGTTAAATATTGAAGTCTTATTATCTGAAATTATTTTTCTATGAGTTTTATTTATGATTTGAAGTTATTTTGGCTAGATTTGAGCCGTCTGGAGGTTGTTTCACTTGAGAAGTTCATTTTAGAGTAACGATCTATCTTCTTTGAGGTAAGTATCTTGCCTAACTTTGTGTAGGGGAACTACCCCTTAAGATTTGAGTCTTTGGTGCTAATTATGTCATGTGAAGCCCGTGTACGCGAGGTGACGAGTATGCACTCGGGCTTATCTGTGAAAATTTGACTATTTAGGGTTCTTAGGTTCTTATGTTCATTAGATATGAAGTTGCTTTATTATGTTAAATGCCTCATTTACTAAATTCACCCTTATCTATCTTGTTTGAAATTAATTGCTCCATGTTTTACCCTTATTGTCGATTAAGCTCTTATGTGCCTTAACTGAAATTGTTGCCTCTTTTATTGCTATGTTATCCTTTCCATAATTGTTTATCCTTGATTGAAGTTATTATTATATTTTTTATAATCTGCTAATATTTAATTAAATTTCCTGAACCTCTTCCATAATTGTTTATCCTTGATTGAAGTTATTATTATATTTTCCATAATTTGCTCATATTTAATTGAATTTCCTGAACCTCTTCCATAATTTCTCCACCCTAAGTGAAGACTTGTTATCCCTTATCACTGTTGGCTGAGTCATTGATTCATGTTATCCCTCTTATCTTTGAATTGTATTTATGTGGGATCATTGCTACACAATATCTCTTCCTTGTTGAGTTATTGCTATGTTGTACCATTATCTCCTGTTGTGTCTTTCCTTGTGAGTTCGTTCTTCTATATTTTTTGTGTTTTGGAGTTCCTGAGTTGATTTACTTATTGTATTCCTGTGTTATTGCCGTTGTTGCCGTAGTATTCAGTGTTGTGTTTGCATGAGGTTTCTGCCGTGCGGATTGTTATTGTGGCACGAGGTTTCTGTTATGCGGATGTTATTGTGGCATGAGGTTTCTGTCGTGCGGATGTTATGATGGCACGCGATTTCTACCATGTGAATACTATTGTGGCATGAGGTTTATTGTTGCACGAGGTTTTTATCGTGCGGTGGTTATTGCTTGTACGAGGTTTTTACCCGTGCTTGTGATTCATTTATGATTTGAGACTACGAGGCGGTACCTCAGGAGGGTTCTGTTGTCATTTCCCCTTTCTACGCACTTGTCTTTAACTATTGTTTTCCTTAGCATACTGCTAATTGTATTCCTGTGTGTTGCTCTATTTGCTCAGTTCTATGTAGCCAATAGTGTTGTGCTTGTCGTTACGCCCACTTCATTGTTGTCTTATTTACACTATATATTTCGTGGAGATCACTTCTTATGTGACATTCCTTATCTCTATTCTTAATTATGGACTTGAATTGTGGTAGAACACTTGCACAAGCATACACGTAGATGAATCCCCCATATCGATTTAAGGGGGTGAATCCTAACGTTATTGACCATTACATACACTCTTGTCTACTTGCCTTATGTGTGAGAGTTGTCCTCATGGCTTGTAAGTAGTCCATGCGGTTATAAATTGAAATGTGGGCACAAGGTGCCAAGTGATTAGGGTTCAAGAATTGGAACCCGCGAGCTGTGATTTTGAGGTCGGTACCTCGTGGAAATGCTTGAACAAATATGGAGTGAAAGAGATTGTTCTTATTGAGTTGTTGCTGGTTTTCCTTATTTGGTTTTGCGGACTAAGACTGTGTTCAGTTTACTCTATAGTATTATTACCTGACTGCTTCCTGTTAGATATTATTGTTACTAGTATATCATTGCAAGTATTGTTTTGTATCCCTTATCCCGCTTAACTTTATGTTATTATTGTTCTCTATTAGTTCACCTTAGGTGTCTTGACTGTCCCTTGTCACTACTTCATCGAGGTTAGTCTTGATACTTACTAGGTACCATTGTGGTGTACTCATACTATGCTTCTGCGTGTTTTGTGCAGATCCAGGTGCCACAGTTGTTGAATATTAGTTGGTTGGTCGAGCTGTGGAGATCAAGGTAAACGTGTCGTCGCATTCGCAAGCCTCGGAGTCACATTCTGATTTCATTTATGTACTGTTTGATTTCCATTCCAAATAGTTATCCTTAAAGATTTTCTTAGCAAACTTAGTAGAGCTTATGACTTGTACACCCGATTTTGGGAAATTGTAAGTTGTGTTCAAAGGTTTCTATTTCATATTTTGTAGTTAATGGTTAAATTCTTCTAATAATTGAGTAAGGGCTAGTCTTACCTAGTCTTAGAGACTAGGTGTCATCACGACATTCTACGGAGGGAAATTAGGTCATGATATTCCAAGTCAAACTCTTGCAAAAGAAGTGCCCATCTAATCAGTCTTGGCTTAGTATCTTTTTTTAGATTAAATACCTAATCGCCGCATGATCTGTGTACACGATCACATGATTTCCTACTAAGTAGGACCAAAACTTATCAAAATCATAGACAACTGCCAACAATTCTTTTTCCGTCGTAGTGTAATTGAGTTGTGCATCTGTTAGGATCTTGCTGGCATAGTAAATTGAATAAAACACTTTGTTCTTCCTCAGTCCTAGAACAACCCCAATTACTACGTCACTCACATCACACATCAACTCAAAGGGCAGACTCCAGTCAGATGGGATAATGATTGGGCCAGGCACTAACTTCAATTTCATCTCCTAGAATGCCTACAGACATACATCATCAAACTTGAATGTGGCATCCTTTTCTAGCAACCAACACAAGGGATTAGAAATTTTTAAAAATCTTTAATGAAGCGTCTATAAAAACTTGCATATCCCAAGAAGCTGCGGATGCCCTTAAAAGTGATGGGGGGTGGTAGTCTTTCCACTGCCTCCACTTTGGCCTTGTCGACTTCAATTCCTTGCTTGGACACTCGATGTCCCAATACAATACCTTCTTGAACCATAAAATTACACTTCTCCCAATTAAGCACCAGGTTAGTTTCCTCGCAGCGTGCTAGCACCAACTCCAAGTTCTTCAGACAATTATCATAGGACGACCTGAAGAGTGAAAATCATCCATGAACACCTCCACAAATTTCTCCACCATGTTGGTGAAGATGGCCATCATACACCTTTGAAAAGTCGCTGGTGCATTGCATAACCTGAATGGCATCCTTTTAAAGGCGAAGGTGCTATAGGGGCATGTAAATATAGTCTTTTCCTGGTCTTCTAGTGCTATCACTATCTGGTTAAAACCGGAGTAACCAGCAAGAAAGCAATAATATTCATGCCCGGCTAGCCTGTCTAATATCTGATCAATAAAAGGGAGAGGGAAGTGGTCCTTACACGTAGCATTGTTGAGTTTTCTGTAATCACTGCATACCCTATAGCCTGTCACCATTCTGGTAGGTATCAACTCATTTTGCTCGTTTTCCACAACTGTCATGCCTCCCCTTTTCAGCATGCACTAACAGGACTCACCCAATTGCTGTCAAAAATAAGAAATATGATCTCCGCATCAATCCATTTGATAATCTTCTTTTTTACCACCTCATTCATAATAGGATTCAATCGCCTCTACTGCTCCACACTTGGTCATTGTCCATCCTCCAGGAATATTTTGTGCATGTAAAATGATGGACTAATTCCCTTGATATCGAAAATAGTCCAACCAATGCCCCCTTTGTGTTCCCTCAGAACCTGCAGCAACTTGTCCTCTTGCACATGTGATAATGAAGATGAGATGATCACAAGTAAGGATTCTGAAACATCTAATTGCGTGTACCAAAGATGAGAAGGTAAAGTCTTGAGCTCCAACTTTGGAGACTCCTCAAGCATTGGTTCAGGTGGTGTTAATGTCAATGGCCCATCGATTTCCTCAAATCTCTTCAACCCGTTGACATACTGGCATGTCATGTTCAAAACTTGTACAATTTCTTCCACCAGCTCATCCTCTTCTTTTTCTTCGTCAATTAAAGCTCTTCCCAAAGGATCTTCAGATACCAAGTATGGTGTTATGCCTGCCATCATCATCTACAATTGTGATCATGGACAAATCTTTATAATATGCTGGCAATTTAAGTGCTCGGTATACATTGAAGACCTCCACCTTGTCACTTACTCTCATGGTCATTAGTCCTTTACATACATCAATAATTGCGCGACCCGTGGCTAGAAATGGTCGTCCCAAAATAAATGGGACTTCCTGATCAAGCTCGTAATCCAGGATGACAAAATCAGCTGGGAATATGAATGTGCCCACTTGGACCAGCACATCTTCAATGACGCACTTGGGGATGGCTAATGATCTATCTTCCAATTACAATACCACCATAGTCAGTCGAGGATCTCCCAAATTGTTGAAACACATACAACGACATTAGGTTTATGCTCGCCCCAAGATCACACAATGCTGCTCAACCACATGTTTCCCAATTGAAATTTGAATTCTAAAGCTTCCTAGGTCCTTCAATTTAGGAGGCAACTTATTATGAATTCTGAAACTACACTCCTAAGTGAGTGATACAATCTCGAACTCAGTTAGTTTCCACTTGTTTGCCACAATTTCCTTAATGTACTTTGCATACTTTATATAAGGCCCCGTAAAATATTTCCTAAAATCTAGAATTTTGTGGTGCCAAGTTAGGATTATGTGTAGAGATTTTTGAAGTTCGGACTTTTTGGATTGAACAGTACGCTATAGAGTTAAAGGAAAATGTTTTGCAGAATTGTGCATTTCTGCGACCCATTATGCAGCCGCATAATCACTCTGTAGGTCGCAGAGTAAGGTTGTCTTTTTGACCAATTTTGAGGTCAGCTTCACGGCCAATTATGCGACCGCATATCTATTTTGCGGGCCGCACTTTGGTTGCATAATCATCTTTGGATTTTTGTGAAAGGAGGTTTTGCGGCGCATTATGCGACTGCAGAACAGGTCTACAGACCACATATTGGCCGTATACAGAGGTAGAAAATTCAGGTCCCTGCCACCTTTCGTGGTCTTTTGGGGGACCGCATAGACATTATGCGATTGCATATGCGACCGTAGATCTATGTCAGGGCTCTTATTTTCTAATCTTTAAGCCTGACCCTATTTCATTAAAAACACATATCATACACCATTTTGAGCTATTTTTTTATGTTGTAGAGTGGTGGGGAGAGTTTTTAGAGGGAGAGAGAAACCTTCACACTAATATCCATCATTCTTGCTAAATCCTTAAAGATTATCAAAAGAGGTACCTAGGTCTTGTTCACAAGATATTGAAGTTGCTAATTCTGGAAAAGCTTAAAGTTTTAAGAGGCTCAATTGAGGTATGTATGGCTAAAAACCCCTTTTCTTAGAATTGAACCCCCTTGGTGTTCATGAAATCGGTGTAAGTCCCAAATTGATCGTATAAAACTTGCTATTCCAAATGTGCTTGCATTGATGGATATAGTTTCAATATGTGTCCTTGTGCTTTTATCGTGTTATCTTATCATTTGGGAATGTGCTAAAGATATGTAATATGTGCTACAAATGCTTAGACTTCAAGTCAAATTCAAATAAAGATTATTATGTCAAATTGTTTGAAAGGCCTCTAGGTGCTCTAGAATCTAAATCGCTCTCGCGTGTAGTTAAGTCTTGAATGAAAGACCTTGTTTCTTTGATATGACAATAATATTGAATGTGTAAAAAGGGAAACTTGAATTGTAAAATACAGTCAAATGCCAAGAACGACTTAATAAAAGAGGTCAGTCGTGCCAACACATTGAAAGATGGGAAAGAAGTGTGAAGTGAGATGAATGATTGAAAGGATGATGTCTCAAGTGAGATGACCTAGCCGATCGAGTCGTGATCGGATGACATGCCGCACACATGGTGGTAATTGTGCTGGAAATGATGATTGAAATTGTGGATATGGATGATGTCTCAAATGAGATGATCTAGCCGATCGGGTCAGGATCGGACTCCGTGTAAGAACACGATGGTATTATGGATTGTGAAATATGACACTAAATATTACCAATCTAATAAAGATGGAAACTAACTTGAGAACTTATGTGATCCTTACTTGATGTTTTAGTAATGTTTGAAGCTCTTATTGTACATCATGATTGTTCCCCTTTGTTTCATTGTTTATTCTATTAAGATGTTGTTTTAGCTCTACATACTAGTACTATTCGATAATACTAACGTCCCTTTTGTCGGGGGCGCTACATCTTTAAATGGATGTAGGTGGTTCCATAGCAGATAGTGTTGATCGTAGCTAGCAGTGCATCATCATTATCTTTCCAGCAGACTTGGTGAGCCCCATTCCATCCCGGGGTCATGTAATGCTTCTTTTGTTTATATGTTTAACACGTTTTAAGGTATAGCCGGGGCCTTGTTGCTGACATTATTATAATTATCTTTTATTTCTTTAGAGAGTTCGTAGACATTTATTTGGGTTGTGTATGGGTGCCAGAAAGGTCAGGTGGGTTATAATGTGTTTTGGACTCTTGTTCCACTAGATTGTAAAGTTTATGTATTTTAGAAACTAAACAATGATGTAGTAAAATAAAGTGAATTAGTAATGTTGTAAATGTATGATCCTTCTACTATTTAAACAAATGGAAACGCGCCTTCTCTTGGTCATAAGTGGGTTGGGTAGAAAATGTCTAATAGGCTTGCTCGATCGGGTCCACTCGATTGAGCCGGTCGCGTTCCCCAAGGTTAGGGTGTGACACTTTGTCACTTCTTGTAGAATGTCCACCAATGGGATATTAATCTGCACTTATTTCAAAATATCAAGGAACTTCTTGTACGCTGCATTATCTTTCACTTTTTGCAATCTCTGAGGGAATAGAGGTGCTGGCTTTGCATCTATTGGTTGTGGTTGCTTTGCCGCGGCTTCCTCAATTGGCTTCTCTAACTCCTTTGCAGTTTCCGATTCGACTTCTGTGGTGGGCTATTTTTCACTAAACGTCACTTGCTTTCTCTTCTTCGATGGGACTTCTTCTAATTCTCCCCCATTCCTCAATGGCACAACATTAATAGGGCCTTATGATTAGCCTCAGTGTTGCTAGGTAATGCTCTTGCTGGTCTGGTGTTCTGGGCACTAGCAAGTTGCCCCATCTGTCGCTCTAAATTTCGAATAGCAGTAGCTTGATTCTAATTATCAGCCATAATCTTCTTGAGCATCTCCTCAATATTACCCATCAGATTTGGGGACTGATCTGCTTGTGGTAGGCGAAACTGCTGGTATTGACCTTGTGGTTTGAACTGATTCTGATTATCCTAATTTTCACACCATGAGAAATTTGAGTGGTTCCTTCTATTTGGATTATAAGTATTACCATACTGATTCTGATTATCTTGGATTCTATTCACATTCCCCATAAAGTAAACTGACTCTGGATTTACGTGATAGGCATCACTGGTATGGCCGTCGCTGTAGACTTCACAGAACACCTACACTTGCTGTAGTGGTTGAACTTGTTGCATTGGTGGGAACTGTTGTTGGTTCTGGGTCACATTCATCTTGCTGATTTGATTTGTGAAAGATGCTACCTTTGTAGATAGTGCTGATATAACATCCAATTTTAGTACCTCAGCAGCTTTATGGGCTGTGTGTCTACCTGCTTCCCCTTGCCAATCTAGGTTGCTTTTGGAAAACTTGTTCAACAATGCGTAGATCTCATCAAATCACTTTTCCAATACTTGACCACTAGCTGCTGCGTCTACCACTATTTTTGTTTCAGGGTGCATACCTTCAGTAAAAGTGTGAGCCAGTACCTTGTTGGTTTGGTTATGGACAATCTCTTAGTAGCCCCTTGAATTGCTCCTAGGCTGCATAAAGTGATTCACCTTCTCTCTATTTGAATGCAACTATCTCACTTCTTATATTTGCAGTTTTACCAGAAGGAAAGAACCTAGCCAAGAATTTGCGAGCCAATTCATTTCACGATACATAGAGTTAGCTGGCTCAAATTTCAGCCATCTCTTGGCCTCTCCCAATAGAGAAAAAGGGAACAATGTGAGCCTGTCATAATCAGGTGTGACCCTGTTAGTGATATAAGTATCACTAATCTCTAGAAAATTCAGAATATATTGGTGGGGGTCTTTGTATGGCAGTCCCATGAACTGTCCATTTGCATGAAGTAGTTGGATCATGCTCGGCTTAAGCTCAAAATGCCTAGTGATCCTAGGCTTAACAATACTTGAGGTGACAATAGAAATGTTGGGCATAGACATCTTTTGTACCGCCAATGGGTGTTCTTCCGCCATTTCCACAGGAAATTGAATGGGTGGTTGTAGATTATTTGCCTCCCGAGCTTCTCTCAACCTTCTACGAAATGCTCTCTCAGGTTCTGGGTCAAAATCATGTAGTCTATCATGGCTTCTAACCCGTCGTATTCAAGCAAAGTACCTGAGATCAAACACCCAGCCAAAAAGAAGATTAAAAAAAACTCAATGAGTAGTAAAAGCTTAATGTAGTAAAATAATTAATTTCTACGTCCCCAGCAACGATGCCAAAAACTTGTTGCCATAAACCGCACATGCAAGTATACACAGTCAATCAAGTAATAAATAGTGAGTATAGTATTGTTCCCACGATGACTTGTGATCAATTATATACTAAATTAAGCAATTTCCAATTGATCAAGTCAAGAACAATTTCAAGGTAATTTTTGTTTGATTAATTCTACTAACTAAAGTTACCATTAAGAGAAGAACTAATCAACTAGCACATATAGCATGAAAGGTTTAATTCAATGAGAAATAATATTCTGGTATCATGCTTATATAACAATCCTGTCGAATTCATCAATTAACTCAACTTATTAATTATTCGGGTTATTAACCAGCAAGGACAATAATACTCGTAAATTTAACAACTTCGACTTACCTATTCAATCTATTCTAACGCTATATTCCTATGAGATTAGAGATAAAGAAAACACATTAATAATCTCTTACAAATTGGCTAAGCACGACAGATAGGTATATTTCTATCCATATGCGCAAATCAATTCCCTAATGACTAGGTTCAAGATCGCGCTCTATTCAATCATATTGCAATCACGAATTATCTCTTTCAAGTTCAACTCTAGATTCATATATAGTATTTCACTGATAGCTAGGCAGTAAATAACTAGGTCAGGATATGAATAAATAACCCAATATGTTAAATCAACTTGTCAAATCAATATTCGAATATCAACATTCTTATAACATCATAATCTTATAATGAACGATTTTAGCAACGCATAGTCATGGTAGCAATCTCAATTAATTCCCAAGTATACATAAAAATCAATAATAAAAGGGAAAAAGAAGAACTCAAGATGAATTCCACGGTTTTCAAACTCTGCTATGGATTCTCTCTGCTTCCAAGTGTGTTCTTGCCTCCCCAAGGTCTTTTCTCCCTCAAAAAGTGACTAAAAATCATATTTATATGGTTTAGGGTTTAGTAGGGGCAGGTTTGACTTCTCCTAATTCAGATTGGAAAAGCTGATATTTTTCTGCTCCGGTCCCGATCTGGCAAAGTGACTCTCGCTTCGTTGTCCAGGACTTTTCTCTTCAGCTCAGTTTTCACCAATTTTTCTCCCATTTGACCCTTTTCCGTGCAAGTTTGTTCCTACACATAAGAAAAATATAATGAGCATATTTTCACTTCAAAAACGGTGTGAACTCCTGCAACTCATACAAGAATTAATATACAAACACACTCAAAATATGCACTTTTCACCCTTTATCGTATTTCTAAGCCAGTGCAAAATATGCCTAATCAGTACACTTTGGGCCTACTATAGGTGTTCATTGTTGATACCAATTTTTTCCTATGTATTTTTACATGCAAATACTTTCAAAATAGCATATATATGCATATATAAGCATGTCCAAGTGTTTCAATAATTTTCCTAATTTCTAAAAGATTTTTAAACTGATTTATTGCCCATTTTAGCAGTACAAAAACCAATAATTATTCCCAAAATTATCATTTTGGTGAATAACTTACTTTATTCTCATATTTATACCAAAATATAGCTAGGGTAAGTTTTATATATTTTTTACAAATTTATTAGGTATTTTAAAAACTAAATTGCATATAATTGTAATTTTATCTTATTTTAAGATTAATAGCATTTTATAATTGTGAAATTGGTTCCAATATTTTTAAATTAATATTTATATATCATTAATTAATTCAGTACCTTTAATTTATTTTTAAAAGTCATTTTACTATTTTTATAAAAATAAAAAGGGAAAAGTGACTATTTAAAATCTGGCCCATTTTGTTTCAATTATAGCCAAAATTGGTTCCCCTAATTGACCCAATTTCAAACCCAATTTCGGACCAGCCCAATTCCATTTAACCCAACCCTTCACCCATTTAAAACTACCCGACCCAAACCCCTTTTAATCGAGGACGTTGATCAATCTGATCAACGGCCACGATTTCCCCTTTCCCTTTTTAATCCGTCAACACCCCTAACCCTAACTCATTTCATTCTATCAGCCGCCTCTAAATACCCTCCCTCTCTCAAACTCTCTCGAAGGTTCTTGAAACCCCAATCATCTCCTATTGTCTTCTACCTTCAGCTCACCGGAATCCATGGCCTCTCAGGCCATGGATGGCTTAAACTCATCTCCCTCTGCTCTTAAACACTTGGTGTTCGAAGTTTCGAGGTCTGATCTCAATGGTGTCCATTCAGATCCTCTCCGATTCAAGGTTTATGGCCTCTCCGGACTTGCTCCGGCATATCCAAGCATTACGAGCCTATTTCTGACTTATCCGACTCAGATCAGACCTTTTCCAAGCCTTTCTCGCTTTAGGGTTCCTCTGAAACCCTAGCTATTCAAGATTTTCTCTGATTGTTTCTTAAATATGTTCTATATATGTGCTCTACTTGACTTTTTAAACGTTTTCCCTAATTTTTCTTTCAAAAATTACTTCTTTCCGATGTAGGGTTTTTCTGTAAAGCTTAAAATGTTTCTCTGACTTTTCTTCTTCTTTTCTTTGTGTGTATTTGTCTATACTATATTCTTATGTTTTCTTTTCTACCACGTATGTTCTTCTACTGTGTTCTTTTGTTTTCCCTTATCATGCATGTTCTTCTATGCTTTGTTTTCTACTGTGTTTTGTACTGTGCTTGCATGTTTATCTTGCTGTATTTTCCTATATGATATTTTGCTATGCTTTTCCGGTATTTTTGTGTTCTTCTACTGTATGTATTTCCTACTGAGTTCTTAAGTTTTGTTTGCCTTCTACTGAACTCTGTTTAAGTCCCTTCTAAAAGGTTTTCTTAAACACGTTTCTTTTACTGTCGTGACTATTCTCTCATTATGCTCCTACGCTCTGTCTGCTTTGAATATTATTTGTATTTGCTTTTATTCTCATGAGATTCTGAAAGGAAATCTCTGAGCCTGTTGCTTTCTCATCTCTGTATTTGACTCGAGTCAGAAACCCTAGAATTTGGGGGTTTCCTCCGAGTTTGGTCATATGATCAAACTAGGGTTCTGTTTGAGGACCCTTGACTCTTTCAGACTTATTTCTAGGTCTATGAACTAAGTGTAAACTTCTTTTGTTTGCACACAATTCTGATTTTACTACACTCGACTCTTCTATTGAATAGCATGACAAATTTCTTCATGTTTAACGTGTCTGTGTGCTTTTATAAATGAGGAATCTTTCTTCAAATGGTTTTCCAACTTGTGATTGATTCAAAATTCCTTTTAATAAGTTTAATTGATTGGTACTGATTTTCCTTAAGTCGAAATCCTTCCCATCTTTCTGACCTGGTTCATTCATATGAAATCCTCAATTTCTGATTTACTAGCTGTTAACTGATTTCCTTTCCTTATTTGCAAAAACCGTGTACTATCAATACTTTGTCCTTAAATAAACCTCTATGTATTTACCCCTCTTGTACTGCTCTAGAAAAGTGTTTGATTGACCCATTTCCTTAATTATTTTGCCCGTTTGAAATCAGAATCCCTTAATTAAAGGGAGACCTTGTGCAATTGATTTCCAAACTATTTTTCTTACCTATTTCTACTTGCTTTCTGCACTATAAAAGGGTACGACCCTTCTGCACTTTAGGACACCTTCAATTCAATACTTCTACACTTCACACTTCACAATTCTCGTCTAAACTCATAGCATTCTGATTTCTCATTTACACTTTGTCTTTACAAGACTACTGTTTTCTCTTTGTTTGTTTTCTCTGAAACTAGTATGTCCTAATTTTAGTTTCAGCATCACCCCAATGTGTTTAAAGTTTTTATATCCATGACTACCTTACTGCTTATATAGAGTTCAATATTTAACTTAATATGCCTATGTTCTACTGCCTATTTCTACTGTGAATCTTTGCTCCCTACCCCATTACCCCTATGTGTTTGTAAGTGGTGATTTAGGGCATGGCAACATAAGTTGTTGCCCATGACTTGAGTTTTGAACCAGTGAGGTCCTAACCTCTAACAGGCTGGAGGGTGTGCCAGCATATCCCATTACTGAGTATGCCCATCAGCCTACTTCTCTTGTGTTCTTGCAAATACCCTACTCCTCTATACCCCTATATACACTGATTTTTAAGTTGTTCCCTTTTCCCCCCCTTTCCCCTTTCAGAATTTCACTTTTGCACTTGCACTCTCTCTTAGCTTCTAGGTTTGCCTCCCCCCCTTGTGAGCCTTGCCTTGGGACCTTGAGCTCCCTCTGAACTTGGACACTTGAGGCCTGGCCCTTCCACACTGCACTATGTTCTTAATCTGGTAACATTTGGGTGTGAGCACTGCCCGAGTCCATATGAGGCTCTTAGAAAACTCTGACACAACCAAAGATGAGAGAAAGGCTTTGGATCATGATCTTTAGAGTTGGTTCATCTCATATTTCAGACATGGAGTCTGAATTCGGCTCCCCTTGGTTGTACTTTTAATTTTGCTTTTCTTATTTCATTCTGGGTTGTAATAACTTGTAATAAATATTGGGGATGGCTAGTGAAAAGGGAAGGAATCATTATACTTCTGCACTTCTGCAGTTCATATAGATATCATGTTTATAGGGAATCATTATACTTTTGCACTTCTGCATTTCATATAGATATCATATTCATAGGGAATCATTGTACTTCTGCATTTCATCTAGATATCATGTTCATAGGGAATTATTATACTTCTCTACTTCTGCATTTCATATAGACCATGTCCATAGGTTTCTGCACTTTTGTATTATATAGAGACCATGTCCATAAGTCATTTCTGAAATTCTGCATATCATATAGATAATATACCTATAGGACTTCCTATAATTTGCATGTGCATCTGTCATTAGGCAAACCTGTTTATAGGAGTTAAATCACTAACTGCATATAGATGACCTGCCTATAGGATTTCTGCATATTAATAACAATGTTTTTAAAGTCAACAATGCCTAGAAAGCATGCCTATAGGAATTAACAACCTAGTATGAAACGTTTTCGTTCACCTATAAGTCTAAAATCGGCAATATCATTGTCCAACATCTGCTGAATCTTTTGTCAAAACTCGTCTTCCCTGAATAACTAACGACCTCTTCTAAAATCAGTACACTTCATCTTTTCTGAAACCAGTAGATATCATGCCTATAGGTTTCGTATAACACTTAGGCAAGCCTTACGATAAAATTTATGACTGCATTAATTTTTTTTAATTACAACCAGCGGGCAGGTCTAATTCGGACTTCGTATCTGGAAATATGTGATAAATCAGCCTGCTTTCCCCTTTTAAGTTTTAATCAGACCCTAATCAGTACATGCAAGACATGCTAAACTAGATGCTTTTCTTTGATTTGAGGAGATTTATTTGAGCCATACCTGTTTATGTGTTTTCCCAATACTTGCTATACATGTTTTGTTTGTCGCCTTAGTATTTTTACCTTTTGAAACCACAAATAAGCCAACGTTTCCACCATTATAGGATTAGTAGTCCCAAGCACCTCTGGGGCTGATAGAATTGGGGCGGGTAATAGCATGCAATAAGTAAACGAGACTATTCCGCACTTTAACATCTTAACGGGGTGGCAAATGGTAGATATAGATGTGATGACCACGCGATAATGTCACGTGTAACCCCTCGTCGAGGAGCTATTACCGGACATTGTGTGGGGTGATCCATATTATTTATAAACTTAGTACCCTCCCTTTCCTTTGCTTGTTTATTTCGTTGTTTACCTTTCAAAATTTTAAACCGTTTTTCTCAAATTTCAGCCTGCCTTTCACTTCTTTTAATTTTATCTATTTGCAACCCTTATGTGAAAACCCCCTCATATTTGAAACTCTTATTTGCTTACTTAAAGTCACAATAATAGTATGACCGGGAACCACACTAGTGGATCCTGAGAGGTGCCTAATACCTTCCCTTCGGGATAATTTCAAGCCCTTACTCGATCTCTGGTTTTCCTAAATCAAACTCTTCTTAGTGTCCTAATGCACTTTAATCATTAGGTGGCGACTCTTCTCTTTTAATACCCGTTAAAAGAGTTTTCAATGTCATAAACCCTGTTTTGTGAGAAAAAAGGGGGCGCGACAGCATGGCAACTCTGCTGGGGACATTTAGGCTTTTACTATTTCAGACTATTATTGTGATTTATGTATATTTATGCGCAATTATTTGTTTATTTCTTTTAAGCATTCAATTTTCTTTTCGATTGCAAAACTGACTCGTCTCTTGTTTCTTTCCCTTGTCTCCTTTACTGCTTTCCTCTACTGCACTCCTTTATGACTGTTTTAAATTATTGTAATTGTTACTTTATGAATGTGCAAATACGTGACAACTTGGTTAATCATTGCATAAATATGTTTTCAATATCATATTCCACTCGTGCTAAACAAATACCATAGCAACGCTTATAATGAGTGGTTGTGCTCTTCCGATATTTTCACCCTTTAAATCCGGCAAAGGCGTATTTGTGGTAAAACCAGTCGATCAACGGTGTAGTCGACGGTTCCGTGCCTTTCCCTCTTGAGATGTTCGCTCAAGGGTACCAGTCTAATACCCCATAGAAACCTTACTATGTTTAATTGTGCATGCATCATGATCAAACTTAGCCGAGTTAGTTATGTTGTCCGCATAATGACTCTTTAAGACAACCTCGTCCAAAGTCCACTGGGTTTTCCAAAAAACCCAAACGGACACTACCACATTCTATGCATTTATTTGGAGAATTAAATGCTTTTATGCCAATTATTGGTATTTAATAGTCGAGTCTGGTGGGGGTAAGGGCCTGACCCTTTTGTCTTGTAGAAACATGAGGCACGAAGTCCCCAGATTCGGCATTGTCACAAACATCCACCCAAGGTTGCTAAGCTGGTGGAAGGATCTTCATTCCAGTGATCAGACTCTTGTCCGAAAATACCTAGGAAATCTACCTTCTCTCCTGAAGGTCCAACCCAACAACAAAATCATAGAAGCTGCTACCCTATTCTGGGACTGTGATAGGTCTGTGTTTCGCTTCGAGGAGATTGAGATGACACCCCTGCTAGAGGAAATAAGAGGATTGACTGGTATACCATGGGAGACTCTGGGTTTGTTAATGCCGGAAAATCCCAAGAGTAGAGGTTTCCTCAAAATGACGGGCCTAAAGAAGAATCCAGACTTGACATGTTTGAAGGAGTCTTACATTCCATTTGATTATTTGTACGAAAGGTACAGTCACAACAAATCCTACCGTAGTTATTCGGATGAGTTTGCCCTTACATCATTGGGGCATATTCACCGGAGGGTCTTTGTCTTCATGTTCTGTTTCTTGGGGATGATAGTGTTTCCAATGAAGAAAGCAAGGATCCACTCCAGGCTAGCCATGGTCACCAAAACTTTGATGGAGGGAATTGGGGGACAACTGTTTAGCATAGTGCCCATGATCATCGTAGAGATATACCGAGCCTTGGAAAAGTGTCAACAAGGAGCCCCACACTTCGAGGGCTGCAACTTGCTACTCTAACTCTGGCTCATGGAGCATCTCCAAAGTGGTGAATATCGGCAAGAGATTCAGCATAGAGACTGGGACAATCATATAGCCTTCCATCAACCAAGGCGAATGAACTACATGCCCAACATGTTTGCTCAGCCAGAAGATGCCAAGGGATGGGTGGAGCTGTTTGAAAATCTGACTGAGGATCAAATACAATGGATGTTCGAGTAGTTCCCTACTAAAGAGTTCATCGCCCGATCCAGGGATGCACCATTTCTGATACTTATCGGTTTGAGAGGAACCTACCCTTATATCCCTCTCCGGGTTATGAGACAGGCTGGTAGGAAATAGGTTATACCAAGGATCGACAAGATGAGTCACTTCCGGGCCGACTTCCAAGCTGATAACAGTCCTTATAAGTGCCAAGCTCAACATATGTGGCATTGCAAGATCATCATGGGAAGAGATACTATCGATCCAGATAGATACCATGTTGGCTGCACCCCATACTATTCAGGATGGCTGGAGGACAATCACAATGGTCTGGGCCAACCTGGGTTTGTTCGAGGTCACAGAATCATCGATGAAAGTGCTGAAGCATAGGTCAAATACAACCATCTGCGAGAGGATTCGGGAATGTGAAAGCAAACACTGCAAGATTCAAGAAGCCCACCAAAAGCTGATTGAAGAATGGAAAGACATGGCTGTCAGCGCCAACAAGCGACTAGGATACTTGGAACGGGGTCTAGTGGAGCTGGAAAGGAAATTCATCAAGAGGATCGAGGACTGCCAGAATACTAAGGGAAACGAAGGTGAACACCTAGCTAGAGCCTACTTGCTGCTGGGACTTCGCGAGCTGGTGAAGCTATTCGATGGAGCCAAAAATGCCAAGTCTGGGGAAGGTCCTTCTGGGACCAAGTAGATAGGAGTCTTTACTTTTCGTTTTATGAATGTAATAAGGCCCATGGCCACTAGTGACATTTTATTTCCGATTATTTAATGTCATTTTGGGATTCATCTACTTTTTATTAATAAAATTAGGCATTTAGCATTATAAGATCTCCAAATCAACTTGTTGCTAGGCCTACCTCGGGCACAAAGAGTTTCCCCAAATTAGGACACGATTTACATTCTTGCACTATGTGTTTAAATATCGCAATATTTTTTCTTGTAATCCTCACTGACTTGTTACCTTTTTGTTTTTATTTTTGTTTATTTATTCCCCTCCCCCAAGGTTATTTCATGCACTCTAGCATCATCATCATATTCCACAAGATCAAAGGGCCCTCCACCCACTCCTCCTCTAAGTCCTGTCAAAAATAAGAACAAAGAAAAGATGGAGGATCTTAACAGCTCAACTGAACGGGTAAAGGTCACTCATGGTACTCAGGTCTCCAAAGAAAATGCATCCCAACTCGAGCAAAAACTGTTGAAATTTCAGGAGGAACTTGATCAGATCCGGAACTTGGCGAGCTTATCATTTTCCTTCACCACCCCAGATGTCAATTTTCCTAACGCTCAGAACCCCACACCTCCACAAAACATCCCAAAACCACAAAACCATCCCGCCCCTCACCACCACTGCAACACTTGTCATACTTCCAACAATACTCCACTGCTCATCCCAGAACCGATGAACTCCACAAATGACCATTTCCACACTCATAACACCCATATCTACGTGGAAACCATGCCACACTCCGCCCAACCCATTTCAAGCACACCCGAGTCTGATGATAAAGACTCACTCATCAGGAGTCTAGCTAAAGAGCTTAAGAATTTGACTAGCCGAATTCAGGGCATCGAAGGAAGCAAAGGAATTGAGGGGCTAAACTATGAAGATCTCTGCATACAACCCGATGTTGAACTGCCCGAGGGGTACAAACCTCCAAAGTTTGAGATGTTCGATGGTACAGGAGATCCAAGAGTTCATTTGAGAACATACTGCGACAAGCTGGTCGGAGTAGGAAAGGACGAAAGGATCCGCATGAAACTTTTCATGAGGAGTCTGAAGGGAGATGTTCTATCTTGGTACATTATCCCGGATCCGAAGAAGTGGTCGAACTGGGTAAGCATGGCATCCGATTTCATGGACAGGTTCAAGTTCAACACAGAAAATGCGCCAGATGTGTTCTACATCCAGAACCTAAAGAAGAAACGCACGGAGACATTCCGCGAGTATGCTACTCGCTGGAGATCAGAAGCTGCTAAGGTCAGACCGACTTTAGTAGAAGAAAAAATGAACAGGTTTTTCGTCCAAGCTCAAGACCCACAGTACTATGAAAGGTTGATACTGATTGAAAGCCAGAAATTTTTTGACATTATCAAGCTAGGTGAGAGGATCGAGGAAGGCATCAAAAGTGGTATGGTCACAAACTTTGAAGCCTTACAGGCTGCCAACAAGGCTCTACAGTCTGGTGGCACATCCAAGAAAAGAGACGTGAGTGCCGTAATGGTTGCACAGAGAACCAAATCCCCTATCAAATACCAAACCTACCCGATGCCTCCACTCACATATCAACTTAATCCAAATTACCAAGCACCCTCGCCCTCTACCAAACTCCACCACCTACTTACCAATCACCTCCACTTCCCACATATCAGCCTACTTCACCCAGATATTCCCAATCCGCACATGTCTACTAAGCCTACAATGCTCAACCCTCTCACTATCAATCACCTCCCACTCGCCAAAACATTCCTACACCTCGATCGAATTTCGACCACAGACCTCCTAAATAATATACCGCTATTGCTGAACCAATTGACCAGCTGTATGAAAGGCTCAAAGCTGCTAGTTATGTCACCCCCATATCTGCTATAACCCTTGAAAACCCTTCCCAATGGGTCAATCCAAATAAGTCATGTGCATACCATTCCGGCATGAAAGGGCATGCCATTGATGAATGTCGTTCTCTGAAAGATAAGATCGAGGCACTGATTGATAACAAGATTATTGTGGCAAAGGAGCCTGCTCCGAATGTCCGCAACAACCCTCTGCCTGACCACAAGGGTGGAGGAATTCACATGATTGAGATGGAAGATGATTGGGACCTCAAGGGATCGATCGATTTGATCACGGAAGGTGACGATCCAAAGAAACCGACAGTCACCCTTAATTAGATTGTAGTCCAGATCCAGCCTTCTGGGGACACCGAGGTGAATATGTCCATACCACTTGAGTTTGAAGAGCCTTCCCCCACAAAGACGCCAACATCAATTAAGGTCGAGTTTGGGTCTCCAGCAAACACACCCGTGCCGTTTGAAGTTATGGTTTTACCGTCCAAAATACATGCTCCATTCGGGGTAAAGGCGCCCATTCCAGTAGCAATATCGGCTATAACACCATTCCATACAAAAGGGAAAGCCAAATCCGGAGAAGTAGTTGCGGCACAAGGTATGACAAGAACCGACAGAGTATACACCCCGGAACATTTGGCTGAATCAAGCAAGCAGGCCTCTGTACAAATGACCATCACTGAAGTTGGGCCCGATGATCTTTGGAGAAAAATACAAGCAAAGTAGTACTCAGTCATTGATCAGTTGAACAAAACACCAACACAGATCTTTATCCTAGCCTTGCTGCAAAGCTCTGATGCTTATAAGAATGCCTTGTTGAAGGTTCTGAGTGAGGCATATGTACCAAGCAACATCACTGGAGGAGAAATGGCAAACATGGTAGGGCAGGTATTGGAGAGTGACAAGATCACTTTTAATGAAGATGAGTTGCCACCAGAAGGGTTGAGTCACAATAAGGCGCTGCACATCACTGTGCAATACGAGGATTATTTCATCACCAGAATCCTAATTTACGGAGGGTCCAGCCTCAACATTTGTCCGTTGGTAACACTCAGGACATTGGGAAAGGGGATGTATGAGATCAAGGATGGGGCCATCAATGTCAAAGCTTTCGATGGTTCCCAAAGGTCCACTATTGGGGAAATTAGCTTGTGTTTGCAGATGGGGCCTACTTGGTTTGATGTTGAATTTCAAGTAATAGACGTGCAGGCATCTTACAATTTGCTTTTGGGACGACCTTGGATTCATGCCGCTGGGACTGTAGCATCAACCCTACATCAGGCAGTGAAGTTTGAGTGGAATCACCAAGAGGTGATCATTCACGGCGACGGTAGCAATACCATATACAGTCACCAAACCATCCCAGCGATCGGAGGTAGAAGAAAGATAGGCGGAGAGACCTATCACCACATCAAGCGAGTCAACGCCATTGATAAGGACAAATGGTGGGACAACAAAATTGAAAGCATATTGAACTAGAGCAGATATGAACCTGGCAAGGGACTTGGCAAGAACCTCCAAGGAATCGCCAAACCTATCAAGCTGAAGAAGCATGTCACCACTTTCGGTCTGGGATACGAGTACACTTGGGAAGAGTTCAACAACTGGTCGCCACCATGGTGCGGCCCTTACTACCCACTGCAGCAGCCGATACCCCATTTGGAATAGACTTTCCAGTCAACCGATGTTATATATGGGTCGGAAGAGGAGGAAGCACTGGCAGCAATGAGGAATTTATTCATGGAAGATGATGACAATGATTGTTGTGTCATTTTCAAGGAGGAGGGGGAGGAAGGCCCTTCCATACAGACTGTAAGCCGAGGAGCATGCCTCAACAATTGGACCATCAGAACCACCAGAGCCCGGAAAGCCTCGGGGTAGCAAGGCTGAACAAAGCATCATGCACTATCTTTCATTTTTATTAGTTTATTTTCCTTTCGCAAAACATTTTCTCTATAAATCTTACTCTTATTATTTTTCTCTCATTACTTTACTCATACAACATTACTATTACTTATCTTGATAAACCACTGACTGTGACATGCAACGAGACAATGCAACAAATGGACATAGATTCAGAGGAAGATGACATACCAGAAGAGATTGTTAAATAGGTTGAAAATTTTGAGAACAGACCTAAATCCAACCTATATGAGACCGAGATTGTTAACCTGGGAGATGCAGAGAATGTCAAAGAAACGAGAATCAGTGTCCACTTATCGCCATCAGAAAAGAAGGAATACATAGAATTTCTAAGGGAATATGAAGACATATTCGCTTGGTCGTATGATGACATGACTGGTTTGAGTACATCTATTGTGGCTCACAAACTGCCAACCGATCCAACATGTTAGCTGATAAAGCAAAAGCTCTGAAAGTTTAAGCCTGACATGAGTTTGAAAATCAAGGAAGAAGTCACTAAGCAAGTCAAAGCCAAAGTTCTCAGGGTAGTAGAATACCCAACATGGTTAGCCAACATTGTGCCAGTACCAAAGAAGGACGGGAAGGTCAGAGTCTGTGTTGACTACCGGGATCTCAACTGGGCAAGTTCGAAAGACGACTTCCCCTTGCCGAACATACACATCCTGATCGACAATTGCGCCAAGCATGGGTTGCAATCATTTGTAGATTACTTCGCTGGATATCATCAGATTTGGATGGATGAAGAAGATGCTGAGAAAATGGCTTTCATTACGCCGTAGGGAATGTACTATTACAAGATGATATCGTTCGGCCTGAAAAATGCAGGGGCCACCTACATGAGGGCCATGACTACCATTTTCCATAATATGATACATAATGAGATCGAGGTGTATGTAGATGATGTCATCATCAAAACCAAGAAAGCCACTGATCACATGGAAGATTTGAGGAAGTTCTTTAACAGACTAAGAAGGTACAACCTGAAACTAAATCCCGCGAAATGTGCATTTGGGGTTCCTGCCGGAAAACTACTTGGGTTCATTGTAAGTCGCCGAGGAATAGAACTAGATCCATCAAAGGTTAAAGCCATTCAAGAATTGCCACCGCCAAAAAACAAAAAGGACGTGATAAGTTTCCTGGGAAGACTCAACTACATCAGCCGATTTATAGGTCAATCTACTGTCATCTATGAGCCAATCTTTAAGATGTTGAAGAAGGATGTCGCTACCAGATGGACTGATGACTGCCAAAGGGCCTTCGACAGAATCAAGGAGTACATGTCAACACCGCTAGTTTTGGTCCCCCCCGAACCTGATAGACCCCTATTACTCTACCTTGCAGTGCTAGATGGAGCGTTCGGTTGTATTCTTGGGTAACATGATGAAATGGGGAGGAAGGAGAAAGCCATCTACTATCTTAGCAAGAAGTTCACCCCTTACGAGGCCCAGTATTCTCTGTTAGAACGCACCTGTTTTGCTCTGACTTTGGTAGCTCAGAAGTTGAGGCACTATTTCTGTGCCTATACCACGTATCTCATATCAAGGATGGATCCGTTGAAGTACATCTTTCAAAAGCCCATGCCCACTGGCAAGCTATCCAAGTGGAAAATCCTGCTGAGTGAATTCGACATTGTCTACGTAACTCAGAAAGCAATCAAGGGACAGGCTTTGGCAGATCATCTTGTCGAGAATCTCGTGGACGGAGAATACAAACCCTTAAAAACATATTTTCCTAATGAAGAGATATCATTCATAGGAGAAGACATTGTAGAATCCTATGACGGTTGGAGAATGTTTTTCGATAGAGCAGCAAATTTCAAAGGAGTTGGCATAGGGGCAGTCCTAGTGTCAGAAACCAGTCAGCATTATCCAGTGTCTGCCAAACTCAGATTCCCTTGCACCAACAACATGGCTGAGTATGAGCCCTGTATCTTGGGACTCAAGATGGCCATTGACATGAACGTCCAAGAGTTGCTAGTGATCGGGGATTCAGACTTGCTTATACATCAGGTCCGAGAAGAATGGGTGACCAAGAACTCCAAGATACTCCCTTATCTACATCATGTGCAGGAGTTGAGAAAGAGGTTCACAAAGACAGAATTCCAGCATGTCCCCAGGGTCCAGAATGAATTTGCCGATGCATTAGCTACCCTATAATCCATGATACAACATCCAAATAAGAACTTTATTGATCCCATTTTGGTAAAGATCCATGATCAGCCAGCTTACTATGCTCATGTCGAACAAGAAGCAGACGGAAAGCCTTGGTTTCATGATATCAAGGAATACTTGGCAAAAAGGGAATACCCAGAGCTCACAAACGCTATTCGGAAGTGCATGCTTCAGAGGTTATCCAATAATTTCTTTCACAGCGGGGGAATCCTATACATGAGGACTCCTGATTTGGGATTACTAAGGTGTGTCGACGCAAAGGAAGCATCTAAATTACTAGAAGAAATCCATGTTCGGACCTGTGGGACACATATGAATGGCTTTGTCTTAGCCAAGAAGATACTCCGAGCTGGTTATTTTTGGATGACTATGGAAATGGACTGCATCCAGTATGCCCGGAAGTGCCACCGCTGTCAGATACATGCAAATATGATAAAGGTGCCTCCAACCCAGCTTAATACAACAAGCTCACCATGGCCGTTCACCGCTTGGGGAATGGATGTTATCGGACCAATCGAACATACCGCATCAAATGGGCACAGGCTCATCCTAGTGGCAATTGATTATTTCACCAAATGGGTTAAAGCATCATCGTACAAGGCAGTGACTAAGAAAATGATAGAGAAGACTTTGTCCGCGACCGTATCGTTTGTCGGTTCGGAATTCCAGAATCAATCATTACTGATAATGGTTCCAATATCAACAGTGATTTGATGAAAGCCATGTGTGAAACCTTCAGGATTAAACACAAGAATTCTACAACCTACAGACCTCAGATGAACGGAGCCGTAGAGGCCGCCAATAAGAATATCAAGAAGATACTGAGGAAAATGATAGAGAAGCATAAGCAGTGGAACGAGAAGTTATCATTTGATTTATTGGGGTATCGCACCACAGTCTACACATCAACCGAGGTGACTCCCTATATGCTGGTTTATGGTACAGAGGCGGTCATTCCTGCCGAGGTAGAAATTCCTTCCTTGAGGATCATACAGAAAGCAGAACTCGACAATGCAGAATGGGTGAAGAGTTGTTATGAGCAGCTAGCTCTTATAGATGGAAAAAGAATGAACGCAGTTTGCCATGGTCAGCTTTATCAGAACAGAATGTCCAGAGCCTTCAACAAAAGAGTCAAGCCGAGACAGTTCACACCGGAGTAGCTAGTGTTAAAAAAGATTTTCCCGCATCAGGATGAGGTCAAAGGGAAGTTCTCTCCCAACTAACAGGGTCCGTACATGGTCCACCAGTTTCTAACAGGAGGAGCCCTCATACTTGCAGAAATGGACGGAGAAGTTTGGCCGAAGCCGATCAATTCAGATGCAGTGAAGCGATACTATATGTAACCTTTATGCTTTCCTTTATGATGTAACTTGAACTACGCCTGACCTGATTCCCGTTTAAGAGGGGATACGTAGGCAGCCTATGGGTTCGGTCATAATGCAATAAAATTTCCATTTCCCTGATAATGAAAACTGGGGCAGAATTTTGAGGAGGACTCTCAAAATTCCGGAGCAAGAGAAGTTGTAATGTCTTGAAACACGTCGTAGTCGTAGGTTCATCTAAGGAAAACTATTCTCGATTATGTATTTATGTTATATTTGTCTTACTAAATCATGCATGTCTATTACCAAAGTTGCTTTCTTTAGCAACGCTACCCCAATTATACGCACAGTATCACCAGAACAGAGCCGAGCAAGTCAAGTAGAGCAGCGGGAATACGAACTAACCTCCCCCTTTACAAAACTCACGATTTTCTTTGGATGCAGGCACTTGAGTTGTAAAATCATCAAATATACTATACACTCACAAGACTCACATTACTCGAAAATACTACTCTCAGAACCGTTGCACTTACTCACAGCTACTATCTGCATGCAGTTTCCCCAGCAGACACAGTATCCCTAGCAGTCGCAATATCGCAATCCGCTATCAGCTAAGAAATCTCTATTGCCATTTGCCATTTTACTTCCTGCATAAGGTTATCATTCTGCCTTCCAAGGTTAAGCTCTACCTCCATCTGCATTTTCTGCATTGCATAAGGCTACCATTCTGCCTTCCGAGACTAAGCTCTGTCTCCATCTGCATTCTCTGCATTGCATAAGGCTACCATTCTGCCTTCTGAGGTTAAGCTCTACCTCCATCTGCATTCTCTGCATTGCATAAGGCTACCATTCTGCCTTCCGAGACTAAGCTCTGTCTCCATCTGCATTCTCTGCATTGCATAAGGCTACCATTCTGCCTTCTGAGGTTAAGCTCTACCTCTATCTGCATTCTCTGCATTGCATAAGGCTACCATTCTGCCTTCCGAGACTAAGCTCTGTCTCCATCTGCATTCTCTGCATTGCATAAGGCTACCATTCTGCCTTCCGAGGTTAAGCTCTACCTCCATCTGCATTCTCTGCATTGCATAAGGCTACCATTCTGCCTTTTGGGACTAAGCTCTATATCCATCTGCATGGCTGAAATATCGCCACTTCATTTACACCTTGAATCGGCTGAAAGATCGCCACTTCATTTACATATGCATGGCTGAAATATCGCTACTTCATTTATACCTTGCATCGGCTGAAAGATCGCCACTTTATTTACATCTGCATGGCTAAAATATCGCCGTTTCATTTATACCTTGCATCGGCTGAAAGATCACCGCTTTATTTATACCTTGCATCGGCTGAAAGATCGCTGCTTTATTTACATCTGCATGGCTGAAATCTCGCCGCTTCATTTATACCTTGCATCAGTTGAAAGATCACCTCTTTATTTACATCTGCATGGCTGAAATATCACTGCTTCATTTATACCTTGCATCGGCTGAAAGATCTCCACTTATTGTATTTCATCGGCTGAAAGATTGCCGCTTCATTTATACCTTGCATCGGCTGCAAGATCGCCACTTATTGTATTTTATTGGCTGAAAGATCGCCACCTATTGCATCTTATGGGCTGAAAAATCGCCAAATTGTCCAAAGGCGTCATTGTTCAGAGGCATCATTTTCATAGCCTGAGGACCCCTTTTATCATTCAAAGGCATCATGGTTCGGAGACATCATTCTCATAGCCTGAGAACATCATTTCATGGCCTACGAATCCTTATCATACGCTTCATGGCCCAGGACATCATGGTCTGAGGACGTCATCCTAACCGTCCAAACACAACATTCATGGTCCGACGGGAACTTGCATCATGTTTAATTTTTCGCACAACATACACTTGTGTTGCTTATTTGCAGGTAAACCAGCTAGCAACAGCCGTCTCAGCAGGAGCGATCTCGCTCCAATTCCCGCAGCCCTGTTAGACTTTAACAATCCATCCCAACATAAATATCGCGTCCGTCTTTGAAGAAATCTCCATCGGCATATTCCGCCGACGGATCCTGAACTACATATGGCCTGATTCCTGTAAGACTAGGGATATGTAGGCAGCTCAGGAACCAGAGCACGGTCAAGTTCTTCAAACCGTTTAGTTTGGTCAAATTGGTCATCATATCTTTACCCGACAACTCTTTCATCCTTCCCGGGTAAAAAGGGGCAGCTGTTGATACCCAATTTTTTCCTATATATTTTTACATGCAAATACTTTCAAAATAGCATATATATGCATATATAAGTATGTGCAAGTGTTTCAATAATTTCCCTAATTTCTAAAAGATTTTTAAACCGATTTATTGCCCATTTTAACAGTACAAAAATCAATAATTATTTACAAAATTAGCATTTTGGTGAATAACTTACTTTATTCTCATATTTATACCAAAATATAGCTAGGGTAATTTTTATACATTTTTTTTTACAAATGTATTTGGTATTTTAAAAGCTAAATTGCATATAATTGTAATTTTAGCCTATTTTAAGATTAATAGCATTTTATAATTATGAAATTGGTTCCAATATTTTTAAATTAATATTTATATATCATTAATTGACTCAGTACCTTTAACTTATTTTCAAAAGTCATTTACTATTTTTATAAAAATAAAAAAGAAAAGTGGCTATTTAAAATCTGGCCCATTTTGTTTCAATTATAGCCAAAATTGGTTCCCCTAATTGACCCAATTTCAGACCCAATTTCAGACCAACCCAATTCCATTTAACCCAACCCTTCACCCATTTAAAACTACCCGACCCAAACCCCTTTTAATCCAGGACGTTGATCAATCTGATCAATGGCCACGATTTCCCCTTTCCTTTTTTAATCCGTCCATACCCCTAACCCTAACTCATTTCATTCTATCAACCACCTCTGAATACCCCACCTCTCTCAAACTCTCTCGAAGGTTCTTGAAACCCTAATTATCTCCTACTGTCTTATACCTTCAGCTCACAGGAATCCATGGCCTCTCAGGCCATGGATGACTTAAACTCATCTCCCTCTGCTCTTAAACACTTGGTGTTCGAAGTTTCTAGGTCTGACCTCAATGGTGTCTTTTCAAATCCTCTCCGATTCAAGGTTCTATGGCCTCTCCGGCCTTGCTCCGGCATATCCAAGCATTATGAGCCTATTTCTGACTTATCTGACTCAGATCAGACCTTTTCCAAGCCTTTCTCGCTTTAGGGTTCCTCTGAAACCCTAGCTATTCGAGGTTTTCTCTGATTGTTTCTTAAATCTGTTCTATATCTGTGCTCTACTTGAGTTTTTAAACGTTTCCCTAATTTTTCTTTCAAAAATTACTTCTTTCCGATTTAGGGTTTTTCTGAAAAGTTTAAAATGTTTCTCTGACTTTTCTTCTTCTTTTCTTTGTGTGTGTTTGTCTATACTATGTTCTAATGTTTTCTTTTCTACCACGCATGTTCTTCTACTGTGTTCTTATGTTTTTTCTTATCATGCATGTTCTTCTGTGCTTTGTTTTCTACTGTGTTTTGTACCATGCTCGCATGTTTATCTTGTTGTATTTTCCTATATGATCTTTTGCTATGCCTTTTCGATATTTTTGTGTTCTTCTACTGTATGTATTTCCTATTGAGTTCTTAAGTTTTGTTTTCTTTCTACGAACTCTGTTTAAGTCCCTTCTAAAAGGTTTTCTTAAACACGTTTCTTTTACCGTCATGACTATTCTCTCATTATGCTCCTACGCTTTGTCTGCTTTGAATATTATTTTTATTTGCTTGTCTTCTCATGAGATTTTGAAAGTAAATCTATGAGCCTATTGCCTCCTCATCTCTGTATTTGACTCGAGCCGGAAACCCTAGAATTTGGGGGTTTCCTCCGAGTTTGGTCATATGATCAAACTAGGGTTCTGTTTGAGGACCCTTGACTTTTTCAGACTTATTTTTGGGTCTATGAACTAAGTGTGAACTTCTTTTGTTTGCACACAATTCTGATTCTACTACACTAGACCTTTCTATTGAACAACATGATAAATTTCTTCATGTTTAACGTGTCTGTGTGCTTTTATATATGAGGAATCTTTCTTCACATCTTGACAAGAATTTATCTACATGATAAAATATGTATCAGAAGCACTAAGAAATGAATCGCATATGTTGGTTGAGAATTGCTCGGGAATTCATTGATAATGACTTTGCCAGGTTCAAGGGAGGCTACTCTTCTTTTCTGTCGATCGAGCCGCTTTCCCTCATTCCACTCGTCCAGCCCTCTTCACGACCTTGTACACGCTCTATCACGCACGGAAAAGAAGTTGACTCAAAGAAATCGGTCACAAAGCTTATTTTTGCGGGTCAATAAGCTCTTGAAAAGACATGATCCTTCCTTAACCATGAATCTTGACATTCCGACGATTGGCCGAGCGAATAAGTCAACTTCAAAGTGGATTTGTTGTGCGAAGATTGATTCAGAATTCCTTTTAATAAGTTTAATTGATTGATACTGATTTTCCTTAAGTCGAAATCCTTCCCATCTTTCTGACCTGGTTCATTCATACGAAATCCTCAATTTCTGATTTACTAGCTGTTAACTGATTTCCTTTCCTTATTTGCACAAACCGCGTACTATCAAGACTTTGTCCTTAAATAAACCTCTATGTATTTACCCCTCTTGTACTGCTCTGGAAAAGTGTTTGATTGACTCCTTTCCTTAATTATTTTGCCCGTTTGAAATCAGAATCCCTTAATTAAAGGGAGACCTTGTGTAATTGATTTCCAAACTATTTTTCTTACCTATTTATACTTGCTTTCTGCACTATAAAAGGGCACGACCCTTCTGCACTTTAGGACACCTTCAATTCAATACTTCTACACTTCACACTTCACAATTCTCTTCTAAACTCATAGCATTCTGATTGCTCGTTTGCATTTTGGTTTTACAAGACTACTGCTTTCTCTTTGTTTGTTTTCTCTGAAACTGGTATGTCCTAATTTTAGTTTCAGCATCACCCCAATGTGTTTAAAGTTTTTATATCCATGACTACCTTACTGCTTATGTAGAGTTCAATATTTAACTTAATATGCCTATGTTCTACTGCCTGTTTCTACTGTGAATCTTTGCTCCCTACCCCATTACACCTATGTGTTTGTAAGTGGTGATTTAGGGCATGGCAACATGAGTTGTTGCCCATGACTTGAGTTCTGAACCAGTGAGGTCCTAACCTCTAACAGGCTGGAGGGTGTGCCAGCATATCCCATTGCTGAGTATGCCCATCAGCCTGCTTCTCTTGTGTTCTTGCAAATCCCCTACTCCTATATACCCCTATATCCACTGATTTTTAAGTTGTTCCCTTTTCCCCCATTTCCCCTTTCAGAATTTCACTTCTGCACTTGCACTCTATCCTAGCTTCTAGGTTCTGCCTCCCCCCTTTGTGAGCCTTGCATTGGGACCTTGAGCTCCCTTTGAACTTCGACACTTGAGGGCTGGCCCTTTCACACTGCACTATGTTCTTAATCTGATAACATTTGGGTGTGAGCACTGCCCGAAGTCCATATGAGGCTCTTAGGGAAATCTGACACATCCAAAGATGAGAGAAAGGCTTTAGATCATGATCTTTAGAGTTGGTTCATCTCATATTTCAGACATGGAGTCTGAATTAGGCTCCCCTTGGTTGTACTTTTAATTTTGATTTTCTTATTTCATTTCGGGCTGTAATAACTTATAATAACTATTGGGGATGGCTAGTGAAAAGGGAGGGAATCATTATACTTCTGCACTTCTGCATTTCATATAGATATCATGTTCATAGGGAATCATTATACTTCTGCACTTCTGCATTTCATATAGATATCATGTTCATAGGGAATCATTATAATTCTGCACTTCTGCATTTCATATAGATATCATGTTCATAGGGAATTATTATACTTCTGCACTTCTGCATTTCATATAGATATCATGTTCATAGGGAATTATTATACTTCTGCATTTCTGCATTTCATAGAGACCATGTCTATAGGTTTCGACACTTCTGTATTATATAGAGACCATGTCCATAAGTCATTTCTAAAATTCAGCATATCATATAGATAATATGCCTATAGGACTTCCTGCAATTTGCATGTGCATCTGTCATTAGGCAAACCTGTTTATAGTGGTTAAATAACTAACTGCATATAGATGACCTGCCTATAGGATTTCTGCATGTCAATAACAATGTTTTTAAAGTCAACAATGCCTAGAAAGCATGCCTATAGGAATTAACAACCTAGTATGAAACGTTTTCGTTCACCTATAAGTCTAAAATTGGCAATATCATTGTCCAACATTTGCAGTATCTTTTGCCAAAACTCATCTTCCCTGAATAACTGACGACCTCTTCTAAAATCAGTACACTTCATCTTTTATGAAACCAGTAGATATCATGCTTATAGATTTCTTCTAACACTTAGGCAAGCCTTTGGATAAAAGTTATGACTGCACCAATTTTTTTTAATTACAACCAGCGGGCAGGTCTAATTCGGACTTCTTATTTGAAAATATGTGATAAATCAGCTTGCTTTTCCCTTTAAGTTTTAATCATACCCTAATCAGTACATGCAAGACATGCTAAACTAGATGCTTTTCTTTGATTTGAGGAGGTTTATTTGAGCCATACCTGTTTATGTGTTTTCCCAATACTTGCTACACATGTTTTGTTTGTGGCCTTAGTATTTATACCTTTTGAAACCACAAATAAGCCAACTTTTCCACCATTATAGGATTAGTAGTCTCAAGCACCTCTGGGGCTGATAGAATTGGGGCAGGTAATAGCATGCAATAAGTAAACAAGACTATTCCGCGCTTTATCACCTTAACAGGGTGGGAAAGGGTAGATATAGATGTGATGACCACGCGATAATGTCACGTGTAACCCCTCGTCGAGGAGCGATTACCAGACATTGTGTCGGGTGATCCATATTATTTATAAACTTAGGACCCCCCCTTCCTTTACTTATTTATTTCGTTGTTTACCTTTCAAAATTTTAAACCGTTTTTCTCAAATTTCAGCCTGCCTTTCACTTCTTTTAATTTTATCTATTTGCAACCCTTATGTGAAAACCCCCTCTTATTTGAAACTCTTATTTGCTTACTTAAAATCACAATTATAGTATGGCCGGTGTGAGCACGTGAATTTTGCCCTATATGAATTACTCCCACAAATTCAAAACAAAATAATTTTTCCAATTATTTGCAATTTCCTAGATTTTTATAGCATTTTCTGTCAATTGTTTGCATCTTTCTGTGCATGTTTATTTTATTTAATTAATAAAAAATACAAAAAATATGTTGCATTTGCATTTAGGATTTAATTTCACATTTTAGGATTAATCAACAAATTAATTATTTTATAAAAATGGGAAAAGTGATGAAAAATAGTTTAATTTGTGCTTTTTATTTTAATTTTGAATTTTGGTAGTTTTTCCTTCGATTTGGTTTTAATTAGAATTAATTAATTTAATGTGTTAGGATTGATTTGATTTAGGATTTAGTTTGGGTTTTATTTGAGTTTTATTTGAAAATTAATTAAAAAAGAGTTTGAAATAAAAAGGATTAATTTGGAAAAGAGGAAAGGGAACTGAAGAGATAGAATTTTGGGCCAAAATTAATTGATTTTTCTCCCAGCCCAATTGAATACCCGTCCAAACCAACCAAACCCGACCCAAAACAAACTCCTAAATTACCCGGTCCCCCCACTTATCCAAACGACCCCGTTTCAGCAAGCGTGTGATCTGAGCCATTAAACTCGATTAATCCAATGGTTTAGAAGTGAGGGACACTTAATATATAAGTGTCCAAATCGTCTCCCCCCCTTAATTGTGTCTCACAACAACCCACCTCAGAGACCCCTCCAAAACCCTACCCGCCACCCCTCTTCTCCACCATCATAAACCTGGCGGTGCCACTACAAAACAGCCCCAAACTGACACCCTGAAGCCCCCATGATCTCCTCTCTCCAAATCCCTAACCCATACCCCTCGAATCAATGTTGAACTCGTCGAATCTTAAATTCGAGTTCAACCCCAAAAGTATAAAAGCATCTTCCGTTGAGCCTAGTAGCATGCAGTGTTATTCCTTCAAATATTAAGGTTTGGACTCGATGAAACTGATGCCGATTCGATAATCTTGACAAAGAACAAAGGATTGACATAAGTTTGGCTAAGCCCATGTGTCTCCGTCTGGTTTCAAGGTTCAATCCGGTAAGGCCCTTTCTCCTTTTGGTTTTCTTTCTGCCATCATCTTACTATCCTCCTTCTCTATTTTCTTTACCTTAGTTTCATAATAATCTGGTGGAATTCAATTCGTCTTTGGAGTTCAGGCTATTCTTCCATTCAGTATTTTTTTCTCCTTTTTCCCCTTGTTTTGAGAACTCTGTTTTTGTTTGTTAAGCATGATGAATTTCTGGTTCGTTAAAATCGCTTAGTTAATTAGGTCTTAGTTTAGTCAATTTCTTATTTGTTGTTGTTTGTGTTTTAAAAGAATGGGGTCCCGGGTTTCTTTTAAGGAATGTTGGGTCAACCTTTCAAATTGGGAATCATGGATTATTGGTAATGGGACTCTGAAAATCAGAGGCCCGGAAAAGGGACTTGACCCAATCTGGCTAGCCCAGCTTTAGAATGGGAACTTTGGGTCAAACTTTGACTCGCTTGGTGTCCTACAGTAAATAACAGGGGTAACTACGGGGTAATTTAGGTGGTTAACTTAGGGAATCTTTCAATAACAGCCTTAGGAAGCTTCTTAGAAACTGAAAATAGGTTTACTTGGCCAACAAGTCAGAAATTTAGGGACCAAGTAGCAAAAATATTAATTGAAAAGGGGGATCTGAGTAAAATTGAACCCTTGAGGATGCCCTAATAGCTTTCCTATAAAGGCATTGCTAATGGGAGTTGAAGAGAGCTGAAGAGATAGAAAGATACTAAAAACTGAAACGGCTAGAGTTTTGGGAGGAAAAATCTGAAATAATATTGAATGCAAGAAGAAAAAACTTCAAAAATTCTGGTGTTTTGAGTGAACAATTGGTCTAGTTCTGAGTTAGTCTCTTCATTCTGTAACCCAAAAGGATTTTCTTAGCTTATTCTGGAATGAAAGTTGGTTTAAGGGTTGTTGGGTCACTGTTCCATCGATGAAATTCTGAACTACTTCTGTTGTTGGCTTCTTCTTTGCTGACACTGCTTTGCTGCTGCTGATCCCTCATTTTCCTATATTTTTTGCTTTCCAGGTACCTCTCTAGCCAATGAACAACGAGTGAATGTTGAATATGTAATTCGAGTGAAAATCTAGTTGAATGCGAGCTGTTTTGAGTTTATGTTGGCTGCTTTCTTCAGTCTATAGAATGCTATGTGTAAACCCCCATATAATGCATGTTTAATTCAATCTTTCCCCCATTATTGATGTATCGTGGAGCTGGTATGTGTTGCTGAGGGTATTAGTATGTTTTTTAGATTTAAATAGGTACTATATTAGCTTCTGAACTCTGTTAATGTGAGAAATGGGAAGAGAGCTAATTGAGTTGTGTTTTAAATGAATTAAGTTTCAATTCTCATGGGTTGTAAGGTCTCAGAAATAGTTATTTGAATGTTCTTATGGTTTGTGCATGCGTTTTGGGTTATTGCGTTTGGTGTTTAAAACCAGGGTCATGTAATGTCAAATTCCCTAAGGTCTATGGGTTTAGTTGAGGTTCAGGCCCTCATGGCATTGTTGAAGTCAGCTTGTTTTTTTTTTAAAATCACGTACTGTATAATTTCCAAAGAATTGGATATTTTTATTTTTAAAACCATGTCGTTACTACAATCTCATGTAATTATTCATTGAGTATTTAAAACTGATTCAAGTCTTGTGGCATGTACTGTAGTGCCATCATTGGCAGTCAGCTGGGTTCACGTGAATACCCCCCTGGAATATTCAGTCGTTACTTGCACGTTATGGGGACTCAATGTTGAGTCTTACCCTCAGTAACTGCAAGGTCCCGAAAATTGGGCTCCTTCTTAGGCCCAAACTTGAAAGCGCCAGAGAATGGGATCTGGACCCACTTCGCTTCTTGTTGGATCATTAATTGCTTATGCTGGCCCAAACCCTCCTTGCTTAAGTGATTAACCTTTCTGTATACAAGCCTTTAGTTAGTTTGAGTGGAACCCTTAATCGCATTTAGTGTTTAATTAATCAAGGTGAGCCATATTATATAACGCAAACAGTTTACGGCCCTCGTAACATTAAATAAGAAATATTTTAGACAAATAATTTGGGGCGTGCCATATTAGGCAAGATATAGTTTATGGCCCTCAAAAGCTTAGTTTTGAGTTCCCTTTAAAATTGGAATCGAGGTGTGCCGTGCCAAATAAAATTTCAAATTGCATGACCTTGATTTAATTAATTTAACCACTTAGAAATCGAGGCATGCCATTTAATTGAATTTCCATGGCCCTCGCAAATATGAAAGTGCGTAGTTGCTTTAGGCGCGCTATTTTAAAAAATCACTTTCCTAAACTTGGGTGTGCATTTATGTGACCCAAATCTAAATTTCAACAACGTTAGATAAAATGCATCATGGATCGCGGGTGCATTTATGTGACATGGTTCAAGACGTGTTTTAGATGACGTTGAATCTTTCTCCTAAAAAAAATAATTAATTAAAGCGGTTATAAAGTTAAAATTACACCATAAGTTAAAACATGTATTAAAATCAGATAATAGGCCAATAATAACAGTTGAGCGACCGTGCTAAAACCACAGAACTCGGGAATGCCTAACACCTTCTCCCGGGTTAACAGAATTCCTTTCCCGGATTTCTGTATTTGCGGACTGTAATACAGAGTCAATCTTTTCCTTGATTCGGAATTTGAACCGGTGACTTGGGACACCATAAATTATCCCAAGTGGCGACTCTGAACTTAAATAAATAAATAAATCTCGTTTCGATTTTCACTTAAATTGGAAAAAACTCTCTTATACCCTTACAGGGGTGTAGTAAAAAGGAAGTGTGACAGCTCTGGTTATTCTACTGAGGATCGAACCCAGAATCTCTTGTTCGGGGTTCAGAATTCGAGCTTAGATGGATTTTTATATTTGGCTTTATTTATTATCTGATTTTATTACATGTTTGGGCCTAATGTGCTAAATATTGCTTTTACCACTTTGATATTATCTGAACTGTATATATAAACTGCTACGAAACCCCTCTCTTCTCTCTTCCGAGGAGTGCACACTGATCGTGACTTCTTTCTGTTAGTGTCATATCCCAAATAGAATGAGGTTCGGACAATTTGCAAAGCCGGATGATCTTTTGGTTACCAGTACGCATCCCCCCTAGCTCGAGTTGTCCGCTCGGGCAAGCCAGGTCTAGAACAATACACGCAGGTTTTAAACCTAGAATAACTCAGCCTCATGCCGGATCCCTAGTAGGAACGCTTATCTGCATCATATGCATTTGACTTTGGAGACTCAACACAGGGGTTGGGTCTGTCTAGGACAAGTGTACCCGAAATGAAAAGACCATCCTGATGCATCCTACTTGCTACTTGTGCATTCATTTGCTTCGGATTTGCATGTTGACCGGCTTATAGGGGAAAGGTTGAGAGAAGAAAAGTCAATGTGAGGGCTAAGGGAGATAATTTCTTGTTTTTGAAAAATCGATGTCCCAAAATATACTGAAACTCTGCCGAAATTTTGAAAAAAAAAGAATTTTTTTGTTTTGTTTCGAAAAAAAGTTGGTTTTTGTTTTGTCAAAATTGTCCGAACTACGCCAGTTTGATTCTCATCGGATGTGGGATACGTAGGCAACCCCCATCGGGTCCAACTTCCTTTTTACAAAAATAGCCCAGAAGAACAAAATTTTATTTTTATTGCAAATAAGTAAGGTGATGCCATTCTTGTCAAAAATAGCTGAATGTCCCTCAAAGGGCGCCGGAAGGCTGTTTTTGCAAGAACAACCGCCTTTGGTCATTTTTCAAAGTTTTGGCCGGTTAGCCAATGCAGCCTTAAAATCTTCGTCCTCGAAGTGCTGAAAGGCCGTATTTGCAAAGCCAGGTTTTTTATTTGATTTTGAAAGAAAAAAAACAACAATGTTAACTTTGTTTTGTGAGTCAAATGAGTCTTGATTTTTCTTAATCACCCTAATAAATGTGCAAAATGAGCTCGAGTCAAAATTTGTCAATAACAGTCATGAACAAGATCCCTTTGGAGTTGCATATATGGTGGGAGGATCTGGGTAAATCATAGCAAGATAAGGTCAATTTACATTTGGGAGGCCTCATCGGGTTGTTGAAGATAATGCCTAGAGGAGACATCATAAAGGCGTTGGTTACGTTTTGGGACCCAGCTAACAATGTCTTGCGTTTCTCGGATTTCGAACTTACACCCGCCTTGGAAGCGATAGCAGGTTATATGGGAAGTACTGAAGGTCTGAGGCATAAGTATCTGATCGCTCCAAGAGCCGTTAACTTTCACAAATTCATGGATTTGCTAAAAATAAGCAAGGGAGTCCCGTACTCCGAGTTGGAGGATGGTTTTTCCACTCTACGTTTTATATACCAGAGATACGGGCATGTGGGAAGATTCAACAACCCGGAAAGCGGGGTTTGTAGCAAAGGGAACCGAGCGAAATGGGATGAGCATAGGCGTTTCGCTTTCATGGTAGCTTTCTTAGGCCTAGTGGTGTTTCCTCGGAAAGATGGGAATATCGATCTGCGGGTGGATAGAGTCGTCAAAGTCTTGATTACCAACGCCAAGAGCACCCTTGCCCCTATGATAGTATCTAAGATATACCGAGCTCTCACAGCTTGTAAGGCTAGGGCAGATTTCTTCGAGGGATGCAATTTGCTATTACAGATGTGGATGATCGAACACCTATGTCACCGCCCCCAGTATATGAGTTATGGATCCGCAGAGAAAAGTTGCATTGAAGAGTTCGACACAAGGATTTCAGGGTCCAAGTTACCAGAAGGGTTTGGAGATTGGGTATCCCGCTTGCACTCCATCACTGCGGGGCAAATAGAATGGACACTGGGTTGGCTTCCTATTGAAGAAATTGTGTATATGCCCGCTACCGGTCCTTACTTTCTCCTAATGGGTCTTCGAGGCATTCAACCTTACGCTCCACACCGGGTGATGAGACAGTTGGGAAGGTGTCAATTGATGCACCCAGATGAATATCTTAGTGTTTGTGCGGTCGAGGTTAGCTCCAACGGCCAAATTCATGAAGAAATAGTTCGTTCTATTTGGAATGAGTGCCAGTATTTGACAGCAAACACTCGAGTGCGTGACCTATCTAGGGGCAAGGTCTCACCCGCCTATTTTGCCTGGTATAGAAAGAAAAACACCAGAAGGGCTGATCCTGAAAGACCAGCCAAAAAGCCTCACATTCAAGAATTCATTGAGGCGTCGCAAGAACAGTGGGCTTGGTTGGCCAAGGAGAATGAGTACAAGGCCATAATAGGAAAGCTGGAAAAGCAAGTCAGGGATCTCCAATTCGAGAATGGTTTGCAAGCCGCGGCGAATGAGGGTGAAAAGAAAAAGCTAGCCAAAGAAAATGAGGCCCTTCGAGCCCAGATTCGAGAAACGAAAACAACAGCTGAAAATCCCGCCAGAAGTACAAAGGATGAAAAGCTTATAAAGTGCCTTAGGCAAAAGGTGGATGAGTATGGTTTTGATTTGAATAAAGGAGAGGGCGAACTAGCTAGGGCTCGAACCAAATTGGCTAAGAATGCGGAAGAACGAGCGCGCTTGGTTAAACAGTTAAAAGAGAAATATGACAATGAGATTGTGGGGTTGAATAAAAGGGTTACCATCTTTGAGAACAAAATGATCAAACAGGCAAAAGACTTTAAGGCAGAAAGGGAACACTGTTACGCAGCGATGACACAGTTAGAAAGAGATTTGCAAAAACTTCAAGAACAAAATCATGTAGCCGAACAAACTTTGGAAGCCAGGGCCCAGCAGATTGGGCGTTTGTTGCAAGAAAAGGGTGTCATAAAAGAGAGAGTCAGAAGGATCGCCGACTATATCGCAATGAAATATAGTAGTTGTGAGGATATGACTAGATCCATGTTCTTTTCCACCACGATGACCTTTGTTCGCTAGATAATGGAAGATCTCTACCACCTCCAAGGGGATTTAACGCGTAGGCCTGTGGCGAGACCGAATGATGTCCCGCGGGCCCCAGAAGTAGTTGAGGTGTTGATGTATTCGTGATTTTCATTGAAGTCTGTTAGTCTGTTTTCGAGTCTGTATTTTCATTTTTCTGTTTGAGTTTGTATTTTCATCTTTTCATCAAAGTTTGTTAGTGTCTTTTTGACTCTATTAGTTTTTGAGTCGTTGTAATCAAAGCATTCGCTTTTTATGAAAATTTAAAAATCCCAAAATATTTTATTTTTACACTTATCCCCAGAACTACGCTCGGTCTAATTCATGCGGGGTCATGATACGTAGGCAATCTCCATAGGATTTGACCATAACCAAAAGAAAGAAAAAGAGTGATAAAAAAAGATGAGGAAAAGAAAAAGAGAGGAAAAATAAGAGCGAAAAGAAAAGGAAGAGAGAAAATAAGAAACAGTGAGAAGGAAACAATGGCAAAGCAAGAAAGAGTCATGAGAGAATAAAAACAAAGAGAGACCAAGCAAGGAAAGGCAAGAATGAACAAGGAAAAAAAAAGAGAAAGGAGAAGTTGCAAATGGAAATAAGGAAAAGCCGGGATGACGCAAGCAACCGATCAAATGCATAATAGAAACGGTTAACTGCTTAGGTGCATTTACTCCTCAACTATGCGGTTGCTTATCTGTTAAAGCCCTAATCGCTAACAAGTTTGTTATTGATGAAATTATAGGTCAGGCAGGTGGTTTGTTTTATTGGCATTCTGGCAACTCACTCCTACAACACCCGGTCCAAAAACAAGCTGAACATGGCCAACCAGGAACTTGAGGCAAGTATTGTCGATCCGTCAAAAGAAGTGGAAGAATCGGAGGTTAATCTGAAAGATAAGTTGTATAAGCTAAACCAACAGATGGCTGAAATGTACCAAGCATGGGCAAAAGGGCACCCACCTCCAGTTTACCCCGCCAACCCTGCTTTTATCCCGCCATTGGATCATACCCAGGAACCTCCCACTGTGAACTCATCTCCGGCCTTTCCCCTCTACCAACAATGCTATGGCACCACTTCCCATACATCACAAGATCCACCACCCAAACAAGTCCCGTACCCTCCTCCACCAGCCACTCCTGTTTCTGTGGCACCCCCACTTGCTGCATTACACCGATCCTCTAGTGAGCCTCTGTTCCAGCCTCACGACAACCAGTATTACCCCCCGAAGCCCACTTTCAAGGTTCCTGAACCCTATTCCTACACTCCTCATTTTGACCTCCCTCCGGAAACCGAAAAACCATTTAAAAATCCCGAACAGGAGGAGATGTTCAAGAAAGTTAAAAGCCTGGAATAGTCATTCAGGGACATGCGGGGGTTGGGAGGTCAAGTAAGTGTGGCTTACAAAGATCTATGTCTATTTCCAGATGTGCAATTGCCGACAGGGTTTAAGATGCCCAAGTTTGATTTGTATGATGGGCACGGTGATCCAGTGGTGCATTTGAGAGGTTTTTGTAGCAAAATGAGGGGATCTGGCGGGAAAGATGAGCTGTTAATGGCATATTTTAGTCAAAGTCTGAGTGGTTTGGCGCTGGAGTGGTACACTCGGCAGGATCACGGAAGATGGTACACATGGGATGATCTAGCCCAGGCATTTGCTTGCCACTTCCAGTACAATCTCGAGATTATTCCAGATCATCTGTCTTTGACAAAACTTGAGAAAAAGCACAATGAGAGTTTCAGGGAGTATGGTTTTAGGTGGAGAGAACAAGAAGCAAGGGTCGACCCTCCAATGAAAGAAAGTGAAATGGTGGATTATTTTCTACAGGCCTTAGAACCTATGTATTACGGTCATCTGGTATCAGCTATAGGTAAGTCCTTTAATGAAGTGGTAAAGATGGGCGGTATAGTAGAATAAGGGCTCAAGACAAATAAAATCATGAGCTATTCGGCTATTAAGGCAACCACCTAGGCTATTAAAAGCGGAACTGGGGGAGTAATTGGAAAGAAGAAGAAAGAGGATGTAGCAACGATTGATTCAGGAGCTTCGTTCGGACCCAGGGGCCCATCACATTACTATGACCAACCTCAGCCTCACCACCAAGCCTACCCTCAAACCCCATATAGTCCACCACAATACTACTACCCATCACTAGACCCCCATTTTTCTGTCCACCATGCCCAAACATACAACCAACCTCCGGCCCACGCACAATGGCATACACCAGTCCCATAAAATACGTACCTAGCTCCACAAAATGTCTGTCCACCCCCAAGAGCCTACCGAAACCCTCTTAGATCAGGTTTTCGGCCCAACCAAACATTTAAGAATGAGAGGTTGTAAAAGAAGAAAACCTTCACTCCATTGGGAGAATCCTATACCAGTTTGTTCCACAGGTTGCGACAATTGGGTATGCTGAGTCCGATCGAGCCAAAACTGCCAAATCCTCCCCCAAGGAACCTTGATCACTCTGTGAGTTGCGAATATTGTTCTGGTGCTCCGAGGCATGAGACAGAGAAGTGCTGGCAATTGAAAACAACTATTCAAGAGCTCATTGATACTAATCGGATTAAGGTCCAAGCTCCGGAGGCACCCAATATCAACCAGAATCCGTTGTCGGCCCATCTTGAGACAAATGTGATCGAGATAGTGCATAGGGGAGGGGAGCCCAAGAAGCCTTCACAGACTGTCATGATGATTCGGTACAGTAAAGTCAGGCCGGTTGAAAAGCCAACAAGTGAGAAATTAGTGATCCGGTTGAGCGGGGAAAATTGTGAACCATCTGCAGTAGCCAAGAAGGGGACCCCAAGTGATGTGGCAATAAAACAAGAAAGAGAAAAAGTAATTGTGCCAGGAGTGGTGAACAAGCCTATTGTAATTGTGGAGGGTGCCCGCACAGACCCTGTCATTATCAATCTGGTAACTCAATTACCGATAGTCAATAGCAAGGCGGTCCCGTGGAATTATGAACGAGTGACAGTGACTTACAAGGGGAAAGAGGTTAAAGAAGAAGTTTGTGAGACCCATGGTCTGACTCGATCGGGGAGATGCTTTTCCCCCGAAGAGTTGAGAAAAGCTAAGATCTCCAAAGACAACCTAGTGCTAATGAAGAAAGCTATGACCAAGGAAAAAGCAGAAGAATTCTTGAGAAAGATGAAAGTGCAGGACTATTCCATTGTGGAGCAGTTGAGGAAGACACAGGCTCAGATTTCACTATTGTCATTATTGATCCATTCAGACGAGCACCGACCAGCTTTGATGAAGATCCTGAATGAGGCCCACGTTCCTGACAAAATCTTAGTAAACCACTTGGAAAAGATAGCTAACAAGATATTTGAGGTAAACAGAGTCACTTATTTTAATGATGAGTTACCCATGGAGGGTACTAAGCATAATAAAGCCCTCTATCTCACGGTGAAATGTAAAGATTCCGTGGTTACCCGGGTACTGGTCGACAATGGTTCCAGTGCAAACATTTGCCCTCTCTCCACTCTGAATAAATTGAAGGTGGATGATGAAAGAATTCACAAGAACAATATCTGCGATCGGGGATTCGACGGTGGAGGGAAAGATACAGTCGGGGACATAGTGCTTGAGCTTACAATAGGGCCAGTTGAATTTACCATGGAGTTCCAGGTGCTCGATGTGGTTATTTCTTACAATCTTCTATTAGGTTGACCCTGGATTCATGCTGCAAAAGCGGTGCAGTCTATTCTGCATCAAATGGTCAAGTTTGAATGGGATAGACAGGAAATTGTTGTGCACGGCGAGGATAATTTGTATGCCCACAGTGATGCCATTGTTCCGTTCATAGAGTTTGAAGACGACAAGGGGCCATGGGTTTATCAGGTTTTTGACACGGTGTTGGTAGAGAAAAATCCAGAAGGGAAATGCGTTCCAACGCTGAGGGTAGCTGCTGCATCAATCATGTAGCTATTGAAATGTTGAAAAATGGTTTTGTACCAGTCAAGGGTTTGGGTGCATCTCTGCAAGGTATCGTACAGCCGGTGTCTCTCCCCAAAAACTTGGATACATTTGGTTTGGGGTTCAAGCCCACAGTTGCGGACATAAAAAGAGCTAGAAAGTTGAAACAGAGGGCATGGGTCCTCCCAAAGCCCATCCCACGTCTCTCCAGATCATTTGTCAGGCCCGGCACCAAGAAATGCCCAGCAACAACAGTTCCCAGTTTTGTGGTTGGTCCTGATAAGGAGTTGCTTGAAAGATTTGAGAAATTATTCGATGAGGTGAACATGGTGGAAGCTGGAGAGGGTTCTAGCAAGGCGGATGTGCAATTTGTTAGGCCCAGTGCAAAGATTAACAATTGGGAAACTACTCTTCTCCCCACCAAGAAGGAGTTTTGGTAGTTTGCTTTGATTTTCTTTCAGTTTATCGGGATTATTCCATGATTGTAATTCAGATTCTATGTTCCGTCCATTTGGATGTATAAACCTTGTTATCTTTCAATTTCAATGAAATGCAATTTCCCTTTTTCCTCATTCCTGACAGTTTTATTTTTGTTTTCTTTTCTTCCTTGTACAGCTCTTTTTATGTTGGTTTCAATAACATGACATGCATGAGGAATCTTCGGCCCAGTCTTAAAAGCCAATCTAATTCTGAAATAGTCCTTTGAAGAGATTAGTAAAGAACTAAGCCATTTTGAAGAAAAACCCAAGCCTAACCTGAGTGATACAGAAGCAATCAATTTAGGGGATCCAGATAACATCAGAGAAACTAAGATAAGTATCCATCTTGAACCTCAACTCAGGGAAGAGATAATTAAAGCGTTACTTGAGTACAAAGACGTCTTTGCATGGTCATATGACGACATGACGGGTTTAAGCACTGACTTGGTGGTTCACAAATTGTCCACTGACCCGGCATTCCCTTCTGTCAAGCAAAAGTTGAGGAAATTTAAGACTGATATGAGTGTGAAGATCAAAGAAGAGGTCACCAAGCAGTTTGATGCAAAAGTCATTCGGGTCACTCGGTATCCCACTTGGTTATCCAATGTAGTACCTGTGCCAAAGAAGGATGGCAAGACCAGGGTGTGTGTTGATTACCGTGATTTTAACAAGGCGAGTCCCAAAGACAACTTCCCACTGCCAAATATCCACATTCTGATTGACAATTGTGCCAAACATGAACTTGGGTCTTTTGTGGACTGTTATGCAGGTTATCATCAGATCTTAATGGATGAGGAGAATACGACATTCATCACACCATAGGGAACATACTACTATAGGGTCATGCCTTTCGGTTTAAAAAATGTTGGGGCAACTTACATGAGGGCAATGACAACCATATTCCACGACATGATACATAAGAAGATCGAGGTTTATGTGGATGATGTGATCATAAGATCTAGCAGTCTGACCATGTCAAGGATTTGAGAAAGTTCTTCCAAAGGCTTTACAGGTACAATCTTATGCTCAATCCTACACAATGCGCATTCGGTGTGCCATCTGGAAAATTGTTGGGATTCATAGTCAGCCGCCAAGGTATTGAATTGGACCCGTCAAAGATTAAAGCTATCCAAGAATTGCCACCTCCAAGTAACAAGACTGAAGTGATGATCTATTAGGGAGGTTGAATTACATCAACAAGTTTATTGCTCAGCTTACGACAACTTGTGAGCCTATCTTCAAACTGTTGAAGAAAGATGCTACAGTCAAGTGGACAGATGAGTGTCAAGAAGCATTTGATAAGATAAAGGGGTATTTGTCAAACCCACCTGTGTTGGTGCCACCAGAACCGGGGAGACCTTTGATTCTGTATTTGACGGTTTTGGATAATTCGTTTGGTTGCGTGTTGGGTTAACATGATATCACCGACAGGAAAGAGCAGGCCATCTATTATCTCAGCAAGAAGTTCACATCTTACGAGGTTAATTACACTTACTTGGAAAGGACATGGTGCGCCCTAACTTGGGTGGCACAGAAACTGAAGCATTATTTGTCACCTTACACTACTTACCTCATCTCTCTTTTGGATCCATTAAAGTATATCTTTCAGAAGCCTATGCCCACAGGGAGGCTTGCAAAGTGGCAGATTTTGCTCACAGAATTTGACATCGTCTATGTGACCCGGACTGCGATGAAAGCCCAGGCATTGACCGACCATTTAGATGAGAACCTAGTGGATGATGAATATGAGCCTTTGAAGACTTACTTCCCTGATGAAGAGGTAATGTACCTTGATGAGTTGGAACAAGTTGGAGAGCCAGGTTGGAAACTTTTGTTTGATGGAGCTGCTAACATGAAAGGCATTGGGATAGGATCTATATTGATTTCTGAAATAGGACAACACTACCCTATTAAGGCTCAGCTACGCTTCTACTGTACTAACAACATGGTTGAGTATGAGGCATGCATTTTGGGCTTGAGGTTAGCTACAGACATGGGTGTCTAGGAGGTTTTGGTATTGGGGGACTCAGACCTTTTGGTACACCAGATTCAAGGGGAATGGGAAACACAAGATTTGAAACTCATACCGTACCGGTAATGTTTGCATAATCTTTGTCAACGTTTTCGATCAGTAGAGTTCAGGAATATTCCAAGGATCCATAACAAAGTTGCTAATGCTTTGGATACCTTGGCGTCAATATTACATCATTCGGATAAGGCTTATGCTGACCCATTGCATATTCAGGTCCATGATCAGCATGCTTACTGTAATGTGGTAGAAGAAGAACTTGATGGTGAGCCCTGGTTTCATGATATCAAGGAATACATCAGGATGGGGGTGTATCCGGTACAAGCCACAGGTGATCAAAAGAGAAAAAATTGGCAATTAGTGAGCGAATTCTTCTTCAGCGGAGGGGTTTTGTACAAAAAGACTCTGGATCTTGGATTGTTGAGATGCGTAGATGCTAGACAAGCCACAACTATCATGACCGAAGTACATTCTGGAGTCTGCGGACTACACATGAGTGGGTACGTGCTGGCAAAGAAGATTCTCCGAGCAGGTTATTATTGGTTCACTATGGAGCGAGATTGTATCAGTTTTGTGCGCAAGTGTCATCAATGTCAGATGCACTGAGATTTGATTCATTATCCACCATCTGAATTGCACACAATGTCTACACCATGGACTTTTGTTGCGTGGGGCATGGATGTCATTGGACCAATCGAGCCAGCAGCGTCCAATGGGCACAGGTTTATTCTGGTGGCCATTGATTATTTCACCAAGTGGGTTGAAGCTAAAACTTTCAAGTCCGTGACCAAGAAAGCAGTGGTCCATTTTATTCACTCAAATATCATTTGCCGGTTCGGGATCCCGAAGGTAATCATCATAGATAACGGTGCTAATCTCAACAGTCATTTGATGAAAGAGGTATGTCAATAGTTTAAGATCACGCATCGCAATTCCACCCCATATCACCCCAAGGCGAATGGAGCAGTCGAGGCAGCCAACAAGAATATAAAGAAGATACTTCAGAAAATGGTGGAGGGTTCTAGACAGTGGCATGAAAAGCTGCCTTTTGCATTGCTGGGTTAACGCACTACTGTTCGTACTTCAGTAGGGTCAACTCCTTATTTGTTGGTATATGGCACTGAGGCGGTGATACCTACAGAAGTTGAAATCACATCCCTTCGGATTGTCGCTGAGGCCGAAATGGATGACAATGAATGGGTCAAAACTCGCTTGGAACAGTTGAGTTTAATTGATGAGAAGAGATTGGCAGCAATCTGTCATGGTCAGTTGTATCAACAGAAAATGGCAAGAGCATATAACAAGAAGGTGCGTCCATGGAAGTTTGAAGTGGGTCAGTTAGTATTGAAGCGTATCCTTCCTCATCAGGCTGAAGCAAAAGGCAAGTTCGCCCCAAATTGGCACGGGTCGTTCATCGTAATGAGAGTGTTGTCCAATGGTGCTTTGTACTTAACAGACATAGAAGGTAAGTGTGTAGAAATGACCATCAATTCCGATGTTGTCAAGAGATATTATGTATGATTTCTTGATTTAAATTGTATTTGTTTGTACTTGGCATGTTTTGAAGATTGTAATGACAAAGGCATTTTGTTCCGCTATCTAGACACTTTATCCTTTGTTCTCCCTTTGAGCCTTGTTTATTTCTTTTCATACCCCTCTTTTGGAGTACGTAGCAAAGATTAAAAACACAAGGGTGAAAGAAAAATAAAGGAAAAGAGAGAAAGGAAAAGAATGAAAAGAGAAAGAAAAAGAAGAAAATAAAAATAAAAAAGAGAGAAAACAAGAAGAGAAGAAGATAACAAAATAACAAAGAAGAGAAAAAGAAAGTAAAAAGAGAAAAAAAAGAAAGAGAAAATCACAACAGCAAAGCAGTTTCTATGACATGAACTACGTTCAACCTGATTCCTTTTAAGGATACGTAGGCAGCCTCACGGTTCGGTCCCATCAAAACAAAAATCCAAAAGTCCCCAAGCAAAGAAACTGGGGCAGAATTTGTGGTTGTTGCAAGAAATCGGATTCCAAAAGTTGGAATTTTGAGCCCATCTGAATTGTTTTGAGCCTTTGATACCCATTCTTTCTAACCCTATCCAAAAGCCCATGTTACGGTCCAAAGAAAGACCTTCTGATCAGTCTTCGAGAGATGCCAAGTCGAGCAAGTAGAAGTGATTCATATCAGGGGCAACACTCTGGTCTAAGAAAGAAAATTAAAAATGAGAGAGTCTTATTGGTGAAAACCCTCACGGGCACCATAAGGCGATAGGGGCCGAGAGAAATAAAAAATGAGAGACTCTTATTGGTGAAAACCTTCACAGGCACCGTAAGGTAAAAGTGAGTTGAGAGATGAATAAATGAGAGAGGCTTGTTGGTGAAAACCCTTCAGGGCACCATAGGCCGAATAAGGTCAAGGTTTTGGCGAAGAAGTCAGGTTATGGAAACTCCGGGGCAACAAAGTATGGCAACTGAAAGTTGATTGGTTGGACAGATTGGGCTGATTAATCCGAAATACATGTCATGATCATCGGTACCAGCTGTTCCACTCAGATAAGTCTCTTTCCTTTTTCCTTTTTAGCAAGTCATCCAGTTTTGGATTTTCTTTGCCCTTAACTCTCAAGGTCATTGCATTTCATTTCTTTTAGGTTTCATTTCTCTAAGATGTTTCAATGTCAGTCTTGGTCAAGCAAAATAAGAAAGGATTTCAAAGCTCACTTCCAACTTCAAAAATTGCAAAGCACAGTGTGTCCAGAACATACCAAAGATAGCATGATGTAAAGTGGTATAAAATGCCAGCAAAAGATCCACCGATGGAATGATTTAGTAATTTCATGGGAAATGCAGAGGTTCAGCAAAAGGGGTCAGAGGTGTAAAACAGCGGTTCGGGTATAGAACAATCGAGTCATCCGAGGTCATGTGGGTTGAAAGATAGTAAGAAAGTCAAGAGGTTCAAAGCGAGTTCGGGGAAGCCAGTCAAAATAAAGCACGACAGCAGGGAGACTTTCAGCAAGAATGCCACAAACTAACCACCACATTTTAAACTAACACGATTTTTCTTTGATTGAAACATGGGCAGAAAGTTTCCGATTGTTCGAGGAAACCCTTAACAGGGAAAATCAAGCACCAGACAGGTTTGATTTTGATTTTCAGGATCTTTCTGGATAATGGGACCTAGTTTAAAATTCAAAACAATCATGACTAGCAAGATCTAACATAAATATACCCCAAAGGAACATAAGTAGGCTTCAAAGTTTGCATGTTTGAGATAGGATGCAATTAAGAGTTTTCAGGACCCTCCTAAATAATGGGACCTAGCTTTAAGATTTCTATTAGATAACAAGATTTGGCGTAAGTTCTCTTGTAGGGTGGTATAATTCAGCCGTAAAAATTATCACGCTTAAGATAAGACTTGATTTTGATTTTCAGGAGCCTCTTGGATAATGGGATGTAGTTTTAAGGTTTTCTCTAAATAACAAGATTTAACGTAAGTTCTGCTGTAAGGAAGTATAATTCAGCCTTAAATATTGTCACTCTTAGGATAAGACTTGATTTTTGATTTTCAAGACCCTCCTGGATAATGGGATGTAGTTTTAAAATTTGCTTGGATAACAAGACTTAGCATAAGACATACCTTCATAAGACATAATTTAGCTTTAAAATTGTCATTTAAATAGGAGTTGTCAGGACCCTCCTGGATAACGGGATCTAGCTTTCAAATTCTTGGTAATATTTGGTAACACGATTCAGTTTAACACTCACAGATGTGCCCAACTACCAAATTGGGGCAGAAAATTTTCTTTGTTTTGTCTATTTTTGTTGAAATCAGGCACCCACTTGGAGAACAGGGAGAAGTAATTCAAGTTCAGCAGTCAAACGCCCACCTGGAGAGCACGGGAATACAATTCAAGTTCAGCAGTCAGGCGCCCACCTGGAGAGCATGGGAATACAATTCAAGTTCAGCAGTTAGGCGCCCACCTGAAGAGCACGGGAATACAAGTCAAGTTGAGCAATCAGGAGCCCACATGGAGAGCACGGGAATACAATTCAAGTTCAGCAGTCAGGAGCCCACCTGGAGAACATAGGAATACAGTTTAAGTTCAGCAATCAGGTGTCCACCTAAAGAAAAGGAAAACATCTCAGATTACAATTCAAGCCGGCAACAAATCAACATGACAACAAGAGCTGCAAGATCAAGTTTGAAGATTAGATAGGATTTCTTGTAATTCATAGATCATAGTTTAGTCTAGCGTCTTTTGTTTTGTCATGGTGTAATAAAGGGTTCAGTAAGCAGTAGTAGCAGCAACAGCAACAGTAAAATCACAGTTTCATGGTAGTCCCAACTACCAAAACTTCCCGAACTATACATTTATAGCCAAGGATATGTAGGCAACCTCGTAAGCAGGGTGCGGTCAAATCTTTCAAAAAATGCTTCCCACGGAGTATTCAAACGGACAAAAATCGCTCGTATCCGCTCACTTTATCTTTGCACGAAAACCCTTTGTGGTTCCGCGCAAAGAGGGGCAGTTGTGAGCACATGATTTTTCCCTATATGAATTACTCCCACAAATTCAAAACAAAATAATTTTTTCCATTATTTGCAATTTCGTAGATTTTTGGGCATTTTCTGTCAATTGTTTGCATTTGTCTGTGCATGTTTATTTTATTTAATAAATAAATAATACAAAAAACACGTTGCATTTAAATTTAGGATTTAATTTCACATATTAGGATTAATTAACAAATTATTTGTATTATAAAAATGGGAAAAGTCACGAAAAATAGTTTAATTTGCACTTTTCATTTTAATTTTGAATTTTGGTAGTTTTCCTTCGATTTGGTTTTAATTAGAATTAATTAATTTAATGTGTTAGGATTGATTTGATTTAGGATTTAGTTTGGGTTTTGTTTGAGTTTTGTTTGAAAATTAATTAAAAAAGAGTTTGAAATAAAAATGATTAATTTGGAAAAGAGGAAAGGGATTTGAAGAGATAGAATTTTGGGCCAAAATTAATTGATTTTTCTCCCAGCCCAATTGAATACTCGTCCAAACCCGACCCAAAACCTATTCCCAAATTACCCGGTCCCTCCATTTATCCAAACGACCCCGTTACAGCAAGCAGGTGATCTGAGCCGTTAAACTCGCTTAATCCAACGGTTTAGAAGTAAGGGACACTTAATATATAAGTGTCCAAATCGTCTCCTCCCCCCTCTCAATCGTCTCTCTCACAACACCCCACCTCAGAGACCCCTCCAAAACCCTACCCGCTGCCCCTCTTCTCCACCATCATAAACCTGGCGGCGCCACTACCAAACAGCCCCAAACTAACACCCTGAAAACCCCATGATCTCCTCTCTCCAAATCCCTAACCCATACCCCTCGAATCAATGTTGAACTTGACGAATCTTAAATCCGAGTTCAACCCCAAAAGTTCAATAACATCTTCCGTTGAGCCTGGTAGCATGCAATGCTATTCCTTCATATCTTGAGGTCCGAACTCGATGAAACTGATGCCGATTCGTTTGTTCTTGATAGAGAACAAAGGATAGGCATAAATTTGGTTAAACCTCTGTGTCTCTGTCTGGTTTCAAGGTTCAATCCGGTAAGGCCCTTTCTCATTTTAGTTTTCTTTCTGCCATCATCTTACTATCCTCCTTCTCCCTTTTCTTTACCTTAGTTTCATAATAATCTGGTGGAATTCAATTCATCTTTGGAGTTCAGGCTATTCCTCCATTCAGTATTTTTTTCTCCTTTCTTCCCTTGCTTTGAGAACTCTGTTTTAGTTTGTAAAGCATGATGAATTTCTGGTTCGTTAAAATTGCTTAGTTAATTAGGTCTTAGTTTAGTTAATTTCTTGTTTGTTGTTGTTTGAGTTTTAAAAGAATGGGGTCCCAGGTTTCTCTTAAGGAATGTTGGGTCAACCTTTCAAATTGGGAATCATGGATTGTTGACAGCCTTAGGGGTAACTAAGGGGTAATTTGGGTGGTTCACTTAGAGAATCTTTCAATAACAGCCTTAGGAAGCTTCTTAGAAGCTGAAAATAGGTTTACTTGGCCAACAAGTCAAAAATTTAGGGACCAAGTAGCAAAAATATTAATTAAAAAGGGGGCTCTGAGTAAAATTGAACCCTTGAGGCTGCCCTAATAGCTTGCCTATAAAGCCATTGCTAATGGGAGTTGAATAGAGCTAAAGAAATAGAAAGATACTAAAAACTGAAACCGCTAGAGTTTTGGGAGGAAAAATCTGAAATAATATTGAATGCAAGAAAAAAGAACTTCAAAAATTCTGGTGTTTTGAGTGAACAATTGGTCTAGTTCTGAGTTAGTTTCTTCATTCTGAAACCCAAAAGGATTTTCTTAGCTTATTCTGGAATGAAAGCTGGTTTAAGGGTTGCTGGGTCACTGTTCCATCCATGAAATTCTGAACTACTTCTGCTGTTGGCTTCTTCTTTGCTGACACTGCTCTGTTGCTGTTGATCCCTCATTTTCCTATTTTTTTGCTTTCTAGGTACCTCTCTAGCCAATGAACAACGAGTGAATGTTGAATATGTAATTCGAGTGAAAATCTGGTTAAATGTGAGCTGTTTTGAGTTTATGTTGGTTGCTTTCTTCAGCCTATAGAATGCTATGTGTAAACCCCCATATAATGCATGTTTAATTCAATCTTTCCCCCATTATTGATGTATCGTGGAGCCGGTTTGTGTTGCTGAGGGTATTAGTATGTTTTTTAGATTTAAATAGGTACTATATTAGCTTCTGAATTCTGTTAATGTGATAAATGGGAAGAGAGCTAATTGAGTTGTGTTTTAAATGAATTAAGATTCAATTCTCATGGTTTGTAAGGTCTCAGAAATAGTTATTTGAATGTTCTTATGGTTTGTGCATGCGTTTTGGGTTATTGCATTTGGTGTTTAAAATCAGGGTCATGTAATGTCAAATTCCCTAAGGTCTATGGGTTTAGTTGAGGTTCAAGCCCTCATGGCATTGTTGAAGTCAGCTTGGTTTTTTTAAAATCACATACTGTACTGCTTCCTCTAGTATTTGTACTAACAAATTTCAACTGATTATACTTGCAGACAATGGTTAAATCTAGAGGAGGCGGTGATAAACAAAAGGGTAGAGCAGAGTCCTCCCACGGTAGGGGACGAGGACAGATTAAATTGACCCCATCAGTTTGAAAATCAATTGGGGAAATGAGGAAGAGCATTCGAGCTGCAGATAGAGCTGCTTCCCATTCTGAGGGAAGTGAGTATGTGCCCTCTCGGGAGGTATCAGAGTCTGATTTAGTGCTAGAATATGTACCCGACTTCCCGAAGAGACATAGGCTAAGAGATGTTCCTACACCTCCAGACTCTCCTACTTCCTGTGCTTCAGTTCATATTTATTCTGGGTCATCTGATGGCTCAGTAGAGAGCAGTGATAGTTCAGCTTCAACCTCACCTGCACCTTCGTCACCTGGACAGGATGTAGATGCTGGGGTATCGGATGAAGAGGGAAGAGGTGTGACCCAAACTGGGGTGTAAAAAAGAACTAGAAACTCCAAAGTGTGGCAAAGGAGGTTTGTCAGTGAGCTGGCTTATCACAAGTTCCAAGAGTGGTGACCTCTAAGGTCACTTATTCATGAGCGTCAGTTCATATAGAGGGATCTCCTGCCTCACAACCCCAACGTGAAGTAGCAATTCAATGAACGAGTGGGGTGAGATTACTTCACTAGCAGGGTGTCAGATGCAAATGAGCACTTAGTCAAGGAGTTCTACGCCAATGTCTCCCACATCAAGAAGGATACAGAAGTGACTAAGGTGCGAAACTTGAAAGTGAAGCTTGATGGAAAAATAATCCATGAATACCTAGGCTTCAATGATGAAGCTGAGACATTATATTTGGAGAAGGTGGCAATGGATGAGGCATCCCGCTGTGGTTAGCATCATACCTGGCTATCCGGACACCACCCCAGCATGGTTGACAACAGGGGTTCCTATTTTGAGGAAAACCCTAAAATTTGAGGCGAAAGGGTGGGAGACTTTTGTATGCAGTAGGCTAGACCCCACTACTCATGAAAACAACTTATTGGTCTCCCGGGCGATATTAGTGGCAGATATTATGGCGGGGTTCCCGATCAATATCGGGAATGTCATGTCTAGGGTGATCACCAGGGTGGTCAATGAGGGTGATAGATCATACCCCTTCCCGAAATTCCTTAACATGTACTTGGAAGATCAAGAGGTGGAGAAAAGAAACTTTGACGTGAAGGTGAAACCAAAGATACCCTTTTCATGGTACAACCTCAAGGGTCCAGGCAACCCCAAAGCCAAAGAATCCAAGGGCAAAGCCACTACTTCTATTGTCTAGTCTGAAGAGCCAGTAGTGGTAGTCACTACTTCTCACCCTTCCACTACCATACCAAATCCTACCTCCGGACCATCTACCTCCTTGCCTCCAGATATTCCATCCTCCTCAGCATACCCATTGACTACCCACAGATTGATCCAAACACTCTCCAGTATCAACAACTGGATGTAGGCAACAACTTCTAAGCTATCTATGCTATCTAGTTAAGTGGCAACCCAGTCAGTGCCCCCACAGCCACAGGTGCCAGCTTCGGTAGAGGAGACTCTCAAGGAGCTTCTGGACAACTAGAAGAAGCTCCTGGAGAACCAAAAGCTGATAATGGATGCTCTAGTAGTTCAAGTTAAAACACTTTAGGAGCTGAGCAAGTCAACAAAGAAGCTGAAGAAGACTCGAGCCTCGAAGGAGTCAGTTAATGAATTGAGGGGAGAGGTGGAGAAGATGAAGGCAACTGATCACCTACCTTTGGAGCTCCTATTACATGATTAGCCTCCAGCGGCTCAGACAAAATATGTTCATGAGCAGGAGATTGAGAGAGCGCCCAAGAGGAGGAGAGTGATGCCCCATGTGGATGATGTAGAGATTGAGCTTGAAGAGACTGGGGGGTTGCTTCTGGCCAGCCACAGGACACTGAGACAGCTGATCCGGGCACCCAGCCATAGGACCCCACCCAGCCATAGGATCACATGCAGACGGAGGATCTATAGAGAGTTTTCTTTACTCTGTATCTTTCTTTTTGAGCTTATTTTTGGTTAGTTAGCATTGAGGACAATGCTAGTTTTCATTTGAAGGGGTGGCCCTACTTTGATGATTTGGTTTGCAATTATGACACCATTTTCTTTTTTTCTACTTATTTTTCATTTTGGTATGTATATAACTTTATATTTTATTTCCTTTTTCGTTATTTTTCGATCTTGGTCTGTATATAAAGTTACTCTCTCATGTATATATTCAGTCCCTCTTATGTATATTCATCTAAACCCCCTATTGTACATATTTAGTTTACTTTCCGTATTTTACTTCATAGCTTCTTTTGTAATTTTCCTTAATAGTATAGCTTCTTATTTTATTTAGTAGCTTCTTTTTCGGTACATAGCTTCTTATTTTTACAATTTTGTGTGATCAATAAGCCTTTGGTTTTCTTAATGCCACGGTTCTTTTCAAAGGAGGAGTTTGTGTGAACCGGGTGGCTCTTCCCGATGATGGATAACATAACAACCTTCTTAAGGGTTTGAGTCTATTTTTTTTGTTTTTGTGTAAATAGTAGTTAGTGAGCAATGGTGCCTCAGGCAAAGCTTCACTTGGGCCTAACACATTTACCTTTGACATTATGGTTAAAAACAAATTTGTGTGTATAGGATGGTGATAGTTGTGACCTTGATACTCTTGTGTTGGCTAAACAATCATCGAGTGGTTTCTCGGAACCATTTGTGTTGCTCAAATCTTAGCTAAGGTTGTTGTGGGTCCCCTACTCTATTTATTTAGTAATCCTATAGCTTGTGTGGTAAGGTATTGATTTACAAGTCCAAGTCCTGTGCCAATGAGTTTAAAACTTGCCCTGAATGTTTGTCTAGGCGAAATCCTAAGTGAAGCTCGACTTGAGAAGTGATTATAGGCTCTTCTTTATCCTAATTGAGACTTGAAAACATCCATAGCCTATCAATGATGATATCCCTAGTCAACCCCGTTAAGCCATAACCCTTATTATTTCAATAACCTGCTACAATCCTTTATCCGTTCTAAAATGATCCTCTGTTGGCACCCTATCATTCCTTAGCACAAGACAAAAGAATAAGTTTGGGGGGAGAGACGAGAAATGCAAAAGTGATAAAAGGTACAAAATGAAGAAAAGGAAAGGCAAAAGCCAAAAAATCAAAAAGAAAGTGAACAATGTAGAAGAAATAAAGGGAGTCAATAAAAGCAAAAGATGAAAGGCATAGAAAGATTAGAAAGGAGAAAAAGGATTGAATTGAACAACAAAGAGTGATAGTGTGTATTTTTAGCCCTTAAATAAGAAGTAAATGACTCAAAGAGTCAAGAAAATGTGTGCCAAAATGAAGCAAATGAAGTGCTTAAGGGAAGATAAAATCTTCTTAGATCAATATATCCTACCCTGAACCAAAAGACTTCATTACATTCCCACAAAAGCCCTATATGATCTTGAGTTGGGTGAGCTTACATTAGTGGTGACACATATAAGGGGCAAGCTTATGGTAATTAGAGCTGGACTTGTGACCTTCCGTTGAGAGAGATGAGTGTGTTTTCCACAATCCACATTCTGAATGCTACAATATAAAAGTGAGGATTGCTTATGGAGAGTTGAGGAGTATGAGTTTGGGTTCCACATCGACCAATGTAGCAGAAAGAGTTTCCTTGATGAGTTGAGTCAACTCTTGATGCTTTTGTGTCGCACTATAGCCATGGTGCTAAAAGGTTGTGTATTGTTGATAATGCATTTGAGTTGAGGGTAATTGTTAGTCCCAATTGATTCTTGATGAGGTTACTTTAAGACAACTAAATTTTTCTCTTGAGGAGGTGGGAATTACTTTGTTTGCTTGAGGACAAGCAAAAGCTTAAGTTTGGGGGAGTTGATAAATAGGGATTCTAGTCTATTTTATGCTCCTTTTTGCTTGAGTTTTGGATCAAAAGTATGTACAAGTGTTCCCAAAAGCTAACTTGTTGTGCTTGTTTCTAGTGTTTGATAAAAAAGAGACAAGGATGTCATAATCAGCTCAAAAAAGAGTGAAACCTGCACAAGACAAAGCTGCATCAACTGAGCGCTACATCGGAAAATCAATCGCGGACGAGAAGGACCTACCGCGACAGCGGTCCATTTATCGCGGTCCGCGGTGGCAAGATTCAGAGAGATTGAATTTGGGGCTTTGCAAGTTACCGCCGACAGCGGTGCTTTTGTGCAGCATCGGTGCCTCCACCGCGACATCGGTCCGTTTACCGCAATCCGCGGAGAAGAAGTTCAGAAAGCATGAAGTTGAGCTGAAAGTTGAAGACCGCGGTCCACGGTTGATTTTATGCGGCCACGGTAACCTCACCGCTGCAGCGGTCCAATTTGTGTTGTCAGCGGTACCACCGTCAGGGGTATTTTTGTCCGAAAAATTTAACTTTGTATAAATACTATTTTTTCAAATTTTTAGGTCATCTTATCAGTAGTGAGCACGTGAACGCCGTATTTTACCTAATTTGAGTAATTTTGTAGCTTGTTTAGCAATTAATCTTAGACTCTTATCTTTTAATTACAATTTATGGATTATTCTTTATCTCAATCTATGATTTCTTCTTCAATTATGAGTAGCTAAACCCATTAGTTAGGGTTGTGGCTCAACCCTAGTGTGAGTATTTAATGGGTCTCTTATTTTAGGGATTAGATGTTTATGGGTGATTGATATTTGGTCTGATTTATGCTTTCCATATTGAATTAGTGGGGTTTTTTTTTTAAATTAGTGGTTGCAAACACTAATTTGTGCCTTTTTGACTTAGGCTCTTCTTGAGAAAGAGAGACTAAGTCTGGAAATTTCAGGCCAACAAGAAATTGTGGTGTATTTAAGAGATTGATAGCCTCAATTAAAGGGTTAAACCTAGAGATAGTAATACCCGACTTGAGCCAACATTGCTTGCACAAATTTAACACCCAATTGGGCTTGAGAAAGCCAATTAGGGCAAAGTCACTCTTACTACTGAGAGGTGTAGAGTGAGTAGCTTCGTGCATTGGCTATATCACGGTCCCAACTATAACATAGTCACTTCCCTAGTGTCTTTTTACCCATTTAGAAAATCCTACAAAAATATCTACTTGGTTTAATTTCGTGCATCATTAGTATTAAAATTAGAAGTAACAAACAAACAAGAATGATTGGAAGTGCAGTCAAGAACACTACATATTGCTAGATTAGATAGGAATCCAACTCCAAACATTATATTAGCTCTCTGTGGATTCGATCCCGACCTTCTCGGGTAAAAGCTGCATCGACCGCTCTTGCCACTCTATAGTGGTATAGGGTTGGACCCGATCAGGGTGGGTGGTGCAGAAAAATAAAAAATTAAAATTTGAAATTCCAAAAAAAATAATTAAATTAAAAAAATAATTTTTTTTACGATGGGGTGTGGGGGTGGGGCAGAGGGGTAGTAGGGTGGGTGGTAATGGAAAAACTGAAATTTGAAAAAAAAAGCCTTTTTGGAGAGGGGGTGGGTGGGTTGGTGAGGGTGGGGAAGGTTAAGAAGGAGTTTTGGAAAATGTTTTCCTTTATCTTGATAAGGAAAATGAGTTCATAAGGAAAATATTTTCCAAAACATTTAAGCCAACCAAACATGAGAAAATCAGCCAAATGATATTATCCAATGCAATGAATCACTAGTTATACCCTCAAAGGTTTTAGTTGAGTCATAAGTACTTCTCAAACCTTAACTAGATATCTCGGATTCGAGTTCTAAACAAGTACCCACCTTTGGTATGGATTAACTCCGACTTAATCGAGCCCCTGATATTGTACACCATATGAAATCTGAAAAAACAATAACTAGTTCTGATATGTGAAATATATTCTTCAAGAATGATGGTACGTATATCATTTCAGTTCATGATGCAAACGATTTATTTTAAATAATGAAGCTTAATTCTAGGCAATCATATTATGATTTATTTAAAAAAGAGAAGGAAGAAACATCTAAATTTTGTGCAAATGAAATACTTAACAAAATTAACAAAAGTTGTTCAATGGTTTTAGTTTAGATTGTAGGATAAAGTTAGCATTGATCATCTATAATAATGAGGCTTAATTATGGTTAGTAGTTACGTAGAGTTAGTTATTGCGGAATATCAATAGGTCATGTTGTCATCACCTTTTAGTGAGTTTCTACATAAACCTAGTCAATGATATTTTTTGAAAACTTAATTTTGCCAAATTACCTTGTAAATGAAACTCTAAACTCCTTTGATGTGGTGGTCTTACAAATAAAATGCTGGTTTATGATAAAAACAAATACTAGTAACATAAAAGTTGAAAATAACACAGAAATTTGTAGTCATTGAAATATGAAAGGAGATAAATATTTTTATTACATAGAAATCATAGGAAGGCCTTATGCGTGATTCACCTTTATTTTAATCATACTTTCCAAAATATTGTAGCTTGATGATAGTATACAACTACGCAATGCAACTACACTTGGGGGTTCGTAAACAGGGGTGGAGCTACAGTAGAGTGTGCGAATTTGGACAAACCTAGTAATTTTTTCCCGAACCCTGTATTCGTGTTAAAAAAATTGTTTTATGTATATAGATAAAGTTTGCCGAACCCAATTACAAAAGGGGTTTGAGTTCAACGGCAAAGGTCGTGGGTTTCGGGAAAATGCCTGGTTTTGATTCCCCTTGAAAGGCATTGCGCGTTTTTCTATTACTTTTTCTTCTTTTTTTTTTTTAAAAAAAAAAAAAAACCTAACTAACTAAGAAATAGAAGAAACAGTGAAGTTCCAAACTTTATTTTTTCAAAAAACAAAAACCTAACTAACTAAGAAATAAAAAACAACGAAGTACCAAAAGAAACATTAAAGTTCCAACCCTACGTACAAACTAATTCGGAAAACTTTTTCCTTTTTATAAGCTAATCTGGTTCGTTTTCCAGTCAGCTTGTTATTATATATTAGTTTTCGATTATAGTCTTATTCTAAAATTTCAAATCAATACACTCCAAATCCTAGCTCTGCCTCTGTTCATAAGTTCTTATATAACCTAGTAGACGATGATTTAGATAACAATATTTAAAATATTTATTCTTTATGAATACTAAAATTATCCAAAGTTATAACCGCAACAATAATAATAATATACCGAGTTCCCATATCTAGGGTCTGTAACCTGTACAGGTAAAATCGGGGACAATACATACTGATCCACGTCCAATCCGCACTCAATAATGAGTGGAAACGATCGTTGGAAGAATAGTACCCAACAAGAGTCGGGGCCGATTTTTACAGAGAGTTACTAGGGGTGTTAGGAGTATACACTTGCCGAAAGCGAATGGAATAATTAAATTGCACTTCCACAAAAAGTTTCGATTTCTAATTCTAATTTTACTCTAGCAATTATAAGCTAAGAAAAGAAACTAGAAGCGAATGATTGTTTTTGGTATTTTTCCAAATAGTTAAAAAGCTTAGGGATGTGACCATAACCTAAGTGTTTGCCTAATGGGTTAAATACGTTAATACTTGTTTTGTTGATTGGGGTGTATTATAACTCTCAACTCTACATTACCCACTCAATACCTCTCGGTCAAAAAGCAATTTTGCCCAATTTGGATTTCTCAAATCCAAATAGGTATCAAACAAAATAGTTTGAATCCTTTAAGTAGGCTAATCAAACCCTCAATTAGTCAATTCATTGTTAGCCAAGTTATCCTAGACTAGCTAGGTTCCTCTTTCTCAAGTAGAGGCCAAGTCAAAAAGGCATGAATCAATATTTGCAACCATTAATTCTAAAATTAAAGCATAAACTAAGCTAAATAATCAACATCCAATTACAAATAACCATTAAATTAAGTACCCATAAGGTTTACACACTAAAGTTGGGTCACAGCCCTAGTAAGAATCTAGCTACTCATAGTGAAAATTAAAGAAAATAAAGAAGAAATGCTAATTAAACTCATAATATAAGATTAAGATGATAAAATATAATGTTTAAACACTAAAATAGTCACAAACTTCTTAAAATGGCAAAATGTAACGGCTACAATAGCTCAAACTTTGAAACCTGACCTAAAAATGTGAAACTCATCTCTTTATAGTGGACCAAAATTCGCTGCCAAAAATTTTCCTCGGGAGGTTCTGCGGCCGCACAATTCCATGTGATGTCCACAGATTTCTTTAGTCTGCAAGATCTTGGACTCTGCAGCCGCACAACTTTGGATTACAGATGCGAAGAATCTTCTGCGGCCATACAATTCTTGTGCGGTTCGCACTTCAACAATGCTTCAGGTCTTGGTCTTTCGCACACTCTATGAACTTTGAATCATTTGTGAGTACAAACCTTGTTCTGTGATCACACAATTCATGTGCGATCCGCATATTGGCCAAAGTCCTGCTGGGCTCTTTCACTTGATATGTGGCCGCAAATGGAATTCTGTGGTCCGCACTATCTTGTGCGGCTATAGAAATCTTTCTGCGGACCATACTTCTTTAATTCTACGCCTTTTATTGCCTTGTGATTCAGAACACTCCTTTTTGAGTCGAATTTCATCATGGGAGACCAAACTTCCAACATTCCTGCAATTTGTACACTTTGATTAGTTTCGGGAATATAAGTAGCAAAAAAATGCTAATAAGTAGTCCAAATCCCCACTTATCACATACCCCGATATTCTGATGAAGAAAACGGAATGAGGGCATGAACACACGAGGTTGAAATCGAAGCTGGGAGCCTTTCATACCGAGACCCACGAAAGATGAACAATGGGCTCATCGTCGGTCGTGATAAAGCAACGTTCCTTGGACCCAAAACGAGTTCTAGGACTTCAGGAGATATGGCAAACGGTTACGCACGACTAACAGGGGGTCGTGATATCCGTACCTAATCAGATATCACGACATAGATCTCGCCCGATGTCGGTTTGGGATTCGTAATTAGTAAGAAAGAGAGACTTTTACCTTTTTGTACTTGTACTAGGGATGAAACTCTCCTACTATATAAAAGAAAAGTTTTTCTTTGATAAGACACATTGTAACACACATATCAAGGCAACACAAACTCATTTTTCTGCTTTCTAGGTTTTGTAAAGTTCTTGCTTTATTGTTTTGCTCTTCATTCACAATTGACTTCGAATCAAGGGTCTGATCGAGGGAAAACTACTGCTCAACCTAAGTTCGAGATGGGCCGTAAAATCACAATTGGTTGATTATTCGTTTTGTCTTTAACTCGTTTATCCAGCATTCTTGATCACTTGTATTGAATCATCCACATATCCTTAAAATCGCATATAAATTTAATTGTTATCCCTTTTAAGGGTATATAATTTGGCGCCCACCGTGGGGCTAAGAATAATAGTAGTGATTTGATACAAATCTCTATAGCACACTCTATTTTACATTTGTTTTTTAAAATATTATTTCAGGTTAGTTTAAAAATGTTAAATTCTCAGTCTGCCCACTTGAATGTTGACGCTGAGTCTGGCTATCATGGCGAAAAAAACAATCTGGTGCCTAGCAACGAGGTACCTCCTGCTGATCCCAACGGAGTCCTGGCTGTCAACCTAGTCAATGCTAACTCATAGGTGGCCATCAATGTTAACCTGCCAACTGTTCCCGAAAACAGCATTCATGAGGGATCCCGTCCAATAGCTCGAGAAGCTCCCAAACGACGAAGGCGATGAGGTAAGCCTACGGTTGATCTTCGACATGTTACAGGCTCAACAGGCGGTGATAGTGCAACTATAGAATCAAAGCCACACCCCCAACAGGATTGAGCCTAAGTAATCCCAGGAAAAGATCCAAAGAAATGAACAGACCACTAAGAGACCGTCTGAAGCTAAGCCCGGGGTCAATCCCGAAATAATGAGAATGCTCGAAGCACTAACGAAACGGGTGGATTCAGGTGAAAAGGAAATTGAGGCCAATGACAAACAGGTGTAAACATACAATTCTAGGGTTGATCAAATCCCGGGAGCACCCCTGATATTGAAAGGGCCGGATTCCAAGAAGTTTATTCTGAAGCCTTTCCCTTTGAGCGCGTTACCGAAGTCGATCCCAAAGAGGTTTCGTATGCCCGACATCCCAAAATACAACGGAACCATGGATTCAAATGAGCATGTGACCTCCTATAAATTCACAATCAAAGGGAATGACTTGGAATATAACAAAATCAAGTCGGTGTTACTGAAGAAGTTTGTGAAAACTTTTTCCAAAGGAGCAATAATATGGTATCATAACTTACCCCCAAATTCTATTGAATCATTTGCTATGCTTTCAGATGCTTTTGTAAAGGCCCATGCCGGGGCCATCAAGGTCGAGACCAAAAAGCCAGACTTTTTCAAGGTTAAACAAAGAGACAACGAGATGCTTAGGGAATTTGTATCGAGGTTCCATATGCATATGGACTTGCCTCCGCTCGTAGATGATTGGGCCATTCAGGCATTTACTCAAGGACTTAACCCCCGAAGCTCCTTGGCTTCACATCAGCTAAAACAAAACTTGGTAGAGTACTCGGCGATAACTTGGGCCGATGTCCACAACAGATACCAGTCAAAGATTAAGGTCAAAGACGACCAACTCGGAGCTCCTTCTAGGTTTGTTTATCCCATCAAAGTCAAAGACCGATCTAAGAGAGTCACCAATCATAAGCCAAGGTCAGTTCGAGATCGGTACCAACCATATGGCTCGGATCAAAGGGGAAATGGGTGCGGGCGTCAGCATACAGGAACGAAAGGAGTGGCGAATGAGGGCCTAGTAGCTGAGGTCTAATGAGCAAAAATGGTTTCGACATGCTGCTCGGGGGTGGGGAAGCACCAAAATTATTAAAGTACAACTTCAACATTGATGCTGCCAGCATTGTATCGGCCATCAGGCGCATCAAGGAAACCAAGTGGCCTTGGCCATTACAGTCCGACCCTACCCAACGAGATCCTAACTTGATGTGTAAGTATCATGGCACTCATGGCCACATGACCGAGGATTGCAGACAGTTGAGAGAAGGAGTTGCCCAATTGTTCAATAACTGGCACCTCCGAGAATTTCTGATCGATCCAAAAACTACTTCAAGAACAGGGACGCCAACAAACAGGCCGAACAAGAGGAGCCTCAGCACGTCATCAACATGATCATTGGAGGGGTCGATGTCCCTCAAGGGCCAATGATAAAGCTCACTAAAGTATCTATCACAAGGGAAAAACACACCCTAGATTATGTCCCGGAGGGAACCATTTTGTTTAGCGACAAGGATGCCGAGGGAATCTTACAACCACACAATGATACACTGGTTATATCCATATTTATCCATAAATCTCGAGTTAAACGTGTGTTGATTGATCCAGGTAGCTCGACCAACATCATTATATCGAGGGTCGTAGAGCAGTTTGGGATTGATGAGTGATGATTTTACCATTTATTTTAGTCTCTTTTCTTTAGTTTTTTTATCCGTTAATTATACTATGAGGTTGTGAAAATACTTCCAGCAGAATCGCATTTAAGGCAGAAACCGCATCTACGACTAGAGAACATCTTATGCGGTCTCGCTTCTGCGCATTATGTTTGCATCTCCGATCGCGCTTGTGTGTGTGAAGTCCGTTTTTGCGGAATAACTATTTTCCACCAAATGTCTCTTCTGCGAGCTAGTGTACGCATCTACAGAACCACACATGTGAGGATTCTTCCACAGGTGCGGTCAATAGGCTTCAGACCTGGGCAGGATTGACAATTCACATTTTCTGTGTCCTCAAATCTACAAATACACAACCTAGCTTATTGAAAACGGATTCTTTTGGCTGACCACATGATATCTTGGGCATATCTTAAGGAGAGAACAAAAAAATTTGGAGCTAGGGTTCTTGCACACGCATACTTGGGTCTTGACGATTTCAAGCTTTTGGTTGAGAATTTCTTACCCATTTATGTTCATTTCTTCATTTCCTTGCTTTATATTGTAAATCTAAGTGTGTAATATTTTTTCCAACACTTGAATCTTGTTTATGGGAATATTCATTTTTAAAGTGTGAATTAAATATCTTGTTGTGCTTATGTATTGAACGATTTTTATTTATATTGAAGTGAGTTATTGTTTCTTTAATTATTCTTGTTTTTAATATTTCCAAAGGGCTTAGCCAACCCTAGGACTCGCCCATTTACTTCAAATTAATTTTGAAAAAGATAATTTGGGGTTGGGAAAGATTAGTTAAAAAGAACTTGAGGTGTTAACCCTCACTTTATAGATTCGACTTAGGGATAGGATTGAATTAGTTGTAGTTATATTCGGGTTTGCTTAATATCTTAATTATTTTAGGGATAATTCAATTAAAAAGTCTTGTTAGTCTTCGGAAGAAGCTAATAAAGAATTATTACCTAAGGCTAATTAACATAAACTCGCTCATATTTGTAAAATCGTGAAATACATTAGATCGTTACTTGAGTGTAATTTTCCTTGTATCCATGCTTATAGCTATTGATCATTCTACTCTCTTTCTATGTTAGTTTGTATTTTCGCATTTAGTCATTAATATTTTCTCAAAATCTTTCTAAGTGTTTTGTTTAGCATAATAAGTGGTAATTCTCTTACACGCCTAATCACCTACATATTGTTCTCCGTGGGATTCGACCCCGACTCACAGTTGGGTATATTATATTGCATGCGACCGTGTCCATTTACTTTTTAGTAGTGGATTTGGACGTCATTAGGGTTATAGGACCAAAAAGTGCTGGCGGTCCGGGTGTTGAACGGATTTAACATGGCATGTGAAACTACTAAAGGGGTGATAACCTTGCCAGTGAACACCGCTGGGACGATCCAAGAGATAAAGTTCTACGTGATCGAAGGGGACATAAGGTACAACGACCTATTCTGAAGGTGTTGGCTTCACAACATGAGGTAGGTACCCTCAAACTTACACCGAACGCTGAAATTCCCTACACCGGGAGGAGTCAAGACGATCTACGGAGAGTAGCCGACCACAAAGTAAATGTTTGCAATCGATAAGGTAATCTTGGTGCCCGCGGTTTTGATACCATGGAACACTGAACCAGCCATAAAGGAAGAAATTAAATAGCAATCACCAATGTTTGTCTCAACCGAACTGGAGGAACGAGGAGTAAACGAAGAGGATGATTACGGAGTTTTGAGATCGTTCATAGCTCTTGATGATACTAACACCACCAAATCGACGATCGAGGAGTTAGAGCAATTCATATTGATCGAACACCTACCAGATCGAAAGGTATACCTGGGCACATGGTTAACTCGGGAACTCAGGAAAAAACTCATTAATTTTCTTAAAGCTAACATAGACTGTTTTTCTTTATCCCATCTTGACATAACAGGGATCCTACCGGAAGTAACCACTCATAAGCTAAGTTCGGACCCGAGGTTCCATCGGTTAAGAAGAAGAGGATACCACAATCCGATGTCAAGCATGCATTCATCAAGGATGAGGTATCCAAACTCCTTAAAATAGGGTCCATTCGGGAAGTTAAATACTCTGACTAGTTTGCTAACGTAGTGGTAGTTCCAAAAAAGGGAATAAGCTAAGAATGTGTATATATTACAAAGATCTAAAAAGGGCATGCCCCAAGGATTCTTTCCCTTGCCTAACATCAATCATATGATCGATGTGACGGCCGGGCATGAGATACTCAGCTTTCTCGATGCCTATTCCGGGTACAACCAAATTTGGATGGATCCGGATGATCAAGAAAAGACTTCTTTTATCACTAAATTCGGCACCTACTATTATAATTAATGTTGTTCGGATTAAAGAATGTTGGTGCCATCTATCAACGCCTAGTAAATCGAATGTTCAAAGAACGGATAGGAAAATCAATGGAAGTTTATATTGACAACATGTTAGTCAAGGCCCAACGAGTAAAGGACCATTTGAAGCATTTGCAAGAAACCTTCGACATAATGAAGAAAAACAATATGAAGCTGAACCCAGAGAAGTGCATATTCGTGGTCGGATTGGGAAAATTCCTGAGGTTCATAGTATCCAATCGAGGGATCAATATCAATCACGATAAAATCAAAGCCATAGGGGACATCACCATGGTGGATAATGTTAAAGCCATTCAAAGGCTGATCGGGCGTATAGCTGCCTGGGCCGGTTCATATCGAGGTCCTCGAAAAATGCCATCGGTTCTTTTCACTGTTAAATAAGAAGAATAACTTTTTTCTTGGACCCCAGAATGTTAACAAGCTTTGGAAGAACTCAAATAGTACCTATCGAGTCCGCTCTTGCTCCACACTCTGAAGGCGGGCGAACAAATGTACCCTTACCTGGTAGTTTTCGAGGTGGCGGTAAGTGGAGTCTTCATTCGAGAGGAAGAAGGTATGCAGTTTCCTATTTACTATGTCAGTAGAAATCTAGGTGAGACCAAAACAAGGTATCCTCACTTGGAAAAATTAACACTCGCTTTACTAAGCACCCAGAAAGGTAAAGCCATACTTTCAATGCCACCCCATATTTGTCGTAACTTCTTACTCGCTGAGGAATATCATGCACAAACCTGAGCTCTCAGGTCGGTTGGCCAAATGGGCCGTCAAAATTAGCGGGTACAATATTGAGTGTCGACCCCGAACCGCCATAAAATCTTATATTTTGGTATACTTCGTGGCCGACTTTATGCCAGCCTTAATACCCGAAATTGAAAGGGAAGTATTGTTGACCTCGAGGACCACCTCAAGAATCTGGACCCCTTTTATGGACGGTGCCTCGAACATGAAGGGGTCCGGGCTTGGCATCGTATTAAAACCGCCTACGGGAAATGTAATTAGGCAATGTATTCGAATTGTGAAATTTACTAACAATGAGGCCGAGTATGAGGCCATGAATGCAGGTATGGAATTGGCTAAAAGCCCTGGGGCCGAGGTGATTGAAGCCAAGTGTGACTTCTTCCTCATGGTAAACCACGTTAACGGGACGTTCGAAGTAAAAAAAAGAATGGATGCGAAGGTACTTGGACAAATTACACGTAACGCTGCATCAATTCAGGGAATGGACCCTACAACATGTACCTTGAGATCAGAACAACAAGCTCGATGCTCTACTAACTTGGGGTTGTCACTTGTCAGTCGATTCCGATGAATTCAGTTCGGGAACAGTAGTGCAGCTCACAAAATCGGTGATAGAAGAAGGTCACACCGAAGTAAACTCAACAAGTCTAACTTGGGACTGGAGGAACAAGAATATAGACTACTTGAATACCAGAAAATTGCCTTCGGATCGCAAAAAATTGAGAGCCATGCGTACCAAGGCTGCCAGATTTAGCTTGGTTGAAGGGCACTGTTCAGGAAAACCTTCGACGGCCTGCTATCCAGATGCTTGGGACCGAGAGAGACCAAATACGCCTTGAGAGAAGTTCATGAAGGCACTTGCAAGAACCATTCATGGGCAGAATCTTTGGTTGGATACTAGTTAGGGCCGACTATTACCGGACCGAAATGGAGAAAGATGCGAAGGACTTCGTACAGATATGCGAGGACTGCCAAAGATACACCCCGATGATCAATCAACCGGGAGAAATGCTCCACTCGGTTTTGTCCCCATGGCCATTTATGAAGTGGGGAATGGACATTGTTAGTCTCCTACTATGGGCATCCGGTAAATCTCAATTCATAATTCTCATGACCAATTATTTTTCCAAATGGGTCGAGGCTCAGACATTCGAAAAGGTTCGGGAGAAAAAAGTCTTTGACTTCATCTAGGATCACATAATATGTCGATTTGGGATATCGTCTGAGGTCATTTGCGATGATGGAAAAAAGTTCATCGGCAGCAAGGTAAGTAAATTTTTTCAAGATCACAAGATCAATATGATACTATCAACACCTTATCACCCTAGTGGTAACAGGAAAGCAGGATCGAAAAACAAGACTATACTTCAAAACCTGAAAAAGAGGTTGACCATGTGAAAGAGAAATGGAAGGAGATCATGATCGAAGTCCTATGGGCGTACCATACGACCTCAAAATCTAGCACTGGGGCCACCTCATTTTTATTGGTCTACAAAGCCGAAGCCTTAATACTAGTTGAGGTGGGAGAACCAAGACTTAGGTTCCAATATGCGGCAGAAGAGCCAAACGGCGAGGCTATGATCACGAGCCTGGAACTATTGGATGAAAGGCGAGAGGCCGCCCTGGTCCGGTTGGCAGCCCAGAAATAGCGATTAGAAAGGTATTACAACCGAAGAGCCAACCTCCTACACTTTCAAGTCGGGGATTTGGTGTTAAGGAAAGTAACATTACACACCAGGAACCCAAATGATGGGAAGCTGTGACCGAACTAGGAAGGACCATATCGAGTTGTCAGAATAACCAACAAAGGCTCGTACAAACTCGAAGCAAAAAATGGCGTACAACTACCGAGCAACTGGAACGTGGCACATTTAAAGCGGTACTGCTGCTAAGGTACGAACTCAATTACTCTTTAATCATGTTATAAATCGGACTAACATGTGCAGGTAAATGACCAAGTATAGATGTGACTATTAGATCTGAAAGCACACGTTGCACATTTTTCCCTTGAATTGGTTTTGTCCCAAAATAGGTATTTAGGCAAGGTTTAACGAGGCAACATTAAAACATGCTAAATTAGATTTGAAGACCAGTTTCAACCGAGAGTCAACGATTGTTTGCTTCAGGTTAATAGTATCCGAGCCTTCTCGAGTTCGACCTCAGATACTGGGGGGCCATCACCCTCAGATTAAGATCTTTAGCAAGGGAAAAGGAAAACTTTGTACACTAAAAGCTAAAGCTTGGTGGTTAGGATTCATTGTAAGGGCCAAAGGGATGTATGAACCATGCCCACATAGTCCACTCTAGCCATGACATGAGTTTTTTATGCGCTTTCGATCATGTACCTTGCATACTAAGAAACGAAAGAAATTTCCGCATTGCTATTACGTATTTTTGCTTCTTCGATACCGGATCCTAGAGCCCACGGGCTACCACTACTCGGGGATTATCGAGCCCAAGGGCTACCCCTATTCGGGGACTATCGAGCCCAAAGGCTACCCCTACTTGGGTACTATCGAACTCAAGGGCTACATCCACTCGGCTACTATCGAGCCTAAGGGCTATCTCTATGGACTAATGAGCAAAAGGGCTACCCCTACTAGGAGACTGTCGCCCGAAGAAAATTCGGACAACCCGGGCTACCAAATCCCGGAGGCGCCAAACCTATTAGGCAATGCCCAGATATAAAAGGCTACTGCCGCCCTAAAAATGACCCGGAGACGTCTGATGCCCGTAACCAGAAACTACGAAAATTCGAAATCTACTAAAAGGTTACCCTTGGCCAAAATATCGTCTAAAAACACTTAAACAACTTGAAAACCTCCGGTCTCACCGACGATTTGAAGCCACAAGCAAACAAAGTGGCATCGAAGTCGAGCTTCGTTCGAACCTCCGAAAAACAAATGCCCCAAAACTACATCTGATTCTATGCTAAGGCAACAAAAACAATATATGAATAGAAATTGCAAGAAGATGTTGTGAAAGTAAAGACATAATGTTGTCGGAAAAGGAAAAATATTATATATATTCTAAAAATATATTTACAAAGTCCCGATAGAATGACCTCGAAATAAACAAGAAAAAATACATCAGGAAAAATAAAAAACTGAAAAAGTACTAAGGCATCTATGCTTGGACTTCCCCGGGGCCCGACTCGTCGCCAGAACCGTTACAGCCCTTAAACCCCATAGAGCCCTTGGAACCCTCAGAACCTTTGGCACCCTCAGGCTCATAGAGCTCCTTTTTCTCGGCCTCGAGCCTCTTAGCTTCTTCAATCTCGGACGATAGGTCGAAACCCCGAGCGTGGATCTCTTCGAGGGTCTCTCTTCGGGACAACCACTTCATATATTCAGTCTTTATCCTCAGGTAGGTCTCGGCTGCCTCTACATCGGCCTTGTATTGGGCCACCATTTCCTCGGGATCAACAGAGGTTGTGTCCAATTTAGACCTCAGTGCTGCATGTTCTCTTCCGAGAGCATCCCATTCCGCGACGGCTGAGCTCAGCTATGCTCGGAGATTGCCGTTCAACATAGATAACTTGTGAACTTTGTCCTTCGCTACCCGAAGTTGGTTCTTAACCGACGCCAGTTCCACCTTCGTAGTTTCCTTCTTTGAGGCCAGCAGGTCCATTCTGCCCTTCCACATTTCGGCCTTGGCCTTGACCTCGTCCATCTCTGTTCCTAGCTGGGCGATCAGGTTTATCTTCTATTGGACATGCAAAGTTGTGTTGCTAGTCACCACGACTAGCTCCTCATTTTTAGATTCAAAGACTTTTACCTTCTTAACTAGGTCGGCGTGTTCCTGCTTCATGGTCGAAGCCTCCTTCTGAGCTTTTTCCAGCTCAGCCTAAACAATCGGGAGGTCTTTAAGGGCCTCATCTTGTTTCTCACTAAGAAGCCTATACATGTCCTTCTTCCAGACCTGCTCTTTGAGCTTGAACTCGAGCTAGCTGATTCCAAATGATACTGGAGGAAGCTTTCATGTTGAAGCACTGAGTATTGTAAAACAATGAAAGTGGTAAGAGACATCAAAACTTAAGTGGAATTTACAAAGAGGTATAAAGGTTTTGGCGCCTTACCTGGTTCAGAACATGTTGCGCCTCGTTGAAAAAACTTGACGTGCCCACCTCGTTCATCTTTGCTTGGTCCTCCTTGGTGACTAGGCATCACAGGTAGCTAGCTACACCCACTAGAGCAAATAGGACCCGAGTATCCTCTGGGATCGGGGTCCACCCTCGATGCAGGAAATTCCTTTACTAGTTTTGCGCTCGAACTCGGCCTGCCAGTTCTTGAGGGCACGTCCTTCTTCGGGATCGACAAATGACCTAGCTCGGAAAAATACTCTAATGTAGACATGTCCATGCCGTCGAAAAAGGAGTTGAGGGGATCATCTGAACCCTGCACTCCCTCACTTGACTTTTCTTTGCCTGCTTGGGCCTCTTCGAGCATGGACTCGATATAGAAGGGCATCTAAATGATGTCAATGACACCGGTCGCCTCCTTCGGAATAAGAGCGACTTCCTGGGAGGTCACATCCTCCATCTTCCCCTCAGGTTCTCGAGCCCGAAAGGGATCAAACTCATAGTCTCCTTTCTTGATCATCGCTTGCTCCCCAGTGGGGGTCGATCCATGGGAGACAAAGATGTCGTCTTCTTCGGGTTCATCCCTGAGCCAGTAAAGATAGATAGGGTCTAGTGCCCTGGACTTCGTATTCTTCTTGGGCTTACGGGCCCGGATGACCGCCCTTTTCATCCTCTTCACCTCGGGGTCCGGGGAACCCAAGGACTTTCTCTTTTTATTTTTCTCCTCTTTTGCGGCAGCTTCGAGCTGCCGCGAGACAGAAGGCTTGGAAGGGAAAGATGGATCCTCGTCCTCATCAAGTAGCCTGAGTTCGGTGGTCTTAGGTAGACCTGTAAGGAAAAAAGGAAAAGTTAGCACTATATAAGTTAAGAGCGTGATAATAATCATTTCAGGAAAGAACCTCACCATGAGAACGGGCCTCCCATTTGCCCTTCAAAAGTTTGCGCCATGCGCGCTCGGAGTAAGGCATCTGCTTACAAATCCCCTCGATCCACTCCTTGAATCAAGGAATTGTATCTGGAACTTGGGCAACAGTTGTACAACCACAAACACAAGCGATGAGAAAAAGAAATAAAAAGGAAGAAATACCCAAGAAAGGTAATACTTATAGGATGTGTTCCACTCCTCGGGGAACGGAAAAAACACGGGGGGAATTAGGTCTTCAATTTTCACCCGAGCGAACCTCCCCTACCAACCTCGGTCCCGGTCCTCACCAATGCTCGAGAAAGGAGCCTTGCTTACTCGACAGACGAGCTTGATCAGTCCCTCTCAGAAGATTCGGGGATTGTACAGGCAAAGTAGGTGGTCGAGGGTGAACCGAGGAGACTCGGTATTGTTTACGAAGTGGCTCAAGAGGATCACAATCCTCCAGAAAGATGGGTAGATTTGCCCAAGGGACACCTCATACCTCTTGCAGAAAGCAAGAACTATGGGATCCACAAGGGCGAACGTAAAGGGGTAAGTGTAAACACTCAGATACCCCTTCACATGAGTAATTGTATCGTCATTAGGCCCAGGGACGACCACGTCCTTACCCTCCGACTTACAGTTCGCTCGAACTATGGGTAGGATTTCTTCGCTGACAGAGCATATGTATCTCGATGCTCCCTCACCTTGGTCTTCTTAACTAGAGGCCTTCTCGACCTTGAAGTCATCCCCGATAGAGAAGCCCCCGGATATGAAGCTCTATATGGGAGGCTCTGGAGTCACCTCGGGAGTGCCCACCTCGGCATCTGCAACCGGGTGAGAAGATGATGGGGCAGCCTACTGAGGCACTAACTTGGAAGTTTTAATCATCGTAATCTGGGAAAATATGAAGATTTGAAGGAAAATGTGAAGATTTGAGGAAAGAGTATGAAGTTTTGAAGGTGGGATGAAGATATGACGATCTAGGTTGGAAATCCAAGAACAAATATGAAGATTTGAAGATCAGATATGAAGGCTTAAGAAGTAGGGGATGAAGATTTGAAAAAGTTAAAAGTCGTTAGACAATTTGAAGGTAAACTATTGGATCGGAAAGTGAATGAAGTATAAAAGGTCGAAGTTTTTATTGGGGAAAATGCAATCAATGCGTGACATTTCACATTCGAAGACAACCATCCGACGACCGACACGTGTTCAAAGTCAAAACAACATGACTGATGGGACGTTTCGACTTACCCGTCATCTTAGTTACAGCATACGAGGGAAGAAGTCGGGGCTCATATATTCATTTCTCATCGATCCGGCGAACCTACTCTCTGGAAAGCGAGGGGACTATCTGTACACGGGTAAAATCAGGGGCAATGCATACCCCACTTTTCCGTTGAAGAAGACAGAAGGAGGGCACGAACACACGAGGTTGAAATCGAGGCTGGGAGCCTTTCATACCGAAAGCCACAAGACAAGTTCTAGGACCTCGGGAGATATGGAAAACGGTTACTCACGACTAACAGAGGGCCGTGATATCCTTACCTAACTGGATATCACGGTGCAGATCTCGCCCGATGTCGGTTACGGATCAGTAATTAGTTAGAAAGGGATATTTTTATTCTTTTAGACTTGTACTAGGGATGAAACTCTCCTATTGTATAAAGGGAAAGTTTTTCTTTGATAAGACACATTATAACAAGCATACCAAGGCAATACATACTCATTTTTCTGCTTTCTAACTATTGGAAAGTTCTTGCTTTATTGTTTTGTTTTTCATTCATAATTGGCTTCGAACCAAGGGCCCGATCGTGGACAAACTACTGCTCAACCTAAGTTCGAGTTGGACTATAATATCACAATTGGTTTGATTATTCATTTTGTCTTTAACTCGTTTATCCAATATTGTTGATCACTTGTGTTGAATCAATCCACATATCCTTAAAATCACGTATAAATTTAATGATTATTCATTTTAAGGGTAATCAGTACCCTTGCCCACTTTTTTTTTATTTAAAAAAAAAAAAGAAATTTACTCCTGATCTCACCTTCCCAATGGTTTTGTATGATTTCCGTTGTAGAATTCAGACATTTCCATTATACTACATGCTAGAGAGAAACAGCGGGGGGAGGGGGGGGGGGGGGTTTACAATAATCAGTAAATAGCAGTGAAAAAATAACTACCAGAAACAATCAACTGTTTCCATAGGTGACAAAAAATTATTAGACAAATTGAATTGTGTGAATCGGAACATTTTTATTTACTATAGTATTTATTATCGAACTACAATGCGTCGATCCACTCAGATGCAAGCAGGAACATTTTTATCCTAAGAATATTATAGAATTAAGTAATATTTTGTTGATAAGGGGCGATATGTGTTACTTTGTTAAATGGTCATCTAAAAGTTTAATAATTAAATCGATGACACTTTTATTTATTTAATGTGATAATGATTAGTAAGATGCATTAATAGTTATTCCTCCATCAACACACATAATCTGGCCGGTAATGTATGAAGCACATGGGAAGCAAAGGAACGCAACCATAGCTGAGACTTCCTTTGGCTCTCCAACTCGCCCACCAATTGGAGTCCGACTCGTTAATTTGTTGATATTTTCTTTGTGTACTGGATTTTGCTGCAAAGAAATAATGCGAGAGAAAGTTAATACAACGAATAATTTGAGACAAGACAAAATCTTTTGGTGCTTATTATTGTTTTCTACACAAGCCTTTTCCCATATTGTGCCTTATAAATTTCTTCAAGAAATAATTGATCATATAACCTTCTTATTCAACATATTATAGCATCTGGGGCGGTGGCGAAGCCAGAAATTTTTCCAAAGGTGTTCAAATTTGAAAAAAGTAAAAAAAATCCCCATACAAGAATATTCAATATATGTTATATATACAATGTAATTTTTCGACGAGACCACCCTTACAAGACTCTAGTTCGCCCATGGGGAGGGGGGGTGGAGGAAAGGACTAAATAGGTAAACTTACAGAAGCAGCATCAATGAGAGAGGTTCTTATAATCCATGGTGCAACTGCATTAACCCGAATATTGTCCTTAGCCCATTCACATGCCAAACTCCTTGCTAATTGGTTCATTGCTCCTTAATTTGTAGCGAATGGGAAAAAAAGAAAAAAAAAACAAGAATATCAGTAGACACATCTATAAGACTGTTCGGTAACTTGCTAACTGCATTAATGCTACTAAGGCTTCTTCTTTGTAAAAATATAACTAGTACGTACATTTTAAGCTCAAAACTATTCAAAAAAAGATTTAAGTATATACACTACCAGTATAAGTTAAATTCAATTAAGAGTGGTGTAGTTGACATTAGCTTCTATACTGGAAACTAGGGCGGTTGCCCAGATTCTATTTTTTTCTTTTTCTCTTGAGCTGTACGATAAATAAAATCTTTAATTATCAAAAGAAAAAAGTTAAATTCAAAATAAAGATTATATAATGAAAAATTAACCTCAATAGTCGACCACTTAACTACTTGAACCAAAAATAGCCGATGCATATCTAATTGTATATAATCTATGTATATCAGCTAGGATAATTAATTACCTTTAGACGCAGAATAAATGGAACATAAGGGAAGAGAGACAAGGCCAGCAACAGAAGAAATGAAAACAATGCTTCCATTTCCTGAGGCCTTCAAGAAAGGATGTGCTAGCTGCGATAGGTGGTAAGAAGCCTCAAAATTTATACCCATCATAGTGTTGTAATCTTCATGAGTGAACTCCGTTGTTAATTTTGCTATAGCTACAGCAGCATTATTTATCTAACAAAAAAGAAAGTCAAGTTACATTACAATGTGATGAAAAAGAGAGTAAAATTATAAGTATGTACTGCAAAAGTTTGTTTTCTTTTTATGTTATTAACTGTTTGCACCACCAAGGTGCTGAAATGTGTGATCACCTCATCTAAAAGTTTAAGCTGTTAGAGAGAACATACTTTTATTTACTTAATTATGTCTACAACCGCCCCTTCACGTGCGGACTTGATTCTTTTCTATGAGCCAAGCACATGAATTTTTATTTTTTTTTTGCTATTGGGTGGCTAATCTGGGACCTCTGCCTGCTCTGATTCCATATTAAAGTGCATGACCATCTGATGCTTTTAGATGAGATGGTCATGTACACTTCAACACAAGGTGTGTGGTGGGACTGTTGCAATCTCTCCATCAACGACAGAGATAATTTATAAGTTTAACGAATAAGGTTTAACTGTATTCCTTCGTCAAAAAATTCTAATGTGTAAAATATGACAAAAATATTTTTTTTGTTATATATTTTTTTGAATCCCCTTGTCTAAAGGGAATTATTAAGTGTGGTAATAAAGGGAGTTCAAAATTTGATTTAGGTCACAAGTTTGAATTCTGTTTTTTCCTCTTGTTATAATATCTAGCTCCACTACTAGATCTCCCCCCTTTATTACTAGAATTCTTGAGTTTGAGCTATATGAATAGAGAATCTTTTAATAGGGTGGAGCACTTTAATTTACTGATCTATTAGTAAACCTATCTAGTCCAAATTGATCGGCCAGTAAGTTTCGGATACCGAATTATTAAAGTAAAAGAAAAGAAAAACTTTTAGCAACATTGAACTTACAAGAATGTTAATTTTCCCATCAAAATAGCTGCTAACGGTGTCCATGAACTTTTCTCTTTGAGATCTTGACAGTAAGTCACACACAGATCCTTCCACTTTAGAACCCTTAGTTTTCCATTGTCGAAGACACTCATCTAGCTCCATCTGGTTACGTGAACACGTATAAACATTTGCTCCAAAACTTGCCAATTCTTCTACAATTGCATGCCTAATTAATGTGCAGTAAAAAATAACCAACAATTAATGATAAATTTACTATATGTAATTAATATATTCTGTATCATGGCTTATTATAGATAGATTAAGAAAGAGTAGACTGAATATCAAAATCACCCTATGCCTCGAGTGCCTCCAGTGACAATAGCAGTAGTGCCTTGAAGACTCCACCTACCATCATCTGCCATTGCTGATTCCGAGCGGATCGATCCCACGTTAGACGTTGGTCTCTAACTAGAAAAGTAAATGCTTGAGCATGAAATCAAAGACGGATAATGCGCTAAACTATAAGTTAAGCAAGCCTCTTCTACAACGTTTATGATAAAAGCTACTACTCTAGAATTTATAAGAAAACTATTTAGTTTAATTTCTTCTGTTCCAACAAATTAATAAAGTGATCATGACCAATATTATAAAAAAGAGGAAGAAGTGACATATTATGGTGATCCTCGTTTTCTCCACAGATCTTTTTAAACTACAGTCGAAAAGGGAAGAGGATATACTTACGGTGTGTTGGGAAAACGGCCCAAAGATATTCTTAATATGGTGTGATATTATCTGTTTTGGCCGAGCTCTCACGATTTTTCCCAGAAGGCCTCACACCATTAAGCAGAGGCGGATCCAGTGAGTTAGATACGGGTTCCCGTGAACCCAGTAACTTTTGTCTAGATTCGGTATTTGTATTGAAAAATTCATTAAATATATAAGAATATTTAGCTTGGAACTCAGTCCGTTATTCCAGTTATTATTGTATATTAACTTAAGATTTGTGTAGGAACCCATAAATTTAAAATTCTAGATCCGCCTCTGCCAACTCCTTATAAGTAGCTTCCTTTTCTTTTCTATTTTCCATGTGGGACTTTGTTCACATGCTCCAACAATCTCCCCCTTGAACTAAGTTTTACATGGTCCATCACCGTTTATGGACTAATTTGGAGATTAACTCTATACCACTCACATGATCCGAATATTTACGATCACCAAATTCCAAGGAGAGGATGTGTATGCGTCGTTGAAGCTATAGGTAAAGGTAGTGAACCAGCCCATGCATAGACGGGAAAAGGTACTAAGCCGGGTCCTAAGCAATCACGCGCCAGCTCCATACTTGTCTCGTCAAACCATTGGCTCTGATACCAGTTGTTAGGGAAGAAAGGCCCAAAAATACTCCTAATATGGTGTGATATTGTCCGCTTTGGGCCGAGCCCTCACAATTTTCCTCAAAAGGCCTCACACCATTAAGAGTATACAACTCCTTATAAGTAGCTTTTTTCCCTGCTTTCCACGTGGGATTTTGTTCACACACTCCCAACACGGTGCACAGGGTCTATTGCGAGACTCATACTAACTCGGAATAGTTTTATCTTAATTACTTTTGTCTGTTCTAACTATGAAAACTTTTGAATATAGGCGAGGACAAGTGTGATTTGGTTAATGATTTTTTTCGTTTTGTCCAAGTAGAAGCAATATTGGCCGGCTAATTACTTTGTTTCCATCGCATCCAGAGTCTTAGATAAGTGTTTTTGTTGTGGTGACCCTCGTTGGCGATAATAACAAAACCGTTATTTGGTCGTAATTGTTTGTAATTTTAAATAGTTTTTTTATATTCAAATGAAAATGACCATATAAATCTCAATATTTCAAAGACTACCCCAATCCCTTAACGTTTAATACTACTAGACTGCATTGTGAGTAATATAGGTTTAAAACATTACATAAATATTATTTTAAAAATTATGTTTGTTATAAAATAAAAGGATAAGTTTCGTAAAAATTGATGAATATTGGTACTCAATAAAGGAGAAAACTTTATCTCATGTGTTCCCAATCTAACTTAAATTTTATTCTAATTTCATAATCCGAATCCCATAGTAATTTATTCAGCTAAGAATAAGAAGCTTCATTTGTATTCTCAATCTCATCTGTTTTGTTTTGTTCTCTTTTTTTCTATTTTATTTATGTTTTAATTTTTGCAATTGTGTGGTTTTCAAAGAGCTGCTTTTTGTTTGTCGTGCGAAAAATTATACTATCTGATTTTCTCATTGTTTTGTTTTCATAGGAAAAATCTGTTCTCGCAAACAAAATATATTCAAACATCCAAAAAACAGGCTACTGCAATCTAATCGGCTTCCTATCTATTGTTTTTCCTCTAGTCTATTCTTATATTTGCTAATATCTAAATCCTAAATATTAGTACTTTCTAGTTAGTTTAATAAGGAAAGATTTAAAGTCCTAAATATTAGGAAAATAACTTAAGTTATAAATTTAACAAGAAAACTATTGTTAAGAATAAAAAAAAAAAAGCGAACGACATTTCACTTGAATTTCATACTTTTAATATATTATAGATATAAATATAGATTCTTTCAAGAACTTAAAAAAGTAAGGTTACATCCAATACATTATTCGTTAAGAGAAGTGAATATTTGCGTCTCTATTAGTGACATGCTGATCCTTTTGGACTCAATTTTTGAAACTTGGCGGCCATTGTCTTGTTCGTCTGGCGGATCCACTAGGTCTAATAAACAGTTCCGTTTTCCTTCCTATATAATATTTGAAACTTATTTATAAAAATTATTTTAATTTTATATATTATCTGTCCTAAATAGGGATTACTTATAAATTATATACAATCCGTTATTAATGCCTTAAATTAGGATATTCAATGTTAGGATCATAAAAATTCAGGTGTCATGCGAAAGCTAGCAAAACAAACCTTCAACGACGATAAATCAGACAACAAAGGAGAAATCTACCAAAAGAGACACAAACATATAACGTAGTTCGGTCAACTGACCTACGTCCACGGCGGAGATGAGCATTCACAATGTAGTCATAAACCACGTTAAAATTTAGTATTCTTTATCTTTTTTATTTTCGGGTTTGCCTCTTTCTCGACATAACATTCAATTATACGATTTTCCTTTTTTTTTCTCCTCTCCTCTTTCCTTATTTTTCTTCTGCCTTAATTGCTTGTAAAATTAAGGTGAAATCTTTTTAGAGCCATAAGGAAATGTCAAAAAAAAAAAAAAAAACTACCGCCTTAGTTGCTTTTAACAAAACTTGGCTTTATGAATTTTACAAGAATTTGCTTCCTTAATTGTCATCGTCATACATTGTTTGGTTTAAATTTGCTATTGTTTTATTTTTTCGATATTTATTTAGTAAAAATAAAATGTTATTTTTATTTTATTCTACCATTTACTAATGAAATAAAAAACTTCACGCGGTAAATGATATTTTAAGTGACAGCAACATCGTATAAATTTTTATATACAATATAAATTAAAAATAAATTTCATGCAAATTTCATATATCTACAACTACATATAAACTAAAAATAAATTTTATATAACTAATTAATAGTATAAAACTTATTTATAACTTTCATACATTATTTTTGCCCAGTTAAATATAACTACAACATCATATAACTGAAATACAATTTTCATATAAATTTTATACAATATGTCTTTTGTATATATTTTGTGTATGATTTGTATATTTTGTATGTGGTGTGTTCTTCTTCCTCTTTGAAATTTCAATCAAAACTTCCTCTCTTAATACAATTTTGATACATATCAATAATTTTATGTAAAAGGATAGTATTTATAACTTAAATACAAATTTCATACAACGATTCATACATTATACAACTATTTTTTAACTTTCATACAACATTCAAATAAAGAAATATATAACTACTTCAAATACAACTTAAATACAATTTACATACAACTTTATTACAACTCTAAAACAATTTTTTAAGTATATTGTATGTCATGTGTTCTTACATACAACTATTCTTCTTCTTCTTAAGTCCAATCATCAAACACCCTCAAAATTGAGATATAAACTCCAAAAATATTCTCAATTATTTTGTAACAACACCCAATCCAAACAAATAATAGTTTTTAAAAATCCAAATTCAAATTTAAAGTTTCAATGTTTTTTATTAACTGTCAATGGTGGAGAATCAAACACCTTCAAAATTTATTGATTGACAATTTTAATTCGAACATCAATTGTGCAACATGAAAGGAAATTGCTAGAATAAATCTCTATAGTAAAACGATTAAAATCTAATGATGAATTTCATTAAAACTCTATACAACAAGAAAGCATAAAAAACAGAGAACATCAAAGGAAGAAAAATTTGGAAAAAAAAAACAGAGAAGGAGAGATAGGGGGCAGGTATAAAGGGATGAGAAAATAACTGATAATCCTTATTCAATTCCTAATATAAAGGGATACGCATTTAAAACTTATTTGTATATATATATATATAATTGGTAAACTGTATTTGATCATGTAATTAAGTTAAAACTTGATTAGGAAGTGTAATAAAGTTTTATATGTAGTATAGGAAGGTAAAAATTCCTAACCAAAATGCTATAAGATTCGAAAGATCGTTACAGTAAAAAAATCCAAATAAAGTAGGATATGTGGTAAAATCAACGCTAGAAGAGTTGTGACAAAAATTCCAAAAATCTTGGTCAAACATAAAGTACTTATAAGCTAAAATTGCATAAGCTAGGGGTGATTAGCTTGTGACTTTTGGCTTATAAGCACTTTTAATTTTATCAAACCCATAAATAAGCCGAAAATACTTATAAGCTGGTTTAAGCTTAGCTAAACACCCTCTGAGTATTTTGGCAGTGAAAGTGTAGTGCTTTAGTTTCCTTTTATAGAAGTAACCAGTCTGTTTTCTCTTAACTTTGTTGATAACTGGACTAAAAAGTCAATTTGTTTAATTAAAGGTGAAATGTGCTTAGTAGAATTTTAGAAGGACAAAAAAATGAAATAAGTCAATAACTCAAGGACCTGTTATAAAATAAAGACTATAAAGTAAAGACAAGTATAGAGAGAAACTGATATATTATTCGAATTCAAACTGATGTACATAATGAACTGAAATCTCTTCTATTTATAGAAGAAAGGAAGCTACTGTGTAAGCTGCTACGCAAGCTGCTGTGTAAGCTGCTACTACAAGCTGTTGTGTAAGCTGCTATTACAAGCTGCTGTGTAAGCTGCTACGCAAGCTGCTGTGTAAGCTGCTACTGCAAGCTGCTGTGTAAGCTGCTACTATACCAGATATGGATAATCTTCTACTTAGAGCAATGTTTATCCATAACGGAGTACTGAATGGATAAGCTTATTATACCCGATATGGATAATCTTCTACCAGGGGTAGTGTTTATCCATAACTGGGTACTGAAAGGATAAGCTTATTATACCCAGTATGGATAATCTTCTACCGGGGATAATGTTTATCCATAACTGGGTACTGAAAGGATAAGCTTATTATACCCGATATGGATAATCTTCTACCAGGGGTAATGCTTATCCACAATCGGGTACCGAAGTGATAAGCTTCTTCAGGAAGCTTATTTCCAATAGAGTACTTAAATAGATAAACATATTTACGGTGGAGTCTCATATGGATAAGCTTCTTTAGGAAGCTTATTTACAACGGAGTACTAAATGAACATCCATAATATAATATATTTATAACACTCCCCCTTGGATGTTCATTAAAAGACAATGTGCCTCATTAAAACCTTACTAGGAAAAATCACATGGGAAAAAATCCTAGTGAAGGAAAAAGAGTACACATATTTAGTAATACGCATTGCTGGCTGCCTCATTAAAAACCTTATAAGGAAAACCCTGTGGGAAAAACCTTAGTAAGGGAAAAAGAGTACAACGCGCATTTTACTCCCCCTGAAGAAAACCTTATTTCAAATATTTGAGTCTCCGCATTCCAATCTTGTATACCATATTCTCAAAAATTGATGTTGGTAAAGACAATCTGCTGGATTGTCACTTGAACTAATTTGATACACATCAATGTCACAATTTTCCTGAAGATCATGTATGTAGAATAATTCTGGTGAAATGTTCTTCGTTCTATCTCCTTTTATAAATCCTCCCTTTAATAGTGCTATGCATGAAATATTGTCTTCGTATAATATTGTGGGTCTTTTATCACATTCCAACTCATATGTTTCTCGAATGAATCACTGATCTCAATCAAATTCACTCCCTTCTTGCCGGTTTGAGATCGAGCTTTATGGTATCGGATAAATAACCTACATCTGCATTACCAATACGATCTGCACCACTTTTGTTAGCATTAGCAAGATAAATAAGTGCACCATCTACACCGAGATAGAGTATTTCAGGACCAAGGAGCTCCTCATCCTCTTCTAGAGGTTGGAACGGATCCTTATTCACTTCAAGTGATTGAATATTCATTGGTGTACTTAATGGGTACACTTTGTCCATGTAAAAGTATTTTTAAGACCCTCTTGGAGCTCTTCCGGAGTTCCAATAAGATTTATGTCACCAACATAAACAGCAAGTGTAACAAATTTTGATGACATTTTCTTTATAAAAATACATGGACAAATAACATAATTTATGTAACTTTCTTTCAGCAAATATTTACTGAGGCGATTATACCACACGCGCACAGATTGCTTTAAACCGTACAAAGATCTTTATAATTTGATCGAGTACATTTCTCAAGACTTTGAATTATATGCTTCGGGCATTTTCAATCCTTCAAGGATCTTCATATAGATTTAGCCAAATAAGTCATATAGGTTAAGACTTGTATCTAAATGGTATGACATCTTCAAGTGTCTGGACTGCTAGTCCGATCCTCACAATCTTTTACAATATTGTGCACTATATTGTATTAAATATATCGTCGACGATCATTTTGTGTCAGTTCCGAAGCGACATAACTTGTGGAGATCTCATCACTTTCTTTATTTTCAGGTACCTGAACTTTTTCGGGAGTTTCATGAAATGTTATGTCGTGGGCTCTTCTAGAGCTTATTTCCTCCTCATTATGATCATTTTGATTATTAGCTCCTACTATTTTTCAAGGATTGTTACCTTTGGAACCGATTGGTCTACCACGCTTCATGTGTACAGTAAACTCTATCCTTCAGGGACTTTAATTTTAATAGGAGCATTTGCAGCTGAAATATGATATTTAATTTTGGATCAGCAAATGTTTCTGGCATTCGACTTGAATTATCTTCTAAGTGAGGATCATGATAATTCGATTCATATAGCATATTTTTCAACTGTTTATTCCATCCTCCAAATGTTAGAAAAACTAACATATATCCCCAATCATCTTTGGGAAACATATCTCTGTGTATTATGGTAGAGAAATTAATCATATACCATGCAACAAAAGATAGTAAAAATATTTGGTTTCTGATTCTAAACCAATTGTTAAGGGAGGACTTATCATATATTGTTGATCTGATGCATACAAGTGCTGCTATATGCAATTTAGAAAATCTTAGACCAACACATGAAGCTTTGTTCTTATAAGCAATGGTTTATCCATTAATAGGAGGTATTCAATGCTAAACCAGCTTGGATATAAACCAACATTATCAAGATGAACTGTTTTGATTTCATAATCTGAAAATTATGCTCTTAATCGAGAAAAGCAATTCCAAATGCCAAACTGCAGGTTGACAATAATTACACATGTAACCATCTCATATATGCACTTATAAGTGGTTCACATGATAGGTGAACGGGCCCATATTCACCTTTTATATATTTCAGAATCAAGGGTCTAAGTCCCAACTTTAGTTGGTATAATCAATTCATTATGAGAGCAAGCAACACATGAGAATTCCTGAAGAATCTTCTAGTTCTTTAGTATATGCTTATCTGAATTCTCAAATAGCTCATTTAAAAATGGCAAATGAAAACTTCAAGTTTATCATGTCATGTGCTATCTCTTAGTAAACTTCTGGTTTACTATGGCATAAACTTTTGCTTTAGTAAACTTCTGGTTTACTGTGATACTTGATATAGTACAAATTAAAGAATAAGGCGGATAACTTCTCACATACATATTATTTTACCCCCTATGATTGTGGAAACATGAAGATTATCAATCTTCCAATCATTTGTAGTCTCAATATGATAGTCATTTGTATTAGTAAACTTCAGGTTTACTACAACATATGTTTTGACCATAATCATATAATATGAATGACATATTTGTATATAAGCTCTTCGAGAGCCTTCATTTATTATCCACAATCTAATATTTATCTGGCACTACTGGTGTCATGTATTCTTTAGGCAAACATTTAGCTCTTCAGGAGTTGTTGATACATTTTGTACTATCAAATATTGCTCAGACACTGCTGGTGTCATGAGAGAAAATCACAATCAAATAAACAATGTAAAACAATTGTTTAAGCACACGAAAACTCCTCTTCATAATATTTTTCCACTTCAGGAGGCAATTTCAATTGTGTTACTTCTTCAGGAGCAAATTTAAAATACGAAATATTGAGTATATATTCTCTCAATTATATTAACTCTTCTGGAGGTGAATTGTAATGTATTCACATCAAGAGCGCGTTCATATTTACCCGACTTATTAGTATTGTCACATTCACTTCAGGGAATGGATTAATATTATCAAAAGTTCTCATCCTTCAGGAAATCGAACATAATTATCTGAATGCGCATTAATCACATCAAATTGTGATGCCTCAACTTCTTTTAAAATATTTACTACTTCAGGAGCAAATCGAGGCGTGCATTTAATATAGAGAATATTTATGTAGCTTATCTTCAATTGTAACCATAGAAAGCCTAAATTATCACTTCTGGTGATCATAGGCATATACCACTTCTGGTAGTTAACAAAATATAATTACAATGAGATATACGAAATATAACCACTTCTTGTGGTTGTATATTTCTTGCAAACTCTGCTAGAGTTTAAGTTGATCTAATAATGTTATCCATATTCTTCAAAATGACATAAACAAGATATATTATAGTAAACATCATTATCAAATCATAATTTTTCTTTATGTACAACAATTACATAACCATACTATCTATTACAAATAACAAAAATTAAAATATTTACATTTCTACAGATTCACCACCGATTACATGACTTGTTTCTCCTTCTGGGAGTGCAAAGTAATCAGCTACATCCAAATGCATGAAGTCTAAATTATCTTCAGAAATAAAATTTGCTTCAGCATTTTTCTCTGTCTTCTTCAGGGAGGCTTGATAAAGCTCAACCAGGTGCTTTGGCGTACGACAAGTACGTGACCAGTGCCCTTTTCCTCCACATCTATAGCATGCATTTTCTGCATTTGGCGCTTGCACCGCTTCATGCTTTTGTTCCTTCCTTTTCCACTGCTGGTGGTGAGGAGGCTTCTTTGGTGCATTATTATTACCATGATTGGGGTTTCTTCCCCGACCACGGCCATGACCACGACTGGGGCCACGACCTCTTCCACGTTTAGCTTGGTGGAAGTTCGTCTCATTCACTTCAGGGAATGGACAAGAACCAATAGGTCGGCTTTCATGATTTTTCATTAATAGCCCATTATGTTGCTCTGCTATAAGAAGATGTGAGATAAGTTCAGAATACTTTTTAAATCCCATCTCTCGATATTGCTGCTGCAGGAGCATATTCGAGGCATGAAAAGTGGTGAAAGTTTTCTCCAACATATCATGATCAGTAATATTATCACCACATAACTTCAATTGGGAAATAATTCTGAACATAGCAGAATTATACTCACTGATAGATTTAAAATCTTGTAGCCTTAGATGAGTCCAATCATATCGTGCCTGTGGAAGAACGACCATCTTCAGGTGGTCATATCTATCTTTCAAATTATTCCACAGTATGACTGGATCTTTAACAGTAAGATATTCCATTTTCAGGCCCTCATCAAGGTGATGGCGTAGGAATATCATTGCTTTGGCACGGTCTTGGTTTGATGCCTGATTTTTGTCTTTGATGGTGTCTGCCAGACCCATCGCATCAAGATGAATTTCAGCATCAAGCACCCAAGACATGTAGCTTTTGCCCGATATATCCAGGGCTACAAATTCAAGTTTAGAAAGATTTGACATTATTTAGGAAAAGAAAGTTCTTACCTCAGATACTCTCAAAATATTTGCTCGAGATGGCAGAGTCTCGTGCTGATAACGTGTTATAAAATAAAGACTATAAAGTAAAGACAAGTATAGAGAGAAACTGATATATTATTCGAATTCAAACTGATGTACATAATGAACTGAAATCTCTTCTATTTATAGAAGAAAGGAAGCTGCTGTGTAAGCTGCTACTATACCAGATATGGATAATCTTCTACTGAGAGCAATGTTTATCCATAACGGAGTACTGAAAGGATAAGCTTATTATACCCGATATGGATAATCTTCTATGTAAGCTGCTACTGCAAGCTGCTGTGTAAGCTGCTACTATACCAGATATGGATAAACTTCTACTGAGAGCAATGTTTATCCATAACGGAGTACTGAATGGATAAGCTTATTATACCCGACATGGATAATCTTCTACCTGGGGTAGTATTTATCCATAACTAGGTACTGAAAGGATAAGCTTATTATACCCGGTATGGATAATCTTCTACCGGGGTAATGTTTATCCATAACTGGGTACTGAAAGGATAAGCTTATTATACCCCGCATGGATAATCTTCTACCAGGGGTAATGCTTATCCATAACCGGGTACCGAAGTGATAAGCTTCTTCAGGAAGCTTATTTCCAATAGAGTACTTAAATAGATAAACATATTTACGGTGGAGTCCCATATGGATAAGCTTCTTCAGGAAGCTTATTTACAACGGGGTACTAAATGAATATCCATAATATAATATATTTATAACAGGACCAAAATTATTACTGTCCCTATTTTCAGTTCAGTTCTATGAGTGCCATCGTATCTAATTAAAATGAGCAACTTATGTAAAATACCCATTAAGCTTAAAATAATTACTCTTTCCTATTCATTTGAAAACTAGTTATATTATATACCTATCAATTAAAACTAATTATCTCTACTTACCCACCCATCCCAACTTTTTTTACCCATTTGACTTAGCTTAGCTTGATTTGGCTTGACTTGGCTTGGGTTTATTTTGGTTTGAATTGACTTGGCTTGGTTTATAATAGCTTAGTTTGACTTTATTTGATTGAGTATTAAAAAAATGGATAGGAGCAAAGGAAAAGAGAGCAGTTATTCCACTATTGACAGCCATTAAAAATACAGTAAAGTCCTTTTCTTAGAAAAGGTTAAACTGTGCTCATGCATGTTTTAAGGCCCATTTCCTCTCCTTCTCGACTCATATTATTTGCTTTTCCTTTGGCTTTGATGTCAGGGAACCTTGATTTTATCGTACTTTATATCACTATTGGGGTTTGTGTACATTGTGACATGCAAACAACAACCAGTTTTTATGATGCTTTCTAGACATAGAACTGGTGTTTGTGAGAAAAATAATCGAATTGGCTAAATCTAGTATAATGACGGTCTTGTTCCTACGCGGGTAAAAATCTTTTTAAAAAGTCTTTCGGCAGAAAAGGACCGAGTGATTAATAAGAATGACTCTATAAGGAGTTGTTCTTTAAATATTGTCCTTGTTTTTTAATATATTTACAAAATGACATCCGGGATGGGTTGTTGAAACTAAGTTTACGATTGTTCAAAAATATGGAAAGAGAAGAGGAGAAAAAAAAAAGGGAAAAGAGTGTAACTAAATCTTTTAATTGAAGACATTAATAATGGATTGAGAGCCTTTTAAGGTGGAATGTATATATTTGTAAACAAAACTTGTGTAGGTAGGGTAATTTACTAAACATGAATATTTAGGGTAATAAAGTTTCCAATAGTGTATAAGAATAAAAAAATCCCGGATAAATACACTCCCCCCCTGAGTATTTGCTAAAGAACCCCAATTAAAATGTAATGAAGCTAGCTACTGGCCCAAAAACCAGATAAAAAATAAGTGACCGACAATGTAGAAATCTCGATATTTTATTTCATTGAATGGGTCAAAGTCCAATATGAATGGGCGAAGGACCCATAGAAAGGAAAATTTGGTCCATTGACGGTACTCTTAGATTTTTGCTTTACCATCACAAGGTACTTAATAAGCTTACAAAGTTCTATTATTTGTATTTGAAAACTTGGCACATATTATCAGGCATATAATTGTTATATCAGCTTGAATTCTTTCATATATATTATCTTGGTAATGGACATTAAATGATAAAAGGTTTTTGAACATTTTTCTTTGGTCTCATTTCCCTGTTTATCAAAACAATTGTCACGTTACCTAATATCCTTTCTTCCAAGAAAAGAAAAAAAGTCTGTCTCATGGGTTCTTTAACTATTTGATGTTCGAACTTTACTGACTTTCTGATTCACGTCGCATTAAACTTATTATAAAAGTTATAGTGTTCCCTACCGGAGATGATTCATCAATTCCCAAAACTTGTAGCCGATTTACTGGAAATGCTTTGACTTGTAATTTTCAAAGTCTTGACCATAAAGTTTTAATTCCATTGCTATGGTAATTGAGTTAGATAAAAAGTTTATAAAACTTTTAGTCTTCAATGACTTATTCTCACAATTCCAATTAATCCAGATGTAGTTTAACATGAATATAGGTCAAACAATAAGAGCATTTGAATTTGAACGCTTAAGAGCATGGACTTCATAACTTGACTAAGATTCGACCCTATTTCTAGACATAGAATATTCAAGATTTATTTTTGATAGTTTCAAATAAGTTAAATACAATTAAAACCGAAAGTACAATATTTAATTAGAAATTAACGTTATGTGATGATGCAAACATTCTTAGACATAGATTTTTATCTTATTTTGTATAAAATTGGTCTAAAATGAGTTTATATGGAGAAAAATGGTCCATGAGGTATATATAGTATATAGTTGACCCCAACTTAAATTGCGATATCATTATTATTGTTGTTATTGTTTGTACCATAAAAAAAAAAAACTGATTAAAGGATCGAACCGTACTACAATGGTATTACTTGACGCTCTTTTACCTGCCTGATCCATATTTCAACTAAGAGCCTGTTTGGAAAGCCACCTTGGAAATGGATTTGGATGTAATTAAGAGTAATTACACTGTTTGGCATGTTTGTTTGGCCAAGTAATTACTTGGTCAACATGGAATTGGGTGTAATTGGAGGGGTGTAACTACACTCTCCAATTCTCAAGGTGGAGGTGAGAATTGATGGTAATTATACTGTGTAATTACAATGTTGCTTTTTAATTTCTTTCCTTTTTGTTTTTATTTTAGTTTATTTTTTTCATAACTTTTTATTTCTATTATTTTTAATTTTTTAATTTTATTTTTACTTTTTAATTTCTTTTAAAATTTTAAAATATATTTTCCTTTGTACATTATTTATCTTTTATTTCTCTATCTTTACTTCTTGTGATTCCATGTAATTGCTTATATTTTATTTTTTATTTATTTTATTATTTTATTTTTTGAGACTACACCTCCTAATATTAGAAATAATAAATCATTAACAAACTTAGTATATAATGAGTGATGCAATTAAAGTGAAATTTCGTTGTTGAATGTGGTTATAAACTTATCATGTTTCCTAATCTTAAGTTGCAATGAAACTTACTATTATTATGTTGGAATTTGACATATGTTAAACGATTTTATTTTTTTTGAATTTTGAAAATGTGTTTATTCATGGTTCTAATTTACTTGTTTTAGTAGTATTGGCTCACATTGCATGTTGTTCATTTTTTAGTTAGAATTGATAGATTAATTTTGTCAAACATTTAAATAATGTTATGACATTACATTTATAAATATTAATTTATTTTATCAAACATGAATTCCATGATGTTCTTACAAAAAGTATATTTTTAATTTTTTTGAGTATCTAAACTAAATTTTATTAATTTAAAAAATATATATATATTATTTTTATAATATTAGTTATAAATATATGATTACTAATTAATGTATATTCACGAAAAAATATACATTTTAAATACCAAATATAATATCATTTATACTTAATTATATAATTTATAGGCATATATTTATTATATTAGCTTTTAAGTTTTGATAATTGCTTAATTTAAAATTTAATCTAACTGTGTAATTACACTGTACAACCAAACAATAAACTTGTAATTACACTATGACAAAACACAATTGTGTAATTACTAGCTAAACTATGTAATTACTGCCCTAGTAATTACACCAATTCCAATTACACGATGGCTTTCCAAACGTACTCTAAGAGATTATTCTTAATTAATACTCTCATTCCAATCCAATTCCAATTCCTATTCAAATTCAAACTCCAATCAATCTCTGCAAGCGAAGAGGTCATCTATCACTTTCAAAATATAATAAGTAATCATCAAATTCTCCAGCACAGAAAGAGATGTTTAACCAAACACTCCATTTAAATATTGTTTAGTTGCATGAAATAATAGTCCTCTTGATGTTGGATTAGACCTACGTACCTGAATAATCCAAGCTAGTCAATGACAAAACATTTATCAAATTCAAAGCTCTACTACAGACATATGATAAGGGACAAAACGAATTTACTCAAATAAAAAGCACAGTTTTGTTGTTAGTTTTCTCTTCTTGAATCTTATCCAGCCAAACAAAGCTCAATGTTGATCAATACTCCCTCCGGTCCACAATAAGCGACCAATTAAGCCTTTTATTTTGGTCCAAAATAAGTGTCCATTTATATAATAAAAAAATTAAATTTATTTTTCCAAAATTACCCTTATGTACGTATCCCCAAAAAGTCTTACTCATAAAAAATTATGCTTGCAAAATTTAATTAAGGTTAGTTTAGTCACACTAACTATTTTTGTCTAGAATTTAATATTTCCTTAATGGATGTGCCCAACTGCCCAAGGTAAATTGATCACTTATTATGGACCGGATGGAGTAACAAGATTACTAATACTTTCACCAATCTCCTTTTTATGGTTAGTATTATTGACTAATTTCATTATATGGGGTTCTTTTTTCTTTTCTTTTTTTCCTTGCTTTTTTGAAGTTCTTTATCCAACCTATTTTACTCGCTTTACTCCAAAACGTTGTAATGGTCATCTAATTTTTATGTGAAGTCTAATACCCGACGTATTTAGAAACTATATGAAAGTAGTAAAAATCACTATTTATATAGTTAAAAATGTCTGATTTAAAATTATAAAAAGTTGTTAAATTCCTCAAATAATAATATAAAGGCATTTTTGTCCGGAGAAAGAGGAGTACTAAATTTTAAGTCAAATGATAATGTTTTTGTAGTACGAAAGTAGTATGCTTTGCTGCGAAATGTGAGTGCCTTGTTGCTAACAGGGTGGTTACGTTAAGGAAATGATCTGAATGTCTGATTTGTCATGAAGCTTTTGAAATTTTGCACTTGGATTTAACCATTTGCAAGTAAACTACTGAAACCCAGTCAATACAAACACAAAAATTAAGTCAATCCTATATATAATTCCTATGTTTTTCTATTGTACAATTACTGGTCAATCTTAAATTTGAAGAGAGAGCGAGAGAAAGACAAAGAGACTTGTTAAATTTTAGGGTAAATATTACGATGTGTAATTGAAAAACTTCTTAGATAAATATAGGATGCAAATAATATAATTGGAAAAGAGCCAAAACGGTCCCTGAACTATTTGCCAAGGGCTAAAGATACGTTCCAACACCTATATGTCCAAAAATTCCCCCAACGTTATCTTTTCGGCTCATTTCTACCCTCGGAGTTCAGGAGACACTGTGCTTTCATGGTCAAACTCCACAACCCATCCATGTTAGTTTTGCTGAAAACAGGCATGGCTGACTACAAATACCTCACTACTAATCTTCAGTTCAAAGCCCAAATTCAGTCTCCTGCAATAGGCCAGTTTGGTGGCATTGTGATAGTGTGGAAGAATGACCTCATTAAGCTAGATAATGTCTCTACTACTCCATAAGGAGTTCAGTCATGGTCTAGGTATATTCCCCTCCACACTTTTGCCTATTCTCTGCCATTTATGCTAGCAACTCGTTTAGTCATAGGCTTAAACTTTGGGATAGCTTAGTAGACATTACTTCTATCTTTAAAGGCACTTGGTTGGTAGGAGGTGACTTAAATGAAGTCTTAAAAGCTAGAGACAAATTTGGTGGCAATAACACCAATACCAATAGAGCCAACTGCTTTTGGAATTGTATAAATCAGTGCAACTTAATAGACTTAGGCTTCAAAGGTAGTAAACACACATGGAGTAATAAGAAATATACTAACAGACACTGTCTAATCCTGAAAAGGCTGGAAGGTGCCTTGTCACTAGTGATTGGATAGATCTCTACCCCAATGATCCAACGGCCGAAATTCAATTCCCCGTCCCGTATATAAACCTTCCTCTCTTACCCCCACGCCCCTAAGCCAGACCCCCCCCCTCATCCTCGTCTCTTTCAGAGACTGAACCCAAACACCCCTCAGAACCCTAGCGCCGCCTCTCCATCCCCTCACCATAAACCCGGCGGCAACAATGCCGGTGACCACCAGATTAACACCCCTAGTGCACCACGACCCCGTGGACACGGATCTGCAAACCGTTGGTTTCAAATCTTCCCCCCCATCGTCTCGATCTTCATTTGAATATTCGAGCCAAACCTCAGCCTATGCCGATCCACCCCACATGCACATCAGTTACTCCCCTGACCTCCCTCGTGACCAAACCAAGCCTGGTTTGGTTCGAATCTAACCAGTAAGGTTCGAACCCCTAATCTGATCCCCAAAGAACTGATCTGAAGGCTTGCGCTTGGTAAAGAGAGGTAGATGATACTAAACTAAACCGCTTGACGTGCCCCGGTTTCAATTTCAGGGTAAATGGGATTTTATTGTTGGTGTGACTGAACCTCAGGAGAGGCTGCCTACGTATCCTTTCGGAATCAAGTCAAACGTAGTTCAGGCCTCGATCAATGTTTTGTTTTGTTTGTTTTTGTTTATTTTTTTTCTTCTTTTTTTTTTTTGTAACCGGCTCAAAGGCCTGTAGAGAGAGTTGATAGTGGGAACAAAACCTTCAGCATTTCAAATGTGTCAGGACCGCTGGGACGTCACTCAGACATAGTATCTTTTGACCGCGTCTGCATTTACTGCTGTTTCGGGATCATTTCCTTCAATGTCACCTAGGTACAATGCTCCTCTCGGCAATATTTTCCTGATGATGTATGGGCCTTTCCAATTTGGAGCAAATTTCCCTTTTGCTTCCTGGTGATGTGGCAGAATACGCCTCAGTACCAGCTGACCTACTTCGAAATTCCTGGGTCGGACTTTCTTGTTGTAAGCGCGGGCCATTCTTCGTTGGTACAACTGTCCGTGACAAACCGCGGCCATTCGTTTTTCATCAATCAAAGTCAACTGCTCCAATCGAGTCTTAACCCATTCGTTGTCCTCGATTTCTGCTTCAACAATGGTTCGAAGCGAAGGGATTTCTACTTCTGCTGGTATCACAGCCTCGGTCCCATAAACCAAAAGATAAGGAGTTGCTCCTACTGACGTTCGTACCGTAGTGCGATATCCCAACAATGCAAATGGTAACTGCTCATGCCACTATCGGGAACTTTGGATCGTTTTCCTCAAAATCTTCTTGATGTTTTTGTTCGCCGCTTCTACAGCGCCATTGGCCTTTGGCCGATAAGGAGTAGAATTCCTATGCGTTATTTTCAATTGCTCGCATACATCTCCCATCAAGTGACTGTTCAAGTTGGCTGCATTATCTGTAATGATAGTCGCAAGAATACCGAAACTACAGATAAGATTTGAGTGTACAAAATCCACTACAGCTTTTTTAGTGACCGACTTGCCTTGAACCCACTTTGACAACTGCCCTTTGCTGTTCTCCCTCTACAACAATCAAAACCATCCCCCAGGGTCCTTCAGATTTGAAACTATGCGGTGCAGCCACCCTAAACTACCAAACATCATTTAATAATATTTCACTAGCTCAGCCACCCTCCCTCATGCTGTCACACCCCTTTTTTACAAACCTCACTAACCCTCTTAAAATAATAAAAGGATTTTGTAAAGCTTGAAAAGGATTTTCTAATTAGAACGTGACAAAATTGTGTTCAAAAGAAATAACTTAGAGTCCCCACCTGACATTGGTTTCGGTGTGCCAGGTCACCGTCTTTTAAAAAAATATATTTTCCTTTTAAAATGTTTCAGACTCCAAAACTAAGTCTGCACCAGAGATTCGGGTAAGGGGTTCATTTGACTCGGGGAGAAGGTGTTAGGCACTCCCCAAGTCCCGTAACTAGTACGGTTGCGTACTCGATCAAGTTGGCTTTCAAAATATTCAATTGAGGTAGAAAACACAGAAAAAGGAAAATAAACACACAAGAGGCTCGAGGTCGTCCCCACCTAAATAAAAGAAACTTAAAAGAAGAAAAATTAAAGTCCTAAATTATCCTACGCTACTTCTTCTACTATGTTCACCACGGCTTCCCATTACATTCAATTCGGGGCATACCCCTGAAATAAAATATTTACAAATCCCTCGGGGCATTTCCCGGATAAACCTAACTACGGGAACGACCTCTCGCCTCAAAACTACAAAATCCTAAGGCTTGCCTACCCAAGTGTTGTCGGCCTAAGCATACTACTAGCAGACAAATAGAAATAAGAAGGTAAAAATGTGACAAGGAGTACAGCACATACAAATTGCATTTTTTAATCTCGAGTTCCCAACCCTACTATTATATGCAGTACTTTTAATTCATGTCACTAATGTCATTTAACTTAATTACTTTAACTAACCCAACAGCCAATCATTCAAACTCCAAACAAAGCTCAATTCTATGTATTAAGAGGACAATTTCATACTCGGCATGAATTTCATCATCACAAACAAACTGAACAAACTTCCAAAATATATTGAACAAACTGATGAGATAGAGGAAAAGAATAGACCTTCAGGCGAGCAAAATTTCTCTTAATAGTAGATTGATGAACTGGAATTCAACACGACGACCAAACTAGGAACAAAATAAGCAAACCGAACCTCGAACAGATCTCGACGACGGCCAGTTGTATACTGCCATAAGTATCTCCATCTACGAGAGAACTACATAGCCATGGGATCATGTTCAGGCCAAACACGAGAGGTACAATACTGTTAATCTGCCATTTCTTCTTAGTTAGGCGGCGGAGATGGAGTTTCGAAGGGGTGGCGCAGTCATGGGAGGTCCTGAGGTGGGCGACTGTAATGGTTCTGCTGCTGGAGTGTTCAGGGGATGGAGTGACTGGTCGTTCGGAGGAGCGCAACGGCTGCGTGGCTGGTTGGCGGCGTGAGAGATCCGACGGCGGGGGGTGGACTGGCGGCTGGTTTCTTTTTTAGTTCAAGACTAGGAATTGAAAACTTGGATTAGGGTTTCTATAATTGAGTATTTTATATGAAGGTGGGAAAGGATGATGGTCATTGGATTAGAAGGAAATAGATGGCTAGGATTAAATCTTGCACATAAATGGGCTAATGGGTTGGGAAGAATGGGCTAAGAATAATTGCGTTTAAGTTAAAAGAAATGGACTCACACCTTTGGGCCTACAAAGTTTCTTGTTGGACAAAGACAAACTCAAAAATCCTACCAAAATATTAATTAAACTTAGTTAAGTAAATAAACAAAATTTTAAAATGAAACTACTTTTTTGTATTTTTAAATGTTATAACAATAAAGTAAAAAGTAAAGAAAATAGACTAAAGTCATGATAAAATTAAGATACCATGAATAAAAATATACTAATTGATCTTAAACTAAAGATAAAAATATAGAAAAGCGATAAACACGATAAATAAAACTATTTTATGTTTTTTTATGTCTTAGGACTAAAAGTAAAAAGATTAAAATTATATTAAAATAAAGTCAAGTAAATATTTTAAAAATATTAAAATACTAAAACTAACTTTAAAATTTGCGCGGGTCAAAAATTACGTGCTTACAGCTGCCCCTCTTTGCTTGGAAACACGAAGAGTTTTCGGAGCAAAGAACAATAAGCAACGTAATTGATTTATGACCCGACGCTTATTCAAAAGAAAATAAAGGTGGCTAAAAAGATTGTGACCGAGCCCTGGTATCTGAGCTGCCTACATATCCTTGACTATAAAGGAATCAGGTCACGTGTAGTTCAGAAGTGAGAAGGATGATGGAATACCGAGGTGGAGAGTCGAGTGAAGTGCCGTCGAGGTTCTGGTCCGTGGTTCCTGCCATTACATCAAAAATAAAAGGAAAAATTACAGCAAAGTGAAAGAAAAATACAAGATCCTATCTACTTCTTGTATTGAATCTTCCTTGAATCTTTATTTGATATTCAACATGAGACTGAAAAGTGGACCCTGTTCTTCAGGCGGGCTCCTGATGCTTCTTAAATTTGTGAATTGAAGTAAGTCTAAAATGAATTCCCTTGTTCTCTAGGTGGGCGCCTGATTACCAACAACTTGAATTGTATTCCCTCGTTATCCAAGTGGGTGCCTGATTACCAACAACTTGAATTGTATTCCCTCATTATCCAGGTGGGCGCCTGATTACCAAAACTAGAAACTGTATTCCCTCGTTATCCAGGTGGGCGCCTGATATTGTAACAAAACAGACAAAACAAAAGAAATTTTTCTGCCCCAGTTTGGGATTTGGGCATATTTGTGAGTGCTAATCGGATCATGTTACCTATAGAGCTCTAAGAATTCAAAAGCTAAATTCCATTATCTTGGTGGGTCCTGAGAATTTTAAAACTAAATCTCATTATCTAGGAGGGTCCTGAAAATTTAAAAACTAAATCCCATTATCAAGGAGAGCCCTAAATTTTTTAAATTAAGTCCCATTATCCAGGAGGGTCCTGAAAATTTTAAATTAAATCCAATTATCCAGGAGGGTCCTGAGAATTTAAAACTAAATCCCATTATCCATGAGGGCCCTGAAAACTTTAAGTTAAATTTCATTATCCAGGAGGGTTCTAAGAATTTAAAACTAAATCCCATTATCCAGGATGGTCCTAAAAATTTAAAAACTCAATCCCATTATCCAGGAGGATCCTGAAAATTTTAAATTAAATCACATTATCCAAGAGGGTCCTGAGAATTTAAAACAAAATTCCATTATCCAGGAGGGTCCTGAAAATTTAAAAACTAAATCCCATTATCCAGGAGAGTCCTGAAAATTTAAATTAAATCCCATTATCCAGGAGGGTCCTGAAAATTTTAAATTAAATATCATTATCCAGGAGGGTCCTGAGAATTTAAAACTAAATCCCATTATTCAAGAGGTTCCTAAAATTTAAAAACTAAATCTCATTATCCAGGAGGGTCCTGAAAATTTTAAATTAAATCCCATTATCCAGGAGAGTTCTGAAAATTTAAAACTAAATACAATTATCCAGGAGGGTCCTGAAAATTTAAAAACTAAATCCCATTATCTAGGAGGGCCCTGAAAATTTTAAATTAAATCCCATTATCTAGGAGGGTCCTCATAATTTTAAATTAATTCCCAATATCTAGGAGGGTCCAGAAAATTTAAAAACTAAATCCCATTATCCAGGAGGGTCCTGAAAATTTAAAATTAAATCCCAATATCTAGGAGGGTCCTGAAAATTTTAAATTAAATCTCATTATCCAGGAGGGTCCTGAGAATTTAAAAACTAAATTCCATTATCTAGGAGAGTCCTGAAAATTTTAAATTAAATCCCATTATCCAGGAGGGTTCTGAGAATTTAAAAACTAAATCTCATTATCTAGGAGGGTCCTGAGAATTTAAAACTAAATCTCATTATCCTGGAGGGTCCTGAAATTTTAAAAACTAAATCTCATTATCCAGGAGTGTCCTGAAAATTTAAAATTAAATCCCATTATTCAGGAGAGTCCTGAAAATTTTAAATTAAATCCCATTATCCAGGAGGGTCCTGAGAATTTAAAACTAAATCCCATTATCGAGGAGGGTCCTGAAAATTTAAAAACAAAATCCCATTATCCTGGAAGGTTTTGAAAATTTAAAAACTAAATACCATTATCCAGAAGGGTCCTGAAAATTTAAAATTAAATACCATTATCCAGGAGGGTCCTGAGAATTTAAAAACTAAATCCCATTATCCAGGAGGGTCCTGAGAATTTAAAACTAAATCCCATTATCCAGGAGGGACCTGAAAATTTAAAAACTAAATCCCATTATCCAGGAGGGTCCTGAAAATTTTAAATTAAATCCCATTATCTAGGATGGTCCTGAGAATTTAAATACTAAATCTCATTATCAAGGAGGGTTCTGAGAATTTAAAACTAAATCCCATTATTCTGGAGGGTCCTGGAAATTTAAAAACTCAATCCCATTATCTTGGAGGGTCCTGAAAAATTTAAATTAAATCCCGTTATCCAGGAGGGTCCTGAGAATTTAAAACTAAATCCCATTATCCAGGAAGGTTCTGAAAATTTAAAAACTAAATCCCATTATCCAGGAGAGTCCAGAAAATTTAAAAACTAAATCCCATTATCCAAGAGGGTCCTGAAAATTTTAAATTAAATCTCATTATCTAGGAGGGTCCTTAGAATTTAATACTAAATCCCATTATCCAAGAGGGTCCTAAAAATTTAAAAACTAAATCCCATTATCCAGGAGGGTCATGAAAATTTAAAATTAAATAACATTATCCAGGAGGTTCCTGAAAATTTAAAAACTAAATCCCATTATCCAGGAGGGTCCTGAGAATTTAAAACTAAATCTCATTATCCAGGAGGGTCCTGAAAATTTTAAATTAAATCCCATTATCAAGGAGGGTCCTGAGAATTTAAAAACTAAATCCCATTATCTAGGAGAGTCCTGAAAATTTGAAATTAAATCCCATTATCCCGGAGGGTCCTGAGAATTTAAAAACTAAATCCCATTATCCAGGAGGGTCCTTAGAATTTAAAACTAAATCACATTATCCAGGAGGGTCCTGAAAATTTAAAAACTAAATCCCATTATCAAGGAGGGTCCTGAAAATTTAAAATTAAATCCCATTATCCAGGAGGGTCCTGAAAATTTTAAATTAAATTCCATTATCCAGAAGGGTCCTGAAAATTTAAAAACTAAATATCATTATCCAGGAGGGTCCTGAGAATTTAAAACTAAATCCCATTATCCAGGAAGGCCCTGAAAACTTTAAATTAAATCTCATTATCCAAGAGGGTCCTGAGAATTTAAAACTAAATCCCATTATCCAGGAGGGTGCTGAGAATTTAAAACTAAATCCCAATATCCAGGAGGGTCCTGAAAATTTATAAACTAAATCCCATTATCTATGAAGGTCCTGAAAATTTAAAACTAAATCCCATTATCCAGGAGGGTCCTGAAAATTTAAAAACTCAATCCCATTATCTAAGAGGGTCCTGAAAATTTTAAATTAAATCCCATTATCTATGAGGGTCCTGAGAATTTAAAACTAAATCTCATTATCCAGGAGGGTCCTGAAAATTTAAAAACTAAATCCCATTATCCAGGAGGGTCCTTAAAATTTAAAAACTAAATCTCATTATCAAGGAAGGTCCTGAAAATTAATTAAATCCCATTATCCAGGAAGGTCCTGAAAATTTGAAAATTAAATCTCATTATCCAGGAGGGTCCAAAGAATTAGAAACTAAATCCCATTATCCAAGAGGGTGCTGAAAATTTTAAACTAAATCCCATTATCTAGGAGGGTCCAGAAAATTTAAAAACTCAATCCCATTATCTAAGAGGGTCCTGAAAATTTTAAATTAAATCACATTATCTATGAGGGTCCTGAGAATTTAAAACTAAATCTCATTAACCAGGAGGGTCCTGAAAATTTAAAAACTAAATCCCATTATCCAGGAGGGTCCTTAAAATTTAAAAACTAAATCTCATTAACAAGGAAGGTCCTGAAAATTTTAAATTAAATCCCATTATCCAGGAAGGTCCTGAAAATTTGAAAATTAAATCTCATTATCCAGAAGGGTCCAAAGAATTAGAAACTAAATCCCATTATCAAGGAGGGTGCTGAAAATTTAAAAACTAAATCCCATTATCCAGGACGGTCCTGAAAATTTTAAATTAAATCCCACTATCCAGGAGGGTCCTGAGAATTTAAAACTAAATCCCATTATCCAGGAGGGTCTAGAGAATTTTTAAAACTAAATCCCATTATCCAGGAGGGTCCTGGTAATTTTAAATTAAATCCCATTATCTAGGAGGGTCCTGAATATTTAAAAACTAAATCCCATTATCTAGGAGGATCTTGAGAATTTAAAACTAAATCCCATTATCCAGGAGGGTCCTGAAAATTTTAAATTAAATCCCATTATCTAGGAGGGTTCTGAAAATTTAAAAACTAAATCCCATTATCTAGGTGGGTCCTAAAAATTTAAAAACTAAATCCCATTATCCAGGAAGGTCCTGAAATTTAAATTAAATCCCATTATCAAGGAGAGTTCTGAGAATTTAAAACTAAATTTCATTATCCAGGAGGGTCCTGAAAATTTAAAAACTAAATACCATTATCCAGGAGGGTCCTGAATATTTTAAATTAAATCACATTATCCAAGAGGGTCCTAAGAATTTAAAAATAAATCCCATTATCCTGTAGGGTCCTGAAAAATCAAAAACTAAATCCCATTATACGGGAGGGTCCTGAGAATTTAAAACTAAATTCCATTATCTAGGAGGGTCCTGAAAATTTAAAAAACTAAATCTCATTATCCAGGAGGGTCCTGAAAATTTTAAATTAAATCCCATTATCTAGGATGGTCCTGAGAATTTAAATACTAAATCTCATTATCAAGGAGGGTTCTGAGAATTTAAAACTAAATCCCATTATCCTGGAGGGTCCTGAAAATTTAAAAACTCAATCCCATTATCTAGGAGGGTCCTGAAAATTTTAAATTAAATCCTATTATCCAGGAGGGTCCTGAGAATTTAAAACTAAATCCCATTATCCAGGAGGGTCCTGAAAATTTAAAAACTAAATCCCATTATCCAGGAGGGTCCAGAAAATTTAAAAACTAAATCCCAATATCCAGGAGGATCCTGAAAATTTTAAATTAAATCCCATTATCTAAGAGGGTCCTTAGAATTTAAAACTAAATCCCATTATCCAAGAGAATCCTAAAAATTTAAAAACTAAATACCTTTATCCAGGAGGGTCGTGAAAATTTTAAATTAAATCCCATTATCCTGGAGGGTCCTGAGAATTTAAAACTAAATCCCATTATTCTGGAGGGTCCTGAAAATTTAAAAAGTAAATCCCATTATCCAGGAGGGTCCTGAATATGTGAAATTAAATCCCATTATCCAGGAGGGTCCTGTGAATTTAAAAACTAAATCCCATTATCCAGAAGGGTCCTGAGATTTTAAAACTAAATCCCATTATCCAGGAGGGTTCTGAAAATTTAAAAACTAAATCTCATTATCCAGGAGGGTCCTGAAAATTTAAAATTAAATCCAATTATCCAGGAGGGTCTTGAAAATTTTAAATAAAATCCCATTATCCAGGAGGGTCGTGAAAATTTAAAACTAAATCTCATTATCCAGGAGGGTCCTGAAAACTTTAAATTAAATCTCATTATCTAGGAGGGTCATGAGAATTTAAAACTAAATCTCATTATTCAGGAGGGTGCTGAGAATTTAAAACTAAATCGCCATATCCAGGAGGGTCCTGAAAATTTAAAAACTAAATCCCATTATCCAGGAGTGTCCTGAAAATTTAAAAACTAAATCCCATTATCCAGGAGGGTCCTGAAAATTTTAAATTAAATTCCATTATCCAGGAAGGTTCAGAAAATTTAAAAACTAAATCTCATTATTTATGAGGGTCCTGAAAATTTTAAATTAAATACCATAATCCATGAGGGTCCTTAGAATTTAAAACTAAATTCTATTATCCAAGAGGGTCCTAAATGTTTAAAAATAAAATCCCATTATCCAGGAGGGTCCTGAGAATTTAAAACTAAATCCCATTATCCAGGAGGGTCATGAAAATTCAAAAAATAAATCCCATTATCTAGGAGGGTCCAGAAAATTTAAAAACTAAATCTCATTATCCAAGAGGGTCCTGAAAATTTTAAATTAAATCCCATTATCCAGGAGGGTTCTGAGAATTTAAAACTAAATCCCATTATTCTGGAGGATCCTGAAAATTTAAAAACTAAATCCCATTATCCAAGAGGGTCCTGAAAATTTGAAATTAAATCTCATTATCCAGGAGGGTCCTGAGAATTTAAAAACTAAATCCCATTATCCAGGAGGGTCCTGAGAATTTAAAACTAAATCCCATTATCCAGGAGGGTTCTGAAAATTTAAAAACTAAATCCCATTATCCAGGTGGGTCCTGAAAATTTAAAATTTAATCCCATTATCCAGGAGAGTCTTGAAAATTTTAAATTAAATCCCATTATCCAGGAGGGTCGTGAGAATTTAAAACTAAATCTCATTATCCAGGAGGGCCCTGAAAACTTTAAATTAAATCTCATTATCTAGGAGGGTCCTGAGAATTTAAAACTAAATCCCATTATCCAGGAGTGTCCTGAAAATTTAAAAACTAAATCCCATTATCCAGGAGGGTCCTGAAAATTTTAAATTAAATTCCATTATCCAGGAAGGTTCAGAAAATTTAAAAACTAAATCTCATTATTTATGAGGGTCCTGAAAATTTTAAATTAAATACCATAATCCATGAGGGTCCTTAGAATTTAAAACTAAATTCTATTATCCAAGAGGGTCCTAAATGTTTAAAAACAAAATCCCATTATCCAGGAGGGTCCTGAGAATTTAAAACTAAATCCCATTATCCAGGAGGGTCATGAAAATTCAAAAAATAAATCCCATTATCTAGGAGGGTCCAGAAAATTTAAAAACTAAATCTCATTATCCAAGAGGGTCCTGAAAATTTTAAATTAAATCCCATTATCCAGGAGGGTTCTGAGAATTTAAAACTAAATCCCATTATTCTGGAGGATCCTGAAAATTTAAAAACTAAATCCCATTATCCAAGAGGGTCCTGAAAATTTGAAATTAAATCTCATTATCCAGGAGGGTCCTGAGAATTTAAAAACTAAATCCCATTATCCAGGAGGGTCCTGAGAATTTAAAACTAAATCCCATTATCCAGGAGGGTTCTGAAAATTTAAAAACTAAATCCCATTATCCAGGTGGGTCCTGAAAATTTAAAATTTAATCCCATTATCCAGGAGAGTCTTGAAAATTTTAAATTAAATCCCATTATCCAGGAGGGTCGTGAGAATTTAAAACTAAATCTCATTATCCAGGAGGGCCCTGAAAACTTTAAATTAAATCTCATTATCTAGGAGGGTCCTGAGAATTTAAAACTAAATCCCATTATCCAGGAGGGTGCTGAGAATTTAAAACTAAATCCCAATATCGAGGAGGGTCCTGAAAATTTAAAAACTAAATCCCATTATCCAGGAGGGTTCAGAAAATTTAAAAACTAAATCCCATTATCTAGGAGGGTCCTGAAAATTTTAAATTAAATTCCATTATCCAGGAGGGTCCTTAGAATTTAAAACTAAATTCTATTATCCAAGAGGGTCCTAAATGTTTAAAAACAAAATCCCATTATCCAGGAGGGTCCTGAGAATTTAAAACTAAATCCCATTATCCAGGAGGGTCCTGAAAATTCAAAAAATAAATCCCATTATCTAGGAGGGTCCAGAAAATTTAAAAACTAAATCTCTTTATCCAGGAGGGTCCTGAAAATTTTAAATTAAATCACATTATCCAGGAGGGTCCTTAGAATTTAAAACTTAATCCCATTATCCAAGAGGGTCTTAAAAATTTAAAAACTAAATCTCATTATCCATGAGGGTTCTGAAAATTTTAAATTAAATCCCATTATCCAGGAGGTTTCTGAAAATTCAAAAACTAAATCCCATTATCTAGGAGGGTCCTAAAAATTTAAAAACTAAATCCCATTATCAGGAGGGTCCTAAAATATTTAAAATAAAATCCTTGTATCCAGGAGGGTCCTGAGAATTTAAAACTAAATCTCATTATCTAGGAGGGTCTTGAAAATTTAAAAACTAAATCCCATTATTGAGGAGGATCCTGAAAATTTTAAATTAAATCCCATTATCAAGGAGGGTCCTGAAAATTTAAAACTAAATCCCATTATCCAGGAGGCTCCTGAAAATTTAAAAACTAAATCTCATTATCCAGGAGGGTCCTGAGAATTTTAAAAACTAAATCCCATTACCCAAGAGGGTCTTGAAAATTTTAAATTAAATCCCATTATCGAGGAGAGTCCTGAGAATTTAAAAACTAAATCTCATTATCCAGGAAGGTCCTGAGAATTTTAAAAACTAAATCCCGTTATCCAGGAGGGTCCTGAGAATTTAAAAACGAAATCTCATTATCTAGGAGGGTCCTGAAAATTCAAAAACTAAATCCCATTATCTAGGAGGATCCTGAAAATTTAAAGCTAAATACCATTATCCAGGAGGGTCTTGACAATTTTAAAAACTAAATCCCACTACCCAGGAGAGTCTTGAAAATTTTAAATTAAATCCCATTATCCAGGAGGGTTCTGAAAATTCAAAAACTAACTCTCATTATCCAGGAAGGTCCTGAAAATTTAAAAACTAAATCCCATTATCTAGGATGGTCCTTAAAATTTAAAAACTAAATCCCATTATCCAGGAGGGTCCTGAAAATTTTAAATTAAATCCCATTATCCAGGAAGGTTCAGAAAATTTAAAAACTAAATCCCATTATCTAGGAGGGTCCTGAAAATTTTAAATTAAATTCCATTATCCAGGAGGGTCCTTAGAATTTAAAACTAAATCCTATTATCCAAGAGGGTCCTAAATGTTTAAAAACAAAATCCCATTATCCAGGAGGGTCCTGAGAATTTAAAACTAAATCCCATGATCCAGGAGGGTGTTGAGAATTTAAAACTAAATCCCAATATCCAAGAGACTCCTAAAAATTTAAAAACTAAATCCCATTATACAGGAGAGTCCTGATAATTTTAAATTAAATCTCATTATCCATGAGGGTCCTGAGAATTTAAAACTAAATCCCGTTATCAAGGAGGGTCCTGAAAATTTAAAAACTAAATCCCATTACCCAGGAGGGTCTTGAAAATTTTAAATTAAATCTCATTATCTAAGAGGGTCCTGAGAATTCAAAAACTAAATCTTATTATCCTGGAGGGTCCTGAAAATTTAAAAACTAAATCCCATTATCCAGGAGGGTCTTGAGAATTTTAAAAACTAAATCCCATTATCCTGGAGGGTCCTGAAAATTTAAAATTAAATCATATTATCCAAGAGGGTCTTGAGAATTCAAAAACTAAATCTTATTATCTAGGAGGGTCATGAGAATTTTAAAAACTAAATTCTATTATTCAGGAGGGTCCTAAAAATTTTAAAAACTAAATCCCAATATCCAGGAGGTTCCTGAAAATTTTAAATTAAATCCCATTAACCAGGAGGGTCCTGAGAATTTAAAACTAAATCTCATTATTCATGAGGGTCCTGAGAATTTAAAACTAAATCCCATTATCCAGGAGGGTTCTGAAAATTTAAAAACTAAATCCCATTATCCAGGAGGGTCCTGAGAATTTTAAAAACTAAATCACATTATCTAGGAGGATCCTGAACATTTTAAATTAAATCCCATTATCCAGGAGGGTCCTGAAAATTTAAAAACTAAATCTCATTATCTAGGAGGGTCCTGAGAATTTAAAACTAAATTCCATTATCCAGGAGGGCCCTTAAAATTTAAAACTAAATACCATTATCCAAGAGGGTCCTAAAAATTTAAAAACTAAATCTCATTATCCAGGAGGGTCCTGAAAATTTTAAATTAAATCTCATTATTCAGGAGGGTTCTGAAAATTCAAAAACTAAATCTCATTATCTAGGAGGGTCCTGAAAATTTACACACTAAATCCCATTATCCAGGAGGGTCCTGAAAATTTTGAATTAATTCCCATTATCTAGGAGGGTTCTGAGATTTTAAAACTAAATCCCATTATCCAGGAGGGTCCTGAAAATTTATTAACTAAATCCCATTATCCAGGAGGGTCCTGAAAATTTTAAATTAAATTCCATTATCCAGAAGGGTCCTGAAAATTTTAAAACTAAATATCATTATCCAGGAGGGTCCTGAAAATTTAAAAACTAAATCCCATTATCCAGGAGGGTCCTAAATTTTTTAAATTAAATCCCATTATCCAGGAGAGTCCTTAGAATTTAAAACTAAATCCCATTTTCCAGGAGGGTCCTGGAAATTTAAAAACTAAATCCCATTATCCAAGAGGGTCCTGAAAATTTTAAAAACTAAATCCCATTACCTAGGAGGGTCTTGAAAATTTTAAATTAAATCCCATTATCTAGGAGGGTCCTGAGAATTTTAAAACTAAATCTCATTATCCAGGAGGGTCCTGAGAATTTTGAAAACTAAATCCCATTATTCAGGAGGTTCCTGAGAATTTTAAAAACTAAATCCCATTATCAAGGTGGGTCTTGAAAATTTTAAATTAAATCCCATTATCCAGGAGGGTCCTAAGAATTTAAAAACTAAATCCCATTATCTAGGAGGGTCCTGAGAATTTAAAACTAAATCCCATTATCCAGGAGGGTCCTGAAAATTTAAAAACTAAATCCTATTATCAAGGAGGGTCCTGAAAATTTTAAATTAAATCCCATTATCCAGGAGGGTGCTGAGAATTTAAAACTAAATCTCATTATCTAGGAGGGTCATGAAAATTTAAAAACTAAATCCCATTATCTAGGAGGGTCCTGAAAATTTAAAAACTAAATCCCATTATTCAGGAGGGTCCTGAAAATTTTAAATTAAATCCCATTATCCAAGAGAGTCCTGAAAATTTAAAAACTAAATCCCATTATTCAATAGGGTCCTAATAATTTTAAAAACTAAATCCCATTATCCAGGAGGGTCCTAAAAATTTTAAATTAAATCTCATTATCCAGGAGGGTCTTGAGAATTTAAAACTAAATCCCATTATCTAGGAGGGTCCTAAAAATTTAAAAATTAAATCTTATTATCCAAGAGGGTCTTGAAAATTTTAAATTAAATCCCATTATCCAGGAGGGTCCTAAGAATTTATAACTAAATCTCATTTTCCAGGAGGGTCCTGAAAATTTAAAAACTAAATCCCATTATCTAGGAGGGTCATGAGAATTTTAAAAACTAAATCCCATTATCCAGAAGGGTCTTGAAAATTTTAAATTAAATCCTATTATCCAGGAGGATCCTGAGAATTTAAAAACTAAATCTCATTATCCAAGAGGGTCCTGAGAATTTTAAAAACTAAATCCCATTATCCAAGAGGGTCCTGAGAATTTTAAAAACTAAATCCCATTGTCCATGAGGGTTTTGAAAATTTTAAATTAAATCCCATTATCCAGGAGGGTCCTGAAAATTTTAAATTATATCCCATTATCCAGGAGGGTCCTGAGAACTGAGAACGAACTTACATGAGCCATGCTCTCATCTTTGAGGATTCTGAATAGAATTTCTTGCTCCCTGAACCATGCTTTTCCATGGGAGGTCCCTGTGGATTTAAAAATTTTCTTGCCCCTGTTTCAGAAAAATAAAATCTTGTTAGTTTGAAAACGTGGTGGTTAGTTTGTGGCATCCTTACTGAGTGTCTGCTTCCGCCACTGCCATGCTTCATTCTGATTAGTTGCTTCGGGCTAGCAAGAAGTTGTTTGACCTTTTGATTAGAACTGGACCACAAAACCTCTGCATGACCTGAATCTCTCACACTCACTTGTTGCATTGTGTTTTCATTTTGAAAGTTGTTGAATCCTTGTATTTCTTCAAAATTCATGATTCACTTGATTGCCTGAACCTCAGTTATCACCATACAACTTATTCTAAATCAAGTCAATTGTGATGTGCCTGGCTGAACTCCGCTTTGTGCAATTTAGAAGCTGGTAGTAGGCTTTGAAATCCTTTCTTGCTTGTTCAACAAGGGTTGACTCAAAAGAGACCCATAAAGATAGACTCAAAGAGCAAAGTGAAATGATTTTTGACAAAAGGAACAAAGGAAAATTTTGAGCACAGATGACTATATGAAGAAGAATGAGAAAAGAAGACTTATCTGAGGGAAGCAGCCAGCTCCAATGATCATGACATGCATTTCGGATTGATCAACCTAATCCGTCCAGCCAATCATATTTTCAGTTCATGTCCTGTCTTCATACTTTAAAACCAGGCTTTTACTGATCCAATTTCTCTGTAAAGTCATGAGCCTCATTCGACTTGTAGCGTCCCGAAGGGTTTTCACCTACAAGCCTCTCTTATTTGTTCATCTCTCAACTCACCATCGCCTTATGGTGCCTGCGAGGGTTTTCACCAATAAGACTCTCTCATTTTAAATTTTCTCTCAGCTCACCATCGCCTTACGGTGCCCGTGAGGGTTTTCACCAATAAGACTCTCTCATTTTAAATTTTCTCTCTTGCGCCCGTGAAAAAAGTGTTACCCATGATGTAAATCATACCTCTATATCGCTTGACCTGGCATCCTCAAAGATTGATCGGAAGGTCTTTCTTTGGACCGTAATGTAGGATTTTGGACAGGGTTAGAAAGAAAGGGTGGCATGAAGGCTCAAACTAACTTAAGATGAGAAGGGGTCAAAATTACAACTTTTGGAATCAGATCTTTTCAAAACCAAAACTTCTGCCCCAGTTTCTTTGGGTCCGGAGAGTTTTAATTTTTATTTTGATGGGACCGAACCGTGAGGCTGCCTACGTATCCTTAAAAGGAATCAGGTCGAACGGAGTTAAAAAAGAAAGTTGTTTGTTTTTGTTTCCCTTTTTCTTTTTTTCTTTTTTTTTGTTTTTCTTCTTTCCTTTTTTCTTTTCTTTTCCTCCTTTTCTTCCTATTTTTTTTCTTTTCTTTTTCCTTTTTTTTCATTCTTCTTATTTTCACTCATTCATCATCATTTTTTTTCATTCTCTACTTCTACTACTGATTCCAAAAGAGGGGTATGAAAGAAAATAAATAAAGTTCAAAAAGGGTAACAAAAGATGAAAGTGTCTGGGTAGCGGAACAAAATGACTTCGTCATTTCAACTTTGATATGCCAAGTACAAAATACAACTGAAGGTAAGCAAAAATATTATACATAGTACCTCTTAACTGCATCAGAATTGATAGCCATATCTACACATTTACCTTCTATATCTGTTAAATACAAAGAGCCATTGGGCAACACTCTTGTCACAATGAATGGCCCCTGCCAGTTTGGGACGAACTTGCCTTTGGCTTCCACCTGACAAGGTAGGATACGTTTCAATACCGACTGGCCCACTTCGAATTTCCGAGGATGTACCTTTTTGTTGTATGCTCTTGCCATTCTTTTCTAATACAATTGACCATGACATACTGCAGCCATTTGTTTCTCGTCAATCAAACTCAACTGCTCGAGCCAGGTTTTGACCCATTCATCATCATCAATTTTGGCTTCCGCGACGATCTGAAGGGATGAAATCTCAACTTCTGCAGGTATAACTGCCTCAGTTCCATATACCAGTGAATAAGGAGTTGCACCTACTGAAGTGCGGACAGTAGTGCGATAACCCAGTAAGGCAAAATGCAACTTTTCATGCCATTGTCTAGAACCTTGCACCATCTTACGAAGTATCTTTTTTATGTTCTTGTTAGCAGCCTCAACAACTCCATTTGCCTTGGGGCGATACGGGGTGGAGTTCCGATGCATGATCTTAAACTGTTCGCATACCTCTTTCATCAAATGACTATTGAGATTATCAACATTGTCTGTGATGATCACCTTGGGAATTCCGAACCGACAAATGATATTTGAATGAACAAAATCCACCACTACCTTCTTGGTCACAGACTTGAAAGTTACAGCTTCGACCCACTTGGTAAAGTAATCCATGGCCACCAGAATAAACCTATGCCCGTTTGACGCTGCCGGCTCAATTGGTCCAATAACATCCATGCCCCAAGCAACAAAGGCCAAGGTGCAGACATTGTGTGTAACTCAGATGGGGGAGAATGAATCAAATCACCATGTACCTGGCATTGATGACACTTGTGAACAAAACTGATACAATCTCGTTCCATGGTGAGCCAATAATAACCTACTCGAAGTATCTTCTTTGCCAAGACATACCCGTTCATATGCGGCCCACAAACTCCAGAATGCACTTCGGCCATGATAGTTGAAGCTTCTTTAGCATCTATGCACCTCAGTAGTCCTAAATCCGGAGTCCTCTTGTACAAGATTCCTCCACTCAAGAAAAATCCACTAGCCAAACGTCGAATGGTTCTCTTTTGGTCACTTGTAGCATGTACTGGATATAACCCCGACCTGATGTATTCCTTTGATATCGTGGAACCAAGGTTCGCCATCGATTTCCTCTTCCACCACGTTACAGTAAGCATGTTGATCATGAACTTGGATATGCACGGGGTCGACATAAGCCTTGTCCGGATGATGTAACATTGACGCCAGAGTATCCAAGGCATCAGCAATCTCATTATGAATCCTAAGAAATGTCTAAATTCAACCGACCTGAATTGTTGACAAAGATCATGCAGGCACTGTCGGTACGGTATGAGCTTCAAATCTCGAGTCTCCCATTCTCCTTGAATATGGTGAACCAACAAATCTGAATCTTCCAGAACAAGTATTTCCTGGACTCCCAGTTCTATAGCTAACCTCAAACCCAGAATGCATGCTTCGTGCTCAGCCATGTTGTTGGTGCAATAAAATCTAAGCTGGGCTATTACAGGGTAGTGTTGCCCTGTTTCAGAGATAAGTACAACCCCTATTCCGACCCCTTTCATATTAGCAGCTCCATCAAAGGAGAGTTTCCAACCTGGCTTTTCATCATGGTCAACCTCGTCAACACACATAACCTCTTCATTAGGAAAATAAGTCTTCAGTGGCTCATAGTCATTATCCACCGGATTCTCGTCCAAGTGGTCGGCCAAGCCTTGGGCTTTCATCGCGGTCCGAGTCACATAGATGATGTCAAACTCTGTAAGTAAAATCTGCCACTTTGCCCCAGTCTTCCCATGGGCATAGGCTTCTGAAAGATATACTTTAGAGGATCCATACGGGAAATGAGGTAAGTAGTGTAGGATGACAGATAATGCTTCAACTTTTGTGCCACCCAAGTTAGGGCGCAATATTTCCTCTCAAGCAGAGTGTACTTAACCTCATAGGGAGTTAACTTCTTACTGAGATAATAGATTGCTTGCTCCTTCTTTCCCGTGATGTCATGTTGACCCAATATACAGCCAAAAGAATTATCCAAGACTGTCAAATAGAGAATTAAAGGTCTTCCAGGCTCTGGTGGGACCAGCACAGGTGAATTCGATAGGTACATCTTAATCTTATCAAATGCTTCTTGACATTCATCAGTCCACTTGACCGCAACATTCTTCTTCAGCAGCTTAAAGATGGGTTCACAGGTTGTCGTGAGCTGAGCAATGAACCTGCTGATGTAATTTAACCTTCCAAACAAACTCATCACCTCTGTTTTGTTCTTTGGCGGTGGTAACTCTTGAATGGCTTTGATCTTCGACGGGTCTAACTCAATACCGCGTCGACTGACCACGAATCCTAGCAGTTTCCCAGATGGGACACCAAATGCACATTTTGCTAGATTGAGCTTGAGGTTGTACCTGCGGAGCCTTTGGAAAAACTTCCTCAGGTCCTTGACATGGTCAGACTGCTTCTTTGACTTTATGATCACATCATCTACATAAACCTCGGTCTCCCTATGTATTATGTCATGAAATATGGTGGTCATCGCCCTCATGTAAGTTGCCCCAGCATTCTTCAAACCAAATGGCATTACCCGATAACAGTATGTTCCCCATGGCGTAATGAATGTTGTCTTTTCTGCATCTTCCTCATCCATCAAGATCTGGTGATATCCCGCTTAACAGTCCACAAAAGACCCAATCTTATGCTTGGCACAATTATCGATCAGAATGTGAATGTTCGGCAATGGAAAATCATCCTTTGGGCTTGCTTTGTTAAGATCACGGTAATCAACACAGACCCTGGTCTTACCATCCTTCTTTGGTACTGACACAACATTGGCTAACCAACTGGGATTGCAATAAGCTGCTTTGTGATTTCTTCTTTGATCTTCACACTCATATCAGTCTTGAACTTTCGCAACTTTTGCTTGACAGGAGGGAATGCTGGATCAGTTGGCAATTTATGAACTATCAGATCAGTGCTCAGGCCCGACATATCATCATATGACCTTGCAGAGACATCTTTGTACTAAAACAATGTTTTGATTATTTCCTCCTCAACTTGCGGCTCTAAATGCACACTTATCTTGGTTTCCCTAACATTATCCTGGTCCCCTAAATTGATTGCTTCGGTCTCACTCAAATTAGGCTTTGGTTTTTCTTCAAATTGTTTTAGCTCTTTACTGATTTCCTCAAATGCTGCTTCTTCATCATATTCTATTTCATCATCATATTCTACTTCTTGGATTGTTATTTCAAAATTAGATTGGCTTTTAAGACTCGGCTGAAAACTCTTCATGCATGTCATGTCACTGCAACCAGCATAAAAAAGAACTGTACAAAAGAAAAAAGAACAAAATAAAACACTATTAAGAATAACGAAAAATGAAAAATTGCATTTCATTGAAAATAAAAGGATAGAAGGGTTTGAGCATCAAAACAAGCAAAACTAAAAATTTGGATTACAACCCTGGAATAACCCAGATAACAGAAAGGAAAACAAAGCAAACTACCAAAACTCCTTCCTGGTGGGGAGAGGAGTAGCTTCCCAATTGCTAAGCTTCATGTTTGGGTCAACGAGCTGCACATTTGCTTTACTAGAGCCTTCACCAACTTCTACCATATTTACCTCTTCGAATAGACTTTGGAACCTCTTGATCATCTCTTCATCAACATCAACCACATGTTTTGGGATTGAGGAGGTTGGAGGTTTTTCGGTCCCTGGCTTGACAAAGAGACTTAGAGATGTGTGGGACGGGCTTGGAGAGCGACCATACCTTCTGTTTCAGATTTTTAACCCTTTTCACGTCCTTCTCTATGGGCATGAATCCCAAACCAAATGTACCAGGATTCCCACTAGGGGGTACTGGATGCACAATACCCTGCAGAGATGAGCCCAAACCCTTGCCCGACACAAAACCATTCTTCAACATTTCATTCGCAACCATGACGGACGCGGAGGATAGCTTAGGACCCAGAATGCATTTTCCTTCAGGAATTTTCTCAACAGACACTGTTTCGAAAGTTTGATAGACCCAAGGTCCCTTATCATCTTCAGCTTCGATGAACGGAATTGTATTATTACAAGATGACAAGTCCTCATCACTGTGCACAACTATTTCCCGCCTGTCCCATTCAAACTTCACCATTTGGTGCAGAGAAGATGAGACCGCCTTAGAAACATGTATCCAGGGCCTGCCTAACAACAGATTGTAGGAGACAACTACATCTAACACTTGGAATTCCATGGTAAACTCAACAGGCCCTATCGACAATTTGAGCATTATATCTCCAACAGAATCTTTACCTCCCCCATCAAAGCCTCGAACACACACACACTGTTCAAGTGGATTCTTTCGGTGCCAATCATTAGTTTTTGCAGAGTAGACAGGGGACAAATATTCGCACTAGAGCCATTATCAACCAAAACCCTTGAGACAACAGAATCTTCACACTTCACTATAAGATAAAGAGCTCGGTTGTGTTCTGTACCCTCCATAGGAAGTTCATCGTCCGAGAAAGTGATCCTATTTGCTTTGAAGATCTTGCCAACTATCTTTTCCAAGTGGCTCATTGTGATCTTATCAGGAACATGTGCCTCATTCAAAATCTTCATCAAGACCTTGCGATGTTCATCTGAATGTATCAACAAAGACAAAAGAGAAATCTGAGCTGGTGTTTTCCTTAACTGCTCCAAAATGGAATAATCCTGCACTTTCATCTTTTTCAGGAACTCCTCAGCCTCTTCGTCGGTGACCGATTTTTTTACTGGCATTGGGCTATCCTTGAATGACTTGGCTTTCCTTAATTCTTCTGGGGTGAAATATCTCCCAGAACAAGTCAATCCTCCAGTTTCATTAACTTCTTCCTCTATTTCTTTTCCTTTGTATGTCACTATCACTTGTTTATAATTCCACGGAACAGCCTTGGCATCTACCACTGGAAGCTGGGTTACTGGTTTAATGATGATAGGGGTAGTAGGAACCCCCTTCACAACTATGACATGCTTACTTGGAATCCCTGGTACTACCACTTTTGAACTTTTCGGACTTGCCCTAACATCTTTTGACAGCCCTTTCACGACCAACACTGGTGGTTTCAAATTGAGCGAGCTCGGCTTTTCGGTTACCCCTTCAACTATCAAGGGCTTCGCTTTGGTAGAGTCAGGAGCTTTAACCAAATTACTTTCACTAGCCCGAATCATCATGACGGACTTCCTGGGCTCCCTGTCCTTGTGAACTATTTCAATCATATGCATCTCTACATGGGCTGGCAAAGGGTTTTGGTTGATGTTCGACGCGTCTGGGCTTTGGACTACAATTTGATTGGTATCAATAAGCTCCTGGATTGCCGTTTTCAAATATCAACACTTCTCTATGTCATGCCCTGGAGCATCAGAACAATAGGCACATCTTAGGGAATAATCGAGGTTCTTTGGAGGGGGATTTAGTATCTTTGACTCAATCGACCTCAAGACGTCCAACTGCCTTAACCTTTGAAACAGACTAGCATAGTACTCTCCAAGTGGGGTAAAAGTTTGTTTCCGCTGCTGCCTCTCTCTCCTATACTCTGGCCTTGATCAAAAATTTGAACCAGTAGGGTTTTGATAGGGTTGTAGGGGTGGATAGGTATTTTGTGGAGCTGGGTAGATATTCTGCGGAGCTGGAGCACGCCATTGCGGGTAACGAGGCGGTTGAGCATATGACTGTGCATGGTGAACAAGGTATTGGGATGGCCTGGCTGAGTATTGGGGGTTTTGTGGGGAAAAGTAATATTGAGGTGGATTATATGGAGCTTAGGCGTAGGCTTGAGGTCGGGGTCGAGGATGGGTGTATTGATGAGGTTAACCCCTCTGGCCATGCCATGATTCGAAGACAACCATAGCGATATATTCCTTCTTCTTCTTGCCTAGCAAACTTCCGGTACCACTCTGGATTGCCTGGGTGGTTGCTTTTATAGCAGAATAGCTCATGATCTTACTCGACTTGAGCCCCTCTTCCACCATTTCTCCCATCTTCACCACATCATTGAAAGACTTACCAATGACTGAGATCAAGTGGCCATAGTAAGTGGGCTCCAAGGCTTGAAGAAAGTATTTAACCATCTCGTCCTCTTCCATCGGAGGATTGACTCGTGCAGCTTGCTCCCTCCATCGGAACCCATATTCTCTAAAGCTTTCACTGGGTTTCTTTTCCACCTTGTTCAGAGATAGGCGGTCTAGAACAATGTCTATATTGTACTGAAAGTGTCGGGCAAAGGCCTGAGCCATATCATCCCAGGTGTACCACCTGTTGGCGTCTTGGCGGGTGTACCATTCTAAAGCTGCCCCACTCAGACTTTGGCTGAAGTATGCCATCAGTAATTCGTCTTTTCCCCCGGTGCCTCTCATTTTACTACAATAACCTCTCAGATGAGCTATAGGATCCCCATGTCCATCATACAAGTCAAACTTGGGCATCTTGAACCCGACATGCAATTGGACATCGGGGAACAAACACAAATCCTTATAGGCCACACTCACTTGGTTTCCCAACCCTTGCATATTTCTCAATGATTGCTCCAGACTCTGTACCTTCCTAAACATCTCTTCTTGCTCTGCATTCTTGGGTGGTTTGTCAGTTTCAACATGAGGCTCAAATTGGGGAGTGTAAGAGTAAGGATCTGGGACTTTGAAGGTGGGATCTGGTGCATAGTAGTGGGCATCTGTAGCGGGGAATGCGGGCTCACTATAGGATCAGTGGAGGGTATCTTGTGGAGGGGGTACAAAAATAGGAGCAGATGTCGGAGCAGGGTACGAGGTTGTTTTGGCTGATGGAGCATGAACAATTTGGGTTGAAGTGCCGGGGTAGTTGTGGTAAGGGATAAAGCTAGGTGCGTATTGTGGTGAAAGATCAATGGTATTGGGAATCTAGGATTGAGAGAGTGGTGGAATGGAAGCAGGGTTTTCTGTGTAGTTGGTAGGGAATGAGGGTGGAGGGTGTCCCTTAATCAAGGCTTGATACATTTCTGCTATCTGATGCTTCAACCTCCGAACCTCCTCTTGCAGTTCCGATTCCGACTCAACAATCTCCCTTGGTGGGTCTACAACTCCAGTGTCTGTTTCCTTGCTAGCCATGACTGTTTGACGCTTTGATCGGGTGTTGTATGGATGACTTGCCAGGATGCCAACAAACTAACCACCTTCCTGAAACTTAATAGAGATAACAGAGGACAACAACATGAAACCACCATGTTAGAGTTAGAGCATTTATCAAATAATAATATCACATTACGTGCAATGCACCTAGCAACGATTAACGGTTCTAAAATGGCTTTGAGGGTCGCAGGGTCATATGGCATCATCCCAATTTGCTCATTTCAATCCTTCATTCTCTTTCTTTTCCAACACCTCTTATCACTCTTTTCTTTTTCTTTCTCTTTTTATTTTGAACCAAAAATGATTTGATCGAACCCAATGTAGGTTGCCTACGTATCATGTCCCTCATGAATCAGACCAAGCGTAGTTCTGGAGAGGTGGTGGAAAATAAATTGAAAACAAAATCTTTTTGGGATTTTTCATTTAAAACTTTTCGATATTAAAATACAAAGGGAAATACGATAATGAAAGATATGACAGACTCAACTACACTACGACACACTCTGACACTACCTAAAGGACTTGGTACTTCTAGACAAGACACGAAAGTAAAAGACAACATAAGACAATATCAAAACACCTAAATAGAATGACTCCTCAAGTTGCTCCTAAATGCGACTGTCCTGACCGGGATGGTCCTGGACTGTCCGTCATGCTCAAACTCTGTAACATGCCTCATAAAGAAACACCGATGCTGGGAATAAAGGCCTTGGCGTGTGCCCCCGCATCCTGACGGCCGACCCTAAACAAATACTGGCCATGCTGCTCCACGTTTGCTGCTAATCCCGCTAACTAAGACTTTATCAACTCAAGCTTATCCCAGGGATCTTGGTTCGATGCCTCCTCAAAATCATCTGTCTAAACTGCTCGACCCCTAAGTTGTAATGGCAATGGGTTGCTGACCCCTGGCGGGACGGACTGTAACCAAATCAAGTACTCCTGAGTACACTCGGGCCTGCCAACGTCCTCTACTAATGTATTTTTCTTCATCCTCTTTGCATTGTTCCAGTAATGCACATACCCGATTTCACCAGCCGCCTTTTTGCTAAAATTTATGATGTGCCTCCGAAGATTCAAAGTTGTAGGCTCCTTTTGTCTTCTGCCCAATTGCCACATTACCCTAACGGGAGTGTACGACCTGACACACTTGAGTCCTATCAGCATCAGGAAAGGCTGCATGAGGCACCCTACCAAGATATCATCCAAAGGTAGCCAAAGGTAAGCCCACAAAACATTCCCATTTGTCCTCAAACCAAGGGACTCAATCCAAGCCGTGACGCCTACTAGGTACGTAAACTTAGGAGATTTCATCCTACGTTCGATGCATACCACCCGATCCCTCAAGGCACGGTCGATGGGACAAAGTAAGGAAGCGGTGTGCAAATTCTCCATCATCCACAACTGTAGCAAAAGGTTACTTCCCTCAAAATATCTGACACCTCCCCTAACCTCACTCAGGTCTCGGTACAACTCTGCTAAAATCATCGGCACAATGGTAACGGTTTTGCGTTGCTTCTCATGAAATAGTGCCATTACCACTGACTGCAGACGGGTGCTAATGTGCCTCTCATCTAATGGAAAAACCAATAATCCCAACAAAGCAAGACTGAAAGCTTTGAGGCGACGTCTTTTCCACTTTGCCTTGGTTGTGCAAAACTCATCCCAAAAGACGCCAAAACTATCCTGTGGTCCTAATCTAGCAAACAAATAATCCAAGGATATCCAGAACTGCTCGAGACATTTTAAATGCTTATTATCTTTCAGGACCAGGTCGCTGAGGAATCTTGTCCTAGAGTGGTCTTGGGGAAGTATCATGTCCTTGCCTATATAGCTTAAACGAGTGAGACCAGACATTTTCGCCAAGGTAGGAGTCATCTCACACTCTCCAAATCTGAAAATCAAATTTTGCGGATCCCAATATGTCAGCATCGCCTCCACTAAGTCTGGGCGGGGTGTGATATCAAGAAGGGAAGTTAGGGTGCCCAATTTCTGTATTAACTCATGTTGCTCTAACAATGAAAACATTTTCCACCACTTGATTAACTTCCTAGGAATCTTTACTACTATCAACACTTTGGATTGAATTAGCAGGTCCATACCTGAATGAAGCAAACATCGTTAGCGAATCGGGACACTACGTGACCCCACCATATTTCCTAGTGGACAAATGCAGGACACAACTTGGCTATATTTGCAAAATGGCCTAAGTGGCTGAAAGTGGCTATTAGCGCAAACTTGACAAAGTTGACCCCTAATGCCTAAGAAATACTCCATTTAAAGCTTACATAACTCTAATATCCCGACAATCATGGTCTTAAAAATTACTTTGCGAAAATGGACACTTTTGTTTTTGCAAAAATGGCCGATGTGGCCAAATGTGGCTAGGGACGCAAACACGACATGGATGGACCTTAAAGTGATATGACATAGAGTTATAAACTCAAGATCCTAAGACATGGGTAATTGAGCCACTCTTGCAAAAATAACCCTATTTTGCAAGAATGGCCGATGTGGCCAACAGTGGCTGGACATGCAAGATTTGGCTACGACCCCGGAAGCCAAGAACCTAGGACCTACTAGGAAGACCAGACCCTATGTGGGTTGCCTATGTATCACGTCTCGAAAGACGAAAATCAGGTTCGCGTAGTTCGGGAAGATTAAACATGGGAGGAAGCCTTTAAAAAAAATGCAACTAATTTGGAAAAACCATTTCTTTTTGTATTTTTGATGAAAATTGAAAAATATTTTTTTTTTGGATTTTTCTTTTTCTCCTTTTTGAATTTTTTGGGAAAATGATGGAAAATGTAAAATCTTTTTGGATTTTCTATTTTCTTTTTTTGAATTTTTGGAAAAAGATGGAAAACGTAAAATCTTTTTGGATTTTCTATTTTCAATTTTTTTTTTGAAAAATAATGGAAAAGTGTAAAATCCTTTTTTGGATTTTTCATTTTCATTTTGATTTTTGGAAAACTATATAAAAAAAATGTGAGTGAGCCCTACTTTCTTCATTTTCACCCTTCTTTCCCAAGCATCGGTCCGCCAAATGACCTTTTTACCCTCACAGATGCAACATTTAGCACATAGGATGATTAAATGTCATTTTGGGCCACGAGCCCATTTTGACAAAATTTGGACAGGCTTCCTACAAAGGGACACGGTACCTGGGACCGAGCCCTACTAGGTCTAAATGACATGATGCAAATAAAAATGATCTAAAGGCTGACCTAAGTTAGGGTTTCACTAACAAGGCAATTCGGGGGAGTGTATGGTCGATGGTGGCTGCTCAAGCTTTCCACCCACTCCATACGTCCGACGGCCCTCCTCCTAAATCAAGGGTGACTCAACAAAGAGTTCGTGCACGCGACGCGTGCTCCGAGACTTGTTGCAGAAAAAATTGACTGGGTAATGCATATGATGACAGTTATAAAACAGTAAACACATAAAGCAAAAACTGTAAACACATAAACAACTAGCAAATAACATGATATAAAAACATAATAAAAATTAAGTAAAGCTAATGAAAAAGCATAAAAACCTCAACCAAATATTCTAAAATCCAACAAAATCAAGTACTATCGAACCCGCAAGTGTTCCCCAGCAGAGTCACCAGAGATGTCACACCCCTTTTTTACAAACCTCACTAACCTTCTTAAAATAATAAAAGGATTTTGTAAAGCTTGAAAAGGATTTTCTAATTAGAACGTGACAAAATTGTGTTCAAAAGGAAATAACTCAGAGTCGCCACCTGACATTGGTTTCGGTGTGCCAGGTCACCGTTTTAAAAAAAAATATATTTTTCCTTTTAAAACGTTTCAGACTCCAAAACTAAGTCTGCACAAGAGATTCAGGTAAGGGAGTTCATTTGACTCGGGGAGAAGGTGTTAGACACTCCCCAATTCCCGTAACTAGTACGGTTGCGTACTCGATCAAGTTGGCTTTCAAAATATTCAATTGAGGTAGAAAACACAGAAAAAGAAAAATAAACACACAAGAGGCTTGAGGTCGTCCCCACCTAAATAAAAGAAACTTAAAAGAAGAAAAATTAAAGTCCTAAATTATCCTACGCTACTTCTTCTACTATGTTCACCACGACCTCCAATTACATTCACTTCGGGGCATACCCCTGAAATAAAATATATACAAATCCCTCGGGGCATTTTCCGGATAAACTTAACTACGGGAACGACCTCTCGCCTCAAAACTACAAAATCCTAAGGCTTGCCTACCCAAGTGTTGTCGGCCTAAGCATACTACTAGCGGATAAATAGAAATAAGAAGATAAAAATGTGACAAGGAGTACAACACATACAAATTGCATTTTTTAATCTCGAGTTCCCAACCCTACTACTAGATGCAGTACTTTTAATACATGTCACTGATGTCATTTAACTTAATTACTTTAACTAACCCAGCAGCCAATCATTCAAACTCCAAACAAAGCTCAATTCTATGTATTAAGAGGACAATTTTATACTCGGCATGAATTTCATCATCACAAACAAACTGAACAAACTTCCAAAATACATTGAACAAACTGATGAGATAGAGGAAAAGAATAGACCTTCAGGCGAGCAAAATTTCTCTTAATAGTAGATTGATGAGTCGGAATTCAACACGACGACCAAACTAGGAACAAAATAAACGAACCGAACCTCGAACAGATCTCGACGGCGGCCAGTTGTATACTGCCATAAGTATCTCCATCTATGAGAGAACTACATAGCCATGGGATCATGTTCAGGCCAAACACGAGAGGCACAATACTGTTAATCTTCCATTTCTTCTTAGTTAGGCGGCGGAGATGGAGTTTCGAAGGGGTGGCGCGGTCATGGGAGGTCCTGAGGTGGGCGACTGTAATGGTTCCGCTGCTGGAGTGTTCATAGGATGGAGTGACTGGTCGTTCGGAGGAGGGCAGCGGCTGCGTGGCTGGTCGGCGGCGTGAGAGATCCGACGACGGGGGGTGGATTGGCGGCTGGTTCCTTTTTTAGTTCAAGACTAGGAATTGAAAACTTGGATTAGGGTTTCTATAATTGAGTATTTTATATGAAGGTGGGAAGGGATGATGGCCATTGGATTAGAAGGAAATAAATGGCTAGGATTAATCTTGCACATAAATGGGCTAATGGGTTGGGAAGAATGGACTAAGAATAATTGGGTTTAAATTAAAAGAAATGGACTCACACCTTTGGGCCTATAAATTTTCTTGTTGGACAAAGACAAACTCAAAAATCCTACCAAAATATTAATTAAACTTAGTTAAGTAAATAAACAAAATTTTAAAATGAAACTTCTTTTTGTATTTTTAAATGTTATAACAATAAAGTAAAAAGTAAAGAAAATAGGCTAAAGTCATGATAAAATTAAGATACCATGAATAAAAATATACTAATTGATCTTAAACTAAAGATAAAAATATAGAAAAGCGATAAACACGATAAATAAAACTATTTTATGTTTTTTATGTCTTAGGACTAAAAGTAAAAAGATTAAAATTATATTAAAATAAAGTCAATTAAATATTTTTAAAATATTAAAATACTAAAACTAACTTTAAAATTTGCGCGGGTCAAAAATTACGTGCTTACACATGCTACCCTCAACTTCCAATACAAAGCTCAAAAGTGGAATAAAAAGGTCTTTGGCAACATCATTCATAAGAAAAAATATATCCTGGCCAGACTAGCTGGTATCCAGAGATTTCCTCCCCCCCACCCTCACCTCCCACCCCACCACAACCTAGAACACCAGCTTCAGAAGGAGTTCTCTGGCATCCTGAGATGTGAGGAGCACTTCTAGAAGCTCAAAGTCAGAATTAACTGGCTGTGTGATGGGGATGTTAACACTAGGTTTTCCATACATCCATCATCAACAGAAGAATAAGGAACAAAATCTTGTCTCTCAAAGATGAGGTAGGACACTGGGTCCATGACCAGGAAGGCATCAAGGACAGGATCCAATCCTACTTTAGGGATATCTATACCACAGACCACCTCTCTACCCCTCTTATTGCTACTATACCACTCCTGGCTACAATACTCTATCTGAGAATGCCCAGTTTAGGCTCAAGGAATATCTTAGCCTCAATGAGGTTACCAATGTTTTTCACTCTTTCAAGTCTTCCATGGCACCTAGTTCAGTTGGCCTCCACCCCATCTTCTATCAGAAATATCGGAACATATTATCCCAGCAGGTCAATGAGTTCTATGCTAAAGTCTTCTCCATTAATGAGATGCCACCTTAGGTGAACTCCACTTATCTTTGCATCATTCCTACGTGTGCCAATGTCGCTATTCCTAGGAATTCCAGACCATTAGAGCTCTACAAAACTATGTATAAGCTGGTCATCAAGATTATTGTCAACAAACTTAAACTCCACCTTAAATCCATCATTGGACCTAGCCAAGCCAGCTTCTTTCCAATAGAAGAGCCTCTGACAATGTCATTATTGTCCAGGAATACATCTCTCACTTTACCAATAATGAAAGGGAGGAACGCCAACATGATCCTCAAGATTAATATAGAGAAAACCTTTGACAGGCTTGAGTGGTCTTTCATTAGAAGTACTCTTCTCTTCTACAACTTTCCTCCTAATCTGATTAAGCTAATCATGTCCTGTATTACCTCAACCACCATCTCTATTCTGTTGAATGGTAACATGACATACCCCCTTCTCTCATCTAGAAGAATTAGACAAGGGAACCCTTTGTCCCCCTACATCTTCATTCTGTGTCGGGACATGCTTTCTAGGCAGATAGACCATGAATCTGAGCTTACCAACTAGTTCATAATTTCCATCAGTAGAGGTGGGCCCAAAATCTCCCACATGTTCTTTGCTGATGATCTCACACTTTTTGCCAGATCTAATAGAAAGAATTGTGAAACCATCTTGAGAACTATCAATGTTTTCAAATCCATCTTAGGCAAGAAGGTCAATATGATCAAGTGTAAAGTTATCTTCTCCAAATACACTAATCCTACCAATTTAGAACTATTCTCCAACATCCTAGGTATTAAAGCCAGCAACACTTTTGGCAAATACCATAGACCTACAAATAAGGACTTTTAGTTCATTATTGACAACATGACTACTAAGTTAGATGACTGGAAAACTAAATTTCTCAACATGGATGGACGTACAACCTTGGCTAAGTCAAGCAGTGGAAGCATCCCTAGCCATGTGATGCAATTCATTAAACCTCCCAGTAGCACCTCCAAAAGGATTAATAAAATCCAAAGAGATTTCATATGGGGAACTACTTCTGAGAAAAGAAAGATGCATATGCTTTGCTGGGATGTCATTACCAGGATTAAGACCCATGGTGGCCTTGGCATCCAAAAAGCAAAACTGAAGAACAAGGCATGCCACTCAGGCCTTGCTTGGAGGCTTTTCCACAAGCATGACACATAATGGGATAAAACATTAATTGCTAAACATTGCAACTCTCAAAATACTAGAACCAAACCTTTATTTAGGACTTGGCAGTGCATCCTTGATGGCTGGAGGGTCTGTATTAAAGCATACAAATGGGTAGTTAATAAGGGAAATAGGTCAATTTTTTCACAGACAGTTGGTCCCAACATTTCTCTTATTGATACACCAATCAGTGGCCCCAGATTACTTGGGGAGGAATGCATTATGATATCCTCCATTTTTAGCAATGAAAAGTAGTACCCGGACAATCTTTCTTTCAATATTCCTGAGCCACTAACACACACTATCAACAACACATTCATCAATGATAACTCTGAGGAAGAGGATAAGGTCATATGGAGACTCACCAGTAGTGGCTTATTCTCTTCAAAGTCAGCCTACTCACTCCTTCTATCGTAGGGGAGCACTCCACTAGACCGGGAATTCTCCTTCACATGGATCTAGAAACTGGATGCCTCAAACTAAATCAAATTCTTCACATAGATCCTAACCCACTCCAGGCTACCTACCAGCAAATACCTCCACAACATAGGACTCCATCTAAGCCCTTCCTGCACTATCTGTAATGACCTTGAGGAATTCATTCACCACATATTATTTTAGTGCACCAATGCCAAACCTTCTGGAGCAATCTTTGTCAATGCTCTCCTAATCAAGCACTGGCCTAGTCCCTCCTTTTCAATCCAACCTCTTGGAATGATACTTGGTTCAAGCTCAAGAACATGGCTTTCATTGGATACATCCAGTGGCAGTTCCTCTTACCCTTCTACTTCCGGAATAAATGGCTAATCAGGAACAACAATTTGTTTAACAATAGGAAAGATCCTGTCCCAACCCAGAATGCCATTGCAAAGGTAATGGAATACCATCTTGTGGCCAGAAACAAACCCCAAAGGTAGTGGGCTACCATACATGTCAAATGGGAACCTCCAGATAGGGATATATACAAGCTTAACACTGATGGGTCCTCCTTTGGGAACCTAGTGACAGGGGGTGTGAGAGGTGTTATCATGAATCATTCTGATGACTAGGTAATCCATTTGATGAAAGGCTTTTCTGTTATCACTAACAACCTAGTTGAATTAAATGCTCTCTTCCAGGGTCTCATTCTAGGATTAGAACATAAGTTGACTCCCCTATCCATAAACGATGACTCAATAAAGTTATCAAAATGTTAAACAATGGACAAATGCCTTATGATTCTACTATTTCTGAATAGAACCAGGTAGCAGACCTTCTAGCTAAGGAGGGAGCAAAGAGGAAGCTTTTTGATGAAATTTAGCTTTTGGTAGTTCCTCCCATTTTTGCCAATGATGCAATGTGGGCAAACATTCTAGCAACTACATTTAGTAGGAAAACTTTGGGCTGTAATATTAATGTCACTCTAACAAACAATGTTGACCACCTGGACAACCCTAGAAATATGCATGCCCTATAATTATTTTTGATTAATTAAGCAAAAAAAAAAAAGAAGCTAAAAACTATAAATTTTTTGAAAATCTACGAAATCACTTAACTCAGATAGTTACTTCCATATATAATTAAGAAAATTCTCTTAGATACGTGATGGATTACGCATCCAAACGAAGGGAAGGGGCACCTAGTTCACCTAAATTTATTCTTCTAATTCAATTCAATTTAATAAAACAAATAAATGTTAAGTGCTAACAACTTACCGATAATTGTCGGTTAAAATACACATAGATTAAATTACATAAATTGACTTGAATTACGCATCATAATTCAAGGTGAATACATACAAACCATCAAATCATTAAGATCAAGTTCGAATTTCAAATACTCCTCAAGTGAAAAGACACATGATTAATTAAATGAAATTTTAGTTAGAGGTTGTTTAAGGCCTACCCCCATCCCAATCAAAAAGTGTCACATCATTCACACAATACATCTATCTCTCATCCTTGTCCCCTTATTTTGAAAACTATGCCTTAGCTTTCATTTTCTAGTGTTAATCATATCTCTATTACGTATTCTTATAATATGAATAATTCTTGTTTGTAGACCAAGAAACAAGAACTAGAAGTAGGACCATAACTTTTGTTACTGTTATAATATTTTTTAATTATACCCACAAGTTGATGAGAATGAAGACATTCGAGTTCAGTAGAATCTACTAAAGGTGACAATATTGCTGGAATTTAATATTAGAAAACAAGTTTCAGCTACTCATATTTTATGCATAGCGTAAGGAAAGGTGTTTGTCCTCTCTCATGTTTTATCTTTTGTAATTATTGAGTCTTGATTATTTCCATCTACTCTTAAACCTGTTGAATATTGCCTATTTTTGTCTAAACATGTTTAAGAGTGATAATTGTTTCTTTTGATGGAGTTAAGCTTCAGAACAACTTGGAGCTTCGTTAAACAACTTGCTTTGATACTTTCTTCCTCGAATTATATTAGGTCTCCCTCTGATTTTTTTTTTGATATATTATTTTTTGTCTGTTGCTCAATTCTGACTGAAAACGGTTTCTTAGTCTTGTTGGTTAATTAATTAAATTACAATACACTCCGTCTTGAGTTTTATGCGACATTCATTTTTGGATTAATCAAAGTAGTCATTGAGTAATTTTAAAAAATTAAATTTGGACGTTTGAAAACTATTAGCTTGTTTACCCTAAAAATTGGATAATAATTAAATTTATAATGTGATTTTAAGGATGCGTGATTTCACCTAATACTAATTGATAAATGTAAAGATGAACAATGGGAATTGACAATAAAATAAAGCAAACCAGTATTGCAACGTAATTAAGATCTCGAGCTCGTATGCCCTCAAACAGGTTAATGCAAGAATAGTGAAAGATATAACAAGTTGGTGAACAGGAATATAAGCTAGAAAGTGTTGTATTGTTTTGATATTCGTGAATGTAAGATGTGTATAATATGATTAGGGTCCCCTTTATATAGTAGATGAATCCTATTTATGGTACAATTCTAACTACGGAAGTAAATCCCATGATTAACTAGATATCCGCCCTTGATTTGATCTGTTCCGAGATTTACGCAGTGATCTTCGGCCAGTCACGGATATCTCGCCTTTCTGTTATTGCGCTTTGCTTGAAGTCTATCATATTTGGTCTCGATCGCTGCTGGCCTCGATCTTGACAGGCACCTCGATCCTTGGACTCGATACCTTTTCTTTGTGCTCCGGTCTGATCCATTACTAGACTAACCCTCGATGCAGTTTTCTGGTCTCTATCAAATAGCACAATCGGGTATACCCGGTTTTAACTGTATACAAATAGTCCCATCATTTCTTGGAATGTAAAGAGAAGAAACGAATTGAGCCTTCGATTTTGTACCTCAATCTATCATGATGTCATCCTCGTGACGTAAGCGACGAAAGCGATTGAAACGTCCTATCGGTACAGTTCCCAAAATCATGTATGAGTGTCAGTTGCCGGTCGGCCACCAGTACCCTTGAACTATCGCCGTGAATCCTTAAATAGGTCTTCTTCTCTCTTCCTCAAACTTTACTTTGAATTTTTCTTGTACTAATCTTCAAAATCCTTTTTACTTCTTCAAGTCTATCTGTAAATCTTTAAAGTTTTTCACATCTTTTAAGCCGTCCCATTCTGCATAGTCTCCTAGGTTTCGTTACCAACCCTTCCTCAAAGCGCCAAACCTCATACTCTTCTTCCTTCTTTCAACTTATAGAGATGGCAAATATATATCTAAAATCGTTCCTCAAAAGGAAAAAGCTTCTTCGTTGAGGCCGGCCAACGATAAAACACTGGCGGACCCGCGCCCTGAGGAGTGCGTTCCCAGGGGGGTGTGATCTTACATACGATTTCAAAGTCGAGAAAACTTCTTAATGTGCTTGATAACTAAGAGTGACCTTGAGTAGGTCAAGAAGGACTGCAATTGGGATAAGAAAGAGGTAGTGATCCCGACCCTTGAGAAAGATATCACTACTCACGTGAATGGGTTTCTAAGTATTTACACTCACCCTTTCACGCTGGGCCCTGTCAACCTCGTCATCCTCGACTTCTACCGCCAGTACCAAATAACCCTAGGTTAGATCCACCCTTCCTTCTAGTAGATTGTCCTTCTGCTCCGATTTTTTGCGAGAAAATAGGAAGGGACGCGTTTCACCCTCGTCCACCTCATCAGACTGTACATTCCTTATCTTTTTCGAGGTAGACTGATAAAGCTTCAGCGCCGGGCTACCAAGGTATTGTTATCGAGCAAAGGCGAGGACAAGGATTGAGGGTGGATGGGTCAATTCATTCGAGTGAAGACTTTCGACCTAATTCCACCCGAGAAGTGGAACATGAAGCGTAAGTTCAATTCTTCCTTTGGCTTTTATTCATTGTTTCATTTCCTTTACTTCTCCTCATTGAAATTCTTTTCAATGTTGTAGCGGTCGCTTGGATACCTGGTGCAATTTTGAACCTCGAGAGCTAGGTTTGAACCCTAGCTTCAACCTCCTTGTACGCTGAGCGCTCATGGAGTGATTTAGCAAGGGGCCGATAGGAGGCCAAAAATCATGGTAAGCCTTTTTCTTTGCGTATGTGATGGCCTTAGAATGTTTCCTTCTTATACTCACTTGACTTCCTTTCATGCAAGCCTCGGGAAATATGCTGTCATGAGGCCCCTGTTCGGGAAAGAGGAGGTTTCGCCCTCGATCCCAAGTCGTCGAAAGAAAAGAAAAGAAAAATGGTTTTGCCCTCCGATACTCTGAAGCCAAGAAGAGCAAGGCTCGTAGGTCGAATAAAAACACTACCGTCCTACCTACTGACGTAGCTCAGCAGCTAAGGGAGGAAAAAGAGGAAGATGAAGATACTGACTTCGAGCTAGTAGCTCGAAAAAGGGGTGCCGAGGCCCCAAAAGCTGCTGAACCGGTGATTATCGAAGACGTTCAGCTTCGAACAGAGGAGATCTCGGAAGATGGCCCGAGCAAAGTCCTCAATTTGTCAGAGGCTGAAGATGCCTCCCACCGTGATGAACAAGAGGCGGATGTGCCTAAAGGGACCGATCCCGAGACTCTTCGAAACAAAGAGAACACCCTAAGTGAATTGCTTGGGGCAATAGATATTTGTGATTCGCCGTGCCTCCCCACATCTTCCGAGGGGTAAATTCAGTAAGCCCATGGTCATGGAGACCCCCGATGTGGGAACGGCCCACGAAGGGGAGGACCTATTCCGTGGTTGTTTCATGGGGGCCGAAGATATTACCGACCCGGGTGATGCATCGAATCTCTTCGATGAGGCTCAATGACTTCTAAGCCGGGTAAGCCTCAGTTCCCTTCATCAATATTACACTTGTATTTATTTTTTCTTGCTTGACTTCCTTTCTTTCTTCGTAGGCTTTGCCACTTCACCAAGAAGCATTTTCTAAATCCCGGTTAGAGCTGAGCCGTTGCGAGGTTGATTCCAAAAAGCTAACGGAGGAGATATATGCCCTCAAACTTCTCAGTGGGCTAAATGAAGAGGAGATCAAGGACCTCCGAGCTGAATTAGCAATAACTCATAAAGAGTAGACTGATCTGATTGAGCAGGTAATGTAAAATTTTGGAAGCTCGATATATCAGTTCAGGAATGATGACTAACATTTTGATCCTGCAGTTTCAGCAGAAGGCCGAAAAGATCAAACAGCTTCACGAGGAGGCCAAGTTGATGAAGGCGGAGACTTTTGGGTGGAAGCAAAACATGGATCGCCTTGCCCCTGAGCCAAGAAAATTGAGGAGCTCAAGGCTCGGTTGGACGCCCAACTTGCAAAGGCCACGTCCGAGGTAGAAAAGGTAAAAGGCTGAAGAGGAGGCGATCATGGCCGTCTACTGAGCTGATGCTGAAGCTGCTCAAATTTGAGCACTAGAAGTGTCTGGAACTGCTCAGACTCGATCATACTGGGCCATTGAGCATGCCAAGTATTAGTCTCCTAGAGAGACTCTCGAGGAGATTCATGCTCGTGGCTTCGACCTTGTTGTCGATATCGAGAATGTGAAACTACTCGAGGCCGAAGCCAAAGTGTTTCTCTCTTCTGATGATGATAAATCCGGGAGCACGAGTGGATCTGAGAGTGGAGGGGATTCTGATGATGAAAATGCACCTCCCAAAGGAAATTAGGCACTTTGGATTTCCCCCCTCTTCTTTTGAATTTTTTGTGTAGGATCCTGACCGATCCATGTAAACATTTTCATGTATATATAAAATGTTTCCTTTCTTGTCTCGACTTTGCCTTATGAAAATTTTCTTTGTGAATCCAGAACATAGGCACCTTGATCAAAATCAGAATCATACAGTCTATATAATCGAGTGAGTACTTTCTCGAACTCGAAGTAGAAAAACCCTTAGGTTTCTAGTCGAGTGGGGATGGATTCTCGAACTCAAGAAATATAATGGCCATTAGGCTCTTGAATTTGGCCAATATGGCCTCAAAAGAGTGGCTTTTTTCCCTTTTCGGCTTAAAAAGTTTAATCATACAAACATTTATCATGCCTTAGCACGAAGTAAGTCTGCAACCGTTGGGGTTTTTCGGGGTTCAGTGTTATCGAAACCCTATGCCTTAGCACAATTTTATTTACTACTAAGTTGTTCAAAGGTTTGAACAGTTCGATACCCTTTAGGGTTCTTCGAGGGCCGACGTTGTCGATACCCTTTGGTTATTTTGCCGAAGGTAGCCTTTTTAATCGGTTTATAAAAGAATTCAAAGGCCTATTTTCATTACGGAATTCAGATGTCTCCGAACCGTATTAGTTTGGCCGTAGCCTTAGGTTTTTCCTTTTGGGCTTATTTCCCAATTATACTTTGAACTTGTTTGAAGTATCAGTCCCCGAGTGGGGCTGCCTTGGCCTAAAAATTCAAGGGTTGCCTTTTTAAGGTCTTATGGTCTTGAAATTTAATAATTCGAGCATGTCGATTTTAGGATGACAGTCCCCAAGTACGGGGTTGATTGCTCGAGCTTTGGTTGCGATTGGCACTTGATCCGGTTTCCGCAATAGATCATAAGTATGAAATTGTAAAGTAAAAATTTCACTAAGGCATGGAACATCTTGTGAGGAGAAAATAATTCTTTCAATAGATCATTCATGAGTACATGTCTTGCTATTAGGTTCGAGTAATCTACATGGGAACGGTTCATTTGATCGTTTGGCCCTTTACAAAATTTACCTATCGAGACCTTGTTGACATGAAGTATTTTCATTGAGAACATAACATCCGAGGGTGATGCCCCCCCAGTATTCGAGGTTGATTGTAAAGAAGCCTCGGATACTGTTGAATTGCTCTTAGTTAGGACGAACAATGGTTGCCTCATTAAAAACCTTGCCGGAAAAACCCATTTGGGATAAAAATCGATCAAAGGGAAAAGGAGTGTAACACTTGCTTTCAGACTTAAGGACTTCGTTTTTGGAGAGAACATCAATGCCTTCGATCGAACACCTACAACAAGTTAGTATAAAATACAAATAAAAAAGGAGAAGGTCATACCTTAGCAATAATATCGTTTGAGGAGGGATATGTTCCAATTATTTGTCAATTGTTCGCCGTTATCATCGTGCCAAGTTTGTAAGATCCTTTTCCGACGATGTCGAGGACATGATACGGTCCCTACCAGTTCAGATCGAGCTTTTCCTCATTTGGGTCTCGAGTGTTGACGGTGACTTTTCTCATAACTAAGTCCCCAATTTTAAAGTGTCGAAGATTGGATCTTTTATTGTAATATCTTTCGATTCATGATTTCTGGGCGGCCATTCGAACAAGGGCGGCTTCCCGTTTTCCATCTAGCAACTCGAGGCTTGTATTCATATCCTCGTGATTTGACTCTGCCGTTGTGTATCGAAATATGATGCTAGGTTCTCCGACCTCGACCGACATTAGAGCTTCGGCGCCATATACTAAGAAGAATGGTGTTGCCCTCGTACTGGATTTTGCCATTGTTCGATATGCCCAAAGGACTTCAGGCAAAATCTCTCTCTATTTTCCCTTTGCATCGTTCAACCTTTTCTTTAGATTCTGAATGATGGTCTTGTTTGTCGATTCGGCCTGTCCGTTCCCACTAGGATGATATGGCTTTGACAAGATCCTTTTTATCTTGTGGTCTTCGAGGAACTTTGTTATTTTGCTGCCGATGAATTGTTTTCCATTGTCGCATACGATCTCGGCGGGTATCCCGAATCGGTATATGATTTGATCCCAAATGAAGTCTACGTCTTCTTTTTCTCTGACTTTCTCGAAAGCTTGTGCTTCAACCTACTTAGAGAAATAGTCAGTCATAAATAAAATGAATTTTGCTTTACCCGGGGTCGATGGCAGAGGGCTGACGATATCCATTTCCCATTCCATGAACGGCCATGGAGATAAGACTAAATGAAGTTGCTCCCCGGGCTGGTGGATTATCGGTGCATGTCTTTGGAATTTGTCGCATTTTTGAACGAATTCCTTAGTATCTTTTTCCATATTGAACCAATAGTACCCTGATCTGATGACTTTGTGAGCTAGTGATTCGGCACTGGAATGTTTCCCACAAGTACCCTCGTGAATTTCTCGTAGGAAGTAGTCGGTGTCTCTCGGGCCCAAACATATTGCCAACGGCCCGTCGAACATTGTTCTGTACAATGTTCCATCTTCGTCTAATGTAAATCATGCAGCTTTTGTTCGCAGAGTCCTCGATTCCGTAGGGTCCATTGGGAGCTTCCCGTTCTTTAGATACTCGATATATTTGTTCCTCCAATCCCAAGTTAGGCTTGTGGAGTTTTTTCGTGTGGCCTTCTTCGAATACTGACTTTGAAAGTTGTACGACAGTCCTCGAGTTAATTTCATCATCTTCGATTTATGACCCTAAATTTGCAAGGGCATCAGCCTCACTGTTCTGCTCTCGAGGTACATGGCGTAGGGTCCATTATTTAAACCAGTGTAGGGTTACCTGCAGTTTGTCCAAGTACATCTGCATTCGATCTTCTCGAACCTCAAAGGTCTTATTGACTTGGTTAACCACAAGTAGGGAATCACACTTGGCCTCAATGACCTATGCTCTCAAGCTTTTAGCTAGCTCGAGACCTACAATCATGGCCTCATACTCGGTCTCATTGTTTGTGAACTTAGGAGTTTTGACAGATTGCCTAATTGTATTGTCAGTGGGCGGCTTCAAAATGATGCCTAGACCAGAACCCTTCACATTTGAAGCACCATCTGTGAAAAGGGTCCACACCACCGAAGACGTACCCATTTTAAACAAAAGTTCCTTATCGACCTCGGGTATGAGGGATGGCATGAAGTCGGCCACGAAGTCTGCTTAAATTTGAGACTTGATAGCCGTTCGAGGTTGATACTCGATATCATACCCACTGATTTCGTCGTCCCATTTAGCCAATTGTCCTGAGATTTCGGGATTATGAAGAACATTACGAAGAGGGTAAGTGGTCACCACACAAATTGGGTGGCACTGAAAATATGGTTTTAATTTCCTAGAGGCACTTATTAGAGCAAGCACTAATTTTTCTAAGTGTGGGTATTGGGTCTCGGCTTCACCTAGAGTTCGACTAACATAGTAAACAGGAAATTACATACCTTGCACTTCTCGAACTAGGACACCACTTACCGTGACCTCTGAAACAACTAAATATAAGTAGAGCTGCTTGTCCGCTTTTGGAGAATGAAGCAATGGTGGGCTCAAAAGATACCGCGTTTAACTCTTGCAACGCATGTTGGCATTCTGGGGTCCAAGCGAAACTATTCTTCTTTTTGAGCAGTGAGAAGAACTTGTGACTTCGATATGAAAACCTCGAGATGAACCGGCCTAAGACGGCTATCCACCCTATTAATCTTTGTATGGCCTTAACGCTGTCCCCGACTGTAATGTCTTCGATCGCCTTTATTTTATCGGGGTTGATTTCAATTCCTCGATTTGACACCATAAAGCCGAGGAACTTGCCCGAACCTACCTCGGATTCACATTTCTCAGGATTGAGCTTCAAGTTGTATTTTTTGAATATGCTAAAAGTTTCCTGCAAATGTGTCAAATGGTCCTCTACACGCAGGGATTTAACAAGCATGTCGTTAATATATACCTCCATTGATTTACTTATTTGTTCTTCAAACATCCGATTCACTAGGTGTTGGTAAGTAGCACCCGCATTTTTTTAGCCCAAACGACATTACATTATAATAGTAGGTGCCATACTTAGTGATGAAGGAAGTCTTTTCCTGATCCTCCAGGTTCATTTGAATTTGATTGTACCCGGAATAGGCATCGAGAAAGCTTAAGAACTCGTGGCCGCCCATGGCATCGATCATGCGATTGATGTTCGGCAGAGGAAAAGAGTCTTTGGGATATGCTTTGTTTAAATTTTTATAATCTACACACATTCTAAGTTTATTCCCCTTCTTGGGTACTACAGCTACGTTTGCTAACCATTCGGGATATTTTACTTCCCTGATGGATCCTATTTTGAGAAGTTTAGTTACCTCGTCCTTGATGAATGCATATTTTACCTCGGACTAGGGCATTCTCTTTTGTTTTACAGGTCTAAACTTTGGGTCCAGGCTCAATCGATGTGTTGTGATCTCCAGTGGGATCCCTGTTATATCTAGATGGGACCAAGTAAAACAACCCATGTTATTTAAAAAGAATTGAACGAGTTTTTTTCCTGAGCTCGGGAGTTAACCCCGTGCCCAGGTATACCTTTCGATTGGGAAGGTGTTCGATCATTATAAGTTGTTTCAGCTCCTCGACCGTTGACTTCGTTGCATTAGAATCATCAGTGGTTATGAAGGTTCGAGGTATCATATAATCTTCATCCTCAAAGATTTCCTGCTCCTCTGATGGGGCCGAGACCAGTGTCTGTGGTTTCTATTTGACTTCTTGTTCTCCCTTCGACTCCGATCCCTTCATTGACGAAAGCACCGATACTGGTACTACCATGTCGACTGCAAACATCTCTTTGGCAGCAAGTTGTTCCACGTACACCGTTTTGATTCCTTCTGATGTAAGGAATTTCAATACTTGATGGAGCGTCGAAGGTACTGCCCTCATGTTATGAATCCAAGGCCTTCCGAGCAGTGCGTTGTATCTCATATCACCTTAGAATACATGGAACTTTGTTTCCTCGATATTTCCGGCCACATTTACTGAAAACATGATTTCCCCTTTAGTGGTTTCACTTGCCATGTTGAAATCGTTGAGCACTCGAGCTGCATGCACGATTTGATCCTGGAGGTCGAGTTTCTCTACGAGCCTCGATCTAATAATATTTGTCGAGCTAAATGGATCAACCAACACACGTTTAACTCAAATTTTATTCATAAGGATAGATATTACTAGTGCGTCGTTGTGAGGCTATTCGATCGCTTCTGCATCCTCAGCGTTGAAAGATAAGGTATCCTCTGGTAAGTAGTCTCGGGTACACTTCTCCCTTGTGATTGTTACTTTGGTACATTTAAATATTGAGGCTTGAGGAATATCGACCCCACCAACGATCGTTGCGATTCTTCCTGTTCGTTTTTCCTATTTGCGTCCCTATCTCTGAAGTGATTTTTAGATCGGTCACTCAAGAACTCTCGAAGGCGAACCTCGTTGAATAAACGAGCTACCTCCTCCCTTAACTGCTTGTAGTCTTCGGTTCTGTGACCATGGGTTCCATGGTATTTGCACATTTGATTAGGGTTCCCTTGAGCTGGATTGGTCTGTAGGGGTCTGGGCCACCTAATATCCTTGATTCATCTTATGGCTAACATAATACCCGAAGCATCGACGCTGAAGTTGTATTCTGATAACCATAATGCTTCTTTAGGCTCAACATGTTTATCGAAGCCACTCTTACTCATGAGCCTTCAGGAGTTTTGACCTCGATTGTTCCTTCGATCATTTTGAATGGGATTACGTCCCATTCCATTGATTATACGATCTGTGCTGTATGGTTGGTACCGATCTCTGTTTGATCGGGGCTCTCTGTCGATCTCTCTTTGAATCTATTTGGTAAATGGAACTGGAAGGGGCTCCTAACTGATCATCCTCGACCCTAATCTTTGACTAGTATCAATTATGTACATCGATCTAGGTCATAGCTGGATATTCAATCAAATTCTGTTTAAGTTGTCTTGATGCTATCAAACTTCACTCGTTCAAACCTTGAGTGAAGGCTTGGGCAGCCCAATCATCGGTGACTGGGGGTAGGTCCGTGCGTTCCATCTGAAATCGAGATAGGAATTCTCTAAGCATTTCATTGTCCTTTTGTCTCATTTTGAAGAGGACCGACTTCGTAGTCGCAACCTTTATCGCTCCGACGTGTGCCTTTATGAACGAATCAACAAGTATGGCGAAGGAATCGATGGAATTGGGCGGCAAATTGTGGTACCATAACATTGCCCCCTTCGATAAAGTTTCTCCACACGTTTTCAGCAGAACAAATTCAATTTCATTATCTTCTAAGTAATTTCCTTTTATTGCGCATGTATAAGCAGTGACATGCTCATTAGGATCAGTGGTTCCATTGTATTTGGGAATTTTTGGCATTCGAAACTTCATTGGAATGGGCTTCGGAGTCGCACTTGGAGGGAAAGGCTTCTGTACGAACTTTTTCGAATCTAAACCCTTTAGAATCGAGGGTGCCCCCGGTATTTGATCAACTCGTGAGTTGTATGTTTCTACCTTTTTATCATTAGCCTCAATTTTCTTTTCTCCTGATTCGATCCATTTAGCAAGCTCCTCGAGCATCTTGATGATGGAGGGATCAGTTCCTGGTCCATTATCGTTCGATTTTTCCGGTATAGGCTCGACCCTATGAATAACTTCCTGTGATGTATCGAGTTCGATTCTGCTTGGTGCTCGATTCAGATTTTGGAGCTGCGCTATCATAGCTTGCTGAGTTTGTAAAATTTCAAATATCATTCGAAGGCTAATCCCACCTTCTTCACCACTCTGTGTGTTCTAATTGGTTGATCGGCTGCCGGGGCGTCTCTGCAGACGCTATTTTCAGGGCCGACACCTAAATTTCCATGAATCGCAACACAAGAACTGACATCGACTGGATCTACGACCTGTGGTCCATCGGGATTGATTGGAGGTACTCCGTTTCCCGAGATGACTATGTGCTCGTTCTCGCCATGAAGACCAAAGCCGGTGTCTGTGTGAGTGGGAACTGCTTGAGAGTTTGACATGTTGATTCCTGAAATCAAAGACACGTACGAGAACAAGCGTAAAAGCAGTAGTGTTATTAGGATTAATACTAGGAAATCACTATTATCCCTAGCCCCACAGTGGGCGCCAAACTGTTTACCCTAAAAATTAGATAACAATTAAATTTGTAATGTGGTTTTAAGGATGCATGATTTCACCTAATACTAATTGATAAATGTAAAGATGAACAATAGGAATTAACAATAAAATAAAGCAAATCAGTGTTGCAATGTAATTAAGCTCTCGAGCTCGTATGCACTCGAATAAGTTAATGCAAGAATAGTGAAAGATATAACAAGCTGATGAACAAGAATATCAGCTAGAAAGTGTTGTATTGCTTTGATATTCGTGAATGTAAGATTTGTACAATATGATTAGAGCCCCCTTTATATAGTAGAGGAATCCTATTTATAGTACAATTCTAACTACGGAAGTAAATCCCATGATTAACTAGATGTCCGCCCTTGATTTGATCTGTTCCGAGATTTACGCCGTAATCTTCGGCCAATCACAGATATCTCACCTTTCTGTTATTGCGCTTTGCTCGAAGTCTGTCATATTTGGTCTTGATCGTTACTGGCCTCTATTTCGACAGACACCTCGATCCTTGGACTCGATACCTCGTCTTCGTGCTCAACCCTCGATGCAGTTCTTTGGTCTCGATCAAATAACACAATCGGGTAGACCCGATTTTAACCGTATGCTTAACTATTAGTGGCTTGGATACATTGTATCAAGGAAATTTAGTGAATACTACGCTCAAATAAATTTCAAATATTTTTGTTGCCAACTAGACTAAAAAAAATTTCAAGTTCGATATGGAAAAGTAACGGATATGATTGAACCAAAGATACAGTAATTGGTATAATCAAGGCCGTTCGCCTTTACTTAAGGAGCTGTGCATGTCTTTTTTCTTTTAAAATAAATTGATTTGCTCAAATAGGAAGGAACCATTTAGATCATATGGTAGATTCTTAAAATTGTTAAGACGTGGCTTTAATCATCCTCTATAATCATAAAATCACTATCCCCAGCCTTTGGTGTACAACCACTAAACTCAGAGGTTCTAACGCGGTAGCACATGTTCTAGCAAATTATGGAAGTACATGGACATCGAATGATAATGCTGAACGTGACGATCTATTTTGGGCACTGCCTTTATTTGCTTTTTTAAATTTTTGCAAAGACCTTTTAGGGACTGTAGCGATAAGATCAGTTTCGTGCTATAATAACTCTCTTTAATTCTTGTCTTCAATAGAAGTTCTTCGATTTTAGCCCCAAAAAGAAAAAAAGAACTCAGAAGTTAGATCCAGAATTTAAATTTTATGAGTTTAACTTCTAAATATTTTATATTGGACCCATCATACTTTTAAAGTTATGGGTTTATACATACAATTTATTTCAACTTTAGTAACCTTACAAATAATTTATGTTTCGCATCAAAAGTACTGGATTCATCTGAACTCATCATTGAAACACTACGTACACCCGCCCCTGACCAAGTTAATTGCCACTATAAACCACTTCATTGCCACCGCCAACTACTTCACTGCCAGCCGCCAATGTATAACCACAAATGCCACCTGCACTATCTATCACCACTATCAGTTACCTCTACTGCTACTATCACCGACCACAAAGGTATATTCAAAATTCAAAGTTTATGAGTTTTAATATAGACCTTAAGTTAATACTTTCATTTTAATTTTACGTGTGTTTAACCAAAAATCTGAGTCTTTGGTCAAAGCTAGAAATAAAGAGAACTCGGGTTACTGATAATCTGGAGACGAAAATGATAGAAGACTTCTGAGAATAATAAAGTAATAAGTAGTTTTGTATTTCAGCGTAATCTCAATAATATTTTTTTCTACAGATGTTGAGTCCTTCTCCTTTTATAGTTGATTCTAGGAGAAGGTGTAATGCCTTTGTTTTAATGAGGCAATTATGAGCAATAAATGACATTTAATAATATGTTACACAATCAGATATTAAACAAATATTCTCTAACATTTTTAGTATTTAATACGCATTAAATACTGTATCTGGTCTCTCATAAACTACCAGGTTCATTCCTTTAATTCCCTTTGATCTTTGTGCTTTAGATGTCTTGAATAGGTGCGGGCTCTGCATCTTCTGATTAATTGCCCGTGCCTCTTCCACAACCTTTGCTCGCATCTGTTATTGCTCGTGTCTCTTGGCTATTTATTGCGTTTTGACTTTTTAACCAGTCCACGTGTCATGACACGTCATCTTCAATATACAGACTCAGTTTTTTCTCAATACAGATAGTCCCCCCACTTTCTATTTATTTATCAATTAAATATTTGGGAAGTGGATCTTCACAAAAAATGAATTTTTGCTATAATCAATGCTATGACAATACTAACGCTTCAATTGTCTTTTTCTATTTAATGCTCTGCACACGTGTTACCTACTGATTGTATGTAATTCTACAGCCTTTTTCCAAGGCTTCTTCATCCCCTCTATTTACGAAGTGATAGTTGCCTTTATTATAGGCTTTCCATCATTACGCTTCTTTGTTTGACGGTTGCTATTATATACATATTTAACCTTTTTTCCTTTGTCTTCTTCTTCATAAACCCTTAACAGATACTTTACGCTTTACTTTTGTTCCTTTCTCCTTTAGTTCATCCTTTCTCTGCAATGGCATCTCCGAATCCTAACCCTAAGAGAATCCCAATTCTTGATAGCTTCCCCAACGCCCCTGTAAGACATAGAAGGGGTAGAGGTGGCAGGCTTCGTAGCCTAGGATCCGTTCGTGGTGGTTCCTCTGGTTCCATAACTCCTTCTTCTAGTTCTGGAACTATTTCTAGAGGTTCTATCACTAAGAAATCCTCTTCTAAAGGTAACGAACTTTCTGAGCCTCTTCAAGAGCCTTTAGTTGAGGAAATAGTACCCAATGACTTATCCTTTGAGAATGATAGAAAATCTCTTTGTGAACAAGTTGCTAATTTAGAGAAAGCTGACACTTTTCCTTCTCTAATCACTGAACCTTTGGTTTCTATTATTCAAAAAGATTGCAACTGGAGAAGTGATCTTCGTATAGTGATCCCTAATCCAAACCAGAGAATATCTTCTTTTAGGATTGGATTTTCTTTTGTTTATACTTACCCCTTCACTTTGGGATTTATTCTTTCTATTGACCCAGTTATACTTGATTTCTGTCGTTTTTCAAAATTTGTTTGGGACAAATTGGCCCCCTTGTATGGAGAGCAGTTGCTTGTTTGAGGTATTTATCTGTCAAAGCTAATGTTGACTTTTCCTTTCCCCACCTTATTCATATTTACCACCCCAAGCTATTCCGGAATGGAGTTTTCACTTTAACTGCAAGAAGTAAAAGGGTCTTGGTAAGCTCTGAAGATGACAAGGATCGTGGGTGGTACACTCGTTATGTTGCGGTACGCACAGTTGATTTGGTTGGTGAAACAAATATCCCCTTCCCTGAGAAGTGGAACTTTGCACGTAAGTTTTTTTTTTACTTACCGTTCCTATCTTTAAGAATTTCAACTTCTTTTCTAATTTTTTGCTTTTCTATAGCAACCATGGGAGATGTGGAACCCGTTCCTAATTTCCATGGTTGGGTAGATTCAATCTTGAAAGCCGTGCCTATGGAGGCGAGAACTTGGAAATCCATTTCCAGTTTACATAGTTGGAAAGTGAAAACTCACAGTATGCATCTCTTTATGCTTTTTCGTATGTTTAAGTCCTTTCTTATTTCTAACCTTTTTTTATCCTTCTTTTTGTCAGGATTTGCTATTCGAGGAATGACAACTGAAGTAGCTATTGCCCTTCGAGCCTCTTCTGGAACTTCACTCTCTTTGGAGAGAACTCAAGCTACGCCGTCAAAGAGGAAAGTTGTAGAAGAGGATCCTGAGGATGATGAAGATGAAAACACCTCTTTGATAACTAGACCAAGAACCAGGAGACGCATCGTTTCCGAGGATGAAGCTAAAGTTACCCCTGTCCGTGCCTCTCTTACTGAACCTGTTCACATTCCTTGTGATGATGAAACCACTCCCAGGGACACTAATGAATCTATTCAACGTCTCTTCATTGGTGGTTTTGAAAGTGGAGAACTAGGTCCAGTTTTAGATGAAGTTCCTCTTTCTTCCTCTGTTCCTATTCCTCCTATTCCTCCATTGGTTTCAAGTGCTTCCTTGCCCATTCTATCTGTTCCTGTTCCCTTACCTATTTCTGCTCCCTTACCTGCTTCGAGTCCTGTGACTCCTATTATTTTCACTTCTTCTACCGCTCCTCCTTCTATAGTTCCCCCTTCCTCTGTTCAACATGAAGAGGAGGGTTCCAGTAGCAGAAGCTTGGCTATGAGGAGCGTTACACTTGAAGTTCCTGCTAGTAACAGTCTTTTAAGGAAGTCTGGTGGAGCAGATGCCTGGCTTAGGCCTTTGATTGGAGATATTGAGAAGAAGAAAATGAGCAGTCACAGTTGCTTAACTCTGATGAATGATATAATTCATTCTACTTTGAAGGTATTTTTCCTTTACTTACTAACACGTTTTTTTTATCTCCAAATTCTTATTTCTATGAGTTGTCACTGTAGGCTAACCTCATTGGTACAGAATTGATGGGAAGAATTTCTCTTCTGGAAAAGAAAGCCCTTGAGTCTGAAAAGTCTATCCACGAGGCTGAGGAAATAGCCAAGGGAGCCCAGCCAGAAGCAGCTAATTGGAAAGAGTAGTTTGAGAATGCTCAGGGAACTATAAAAGAATTGTTAGAGAGTAGAAATCTCCTGGAGCAGCAAAAGCGAGGTCTGACTTCTGAGTTAGCAGTTGCCAAAGCTTCTTCAAGTCAATTTGAAAAAGACAAGGAGCGTCTTGAATGTTGCTTTTCAGAACAGTTATCAAAGTCAAGTGAAGAAATCAGAGAACTTAAGGCACTCTTGGACAAGAAAGAAGAATATGCAGGAGAATTAGTGCAGAACTTGACTCAAGTTCAAGCTGATTTAAGGATCTCCTCTGACAAAGTACGTGCCTTAGAGAGTTCCCATGCCTCCCTTGAAGCTTCCCTTGATTTTCATTTAGCTGAACATCAACTGTTAAGGAATGATCTTGCTATGTGGGAAAGGGAGTATGAACGTTTTGAGGAGAAGTTTGATTTAGAAGTGAGTTGGGCTTTCTTAAACTCTCGTCGTGATGCTTTAATGGAGGCCAGTCAAGAAAACTTTGACTTAAACTCAGAGTTGGCCAAAGTTTTAGAAACCATTGAAATAACCAAACAACCACTTGACTTTCTTTCTCCGGCAATTGAAGCTCCAGTGGCTAAGGAACCTGTAAATGACGAAACTATTGCTGTGGCAGTTGAAGTTGAAGATGTTGCAATTCCAGCTCTCGAGGTTGAAATTTCTACGACTCCGTCTATGGAAGCTAAAACTTTCGTGACTCTTTCTCCCCTCGTTGAACCTAACACTTCAAGCCCAGCTGAAACCGCTCCTGTTGCTTCTTCTTCAGAAGTTGCCACCGTGCCTGTGGCTGTTTCTAAAAGTGAAATGAATAATACAACTTCTGATGTGCCAACCCCTTCAGTGACCATTTAAATTTCCAGACTTTATTTTTACTTTTTTTTGTTAGATGATGGTTTTATCCCTTAGTTAGTTTTTAAGGGATTTTTTGGTGAAAGTCCCCAGTTATCATAATGGGGCACTTGTATGAACTTTTTGTTGACTAAGTTTCTACTTAATCTTTTTAATTATATCAAGAAGTTTGTTAGTACTTCAATGTGTTCTATTCTTTCTTTTTCCTTATCTATTTAGGACTTATAGAATAGTTTAGCATTTTTATCCTTTAAAAATGCTTTATGATTCTTCTCATGACTTATTAACATGAGGTTTATAAAAGAGGGCCCTTTTATATATCGATACTTAATGATGAAAACGTCTCAACTTCATAATGGTGTTATAATACGATGAAAGAAATAGGAACACACATGTTTTGTTTGAAACAACTTTGACAAGTTTTTATTCATGAACTTGGACAAGCTTTTGAATATTACATGTATTGAGATACATCTATAACTTTCTCGTAACTATTTTTCTTGTAACAGATTTTTACAAAATAAATATTATTCAACAAGGTTTTTCCTTATAACCTGTTTCAATACATAGTCATGACCCTATCTTAATGTATTAGGAAGGGTTTGAGAGGTGACTCCGTTGTTCTCATGGGAAAGAACACTATGATGAATGTTTGGCATCTTCCTTTGTTTTGATAGGAAAGAACACAATGATGAATGCTGAGGTTTCGTAACTTCTGCTTGACACTTGTTTCGATTTACGTCTCCATCTTACCGCACGTATTTGGGTACAATATGCAGTCCCCCAAGTGTTTGAGCGCTGAAGTATGAAGCCTCGAGCACTTATTTGTTTCTCACAATTTGGTCCTTTTTCCTGAAAACAGAAAAACATACGGGACTCGGAGGTGCGATTAAAGACGAAGACTGCCTAACCCGTGTATATTTCCATCAGATTAATTTGTAACCCTGCACTGAGAATTTTAGAATATTCCATTTTGCCATGCAGGTCGTGACTCATCATTTGGCACGAGTTAGGGTTTTTTCCTAGCATCTAAAATCGTTAGTAAAATTTTAACAATTCAAAAAAAAATTCTAATATAGCGATACCTGATCGTAGGTACTTTCTCAGAAATAATATCTCTTTAGGTGGATAGCATTCCAATGTGAGAGTAGAACCTTGCCATCCATTGTCTCCAACTCGTATGCTCCTTTTCCCGCAATGTCACGAACTCTGTAGGGTCCTTCACATGTTGGACTTAGCTTTCCCGAATTAGCAGCTTTTGTAGATTGGAACACCTTTTTAAGCACGAAGTCCCCAATTTTAAAGAATCTGAGGCGTGCTTTCCTGTTATAATACCGTTCACTTACTTGCTTATGTGCTGCCATCCTTATTAATGCAGCTTCTCTTCTTCCTTCGAGCAAATCAAGGTTCACCCGCATCTCTTCATCATTTGATTCCTCCGTTGCTTGAACGTACCGTGTACTTGGTTCTCCTATTTCAACTGGAATTAAGGCCTCCGCACCATAAACCATTGAAAATGGTGTTTCTCCCGTGCTTGTTTTTGTCGTTGTACGATAAGCCCATAATACTCCAGGTAATACCTCAGGCCAATTGCCTTTTGAATCTTGTAACCTTTTCTTCAAGTTGTTGATAATGACCTTGTTTGTGGATTCCGCTTGTCCATTACCTACTGGATGGTATGGTGTAGATGTTATCCTCTTAATTTGCCAACTTTGAAAAAATTCTGTGATTTGAGCTCCTATGAATTGCGGACCATTGTCACACACGATTTCCTTTGGTACTCCAAAACGGCATATTATATTTCTCCAAATGAAGTCTTTAACTTCCTTCTCTCGTACCTGTTTAAATGCTCCTGCTTCTACCCATTTATTGAAATAATCTGTAAGTACAAGTAGAAATTTCACCTGACCTTTTGCTTGTGGCAATGGACCTACGATATCCATTCCCCATTTCATAAAGGGCCACAGGGCTATAACAGGGTGCAGTAACTCAGCTGGTCTATGCATATTATTGCCGTATCTTTGACATTTATCACACTTGGACACGAAACTGTTTGCTTCTTTTTCCATTTTAGGCCAATAATACCCTGCTCGAATCAGCGTTTTTACCAGCGACCTTCCTCCTGCGTGATTTCCACAATGTCCTTCATGTACTTCCCTCACCACATATTCTGTTTGGGAAGGTCCGAGACACCTTGCTAATGGTTCACCAAACATCTTTCGATAAAGATTTCCTTGATCTAAACAATAACGAGCAGTTTTTTTGCGAAGTGCATAAGCTTTTCTTTTGTCATCAGGAACGGTTCCGCGCTATAAAAAAGTAATAATTTCGTTTCTCCAATCCCATGTTAAATGATTAAAATTTACCTCGTTCTTATCAGGTTCGAGAACGGAATGAAATAAATGTACGACTGAAGCATTTGCATTGTTTGCTACGTCTGCTGTAGATGCGAGATTAGCTAAAACATCTGCCTCCACATTCTCATCTCTTGGGATCTGCATTACCTTCCAAGTTTGGAATTGCTTTATTAGTTCTCGTACCTTTTCGAGATATTCTTGCATTCGTGTCTCCCTGGCTGTATAAGTCTCCAGTATTTGATTGACCACGAGTTGAGAATCACTCTTGATTATAATCTGTGTTATGCCGAGTTCTCGTGCCAATTCTAGACCTGCAATTACAGCTTCATACTCTGCTTCATTGTTAGTTATAGAATGACATTTTATAGCATGTCTAATAGTCTCACCCTTAGGTGGTATGGGAACTATCCCTAGGCCTGCTCCTTTTACATTAGACGAACCATCAGTGAATAAAATCCAAGTCCTCGGGTTTGCACCATTAAAAACTTGTAATTCTTTTTCTGCTTCTAAATGCATCCCCTAGCTAAAATCAGCTACGAAATCGGCTAATACTTGAGATTTTACAGTAGTCTTAGGTTGATAAATGATTTCGTATTCACTTAATTCTATAGCCCATTTTGCTAACCTCCCTAACAATTCATGTTTATGCAAAATGTTTCGTAATGGAAAAGCAGTAACTACAACAATGGGATGACATTGAAAATAAGGTCTTAATTTTCTAGATGTCATGATCAAAGCTAATACTAATTTTTCTAGTTGTGGATATCGTGTTTCAACATCTAGTAAAGACTTGCTTACATAATAGATAGGAGATTGTTTACCTTGGTCCTCACGGACTAAGACAGCAGTTACCGCAACTTCTGACACAGCCAAATAGATGAGTAGCTTTTCTCCTTCCTTTGGTTTTGCCAATAGTGGTGGATTTGACAATTAAGCTTTTAAATTTATAAGGGCTTGTTGGCAATCTTCGTTCCATTCAAAATGATCTTGCTTTTTGAGTGCGGAGAAAAATTTAAAACATTTTTCTGAAGATTTGGGAATAAATCTCCCGAAGGCTGCAATTCTTCCCGTTAGCCTTTGGAAATCTTTTTTACTCGTAAGGATATCAGGGATCTTCTCTATTGCTTTGATCTGAGAAGGATTTACCTCAATACCACGATTAGAAACGAGAAAACCCAAAAATTTGCCTGAGGCAACCCCAAATGTACATTTTTCTGGATTGAGTTTCATATTAAATTTTCATAAAATTTCAAATGTAACAGATAAATGAGAAATATGATCATGAGAATGCTGGGTTTTGACGAGCATATCGTCTATATATACCTCCATGGTTTTTCCTAAATGTTCTTGGAACATTTTGGTGACTAACCTTTGATAGGCCGCTCCAGCATTTTTGAGACCAAAGGGCATTACTTTATAATAGTAAGTCTCCCTGTTTGTGATGAAAGAAGTTTTTTCTTCATCACTGGGGTCCATTTTAATTTGGTTGTACCCCGAATATGCATCTAAAAAACTCAAAAGTTCATATCCGGCAGTTGCATCAATTAACTGATCTATATGCGGTAAAGGGAAAGAATCTTTTGGGCAGGATTTGTTAAGATCTGTATAATCCACGCAAACCCGCCACTTACCATTTCTCTTAGGTAGAACAACTGTATTTGCTAACCAATTAGGTTATTTTACCTCGCGGATTGACCCAATTTTCAATAGCTTTTGGACCTCATCTTGAATCACCTGATTTTTGAAAGCTCCTTGCTTTCTTTTCTTTTGCTTTACTGGTGTGAATGATGGGTCTTCATTTAGTTTGTGAGTCATCACATCTGGTGGTATCCCTGTCATATCAGCATGGGACCAAGCAAAACAGTCCACGTTAGCTTTTAAAAATTCAACTAACATACCTCGCATGTCTGAGCTTAAATTGGCTCCAACATAAACCTTCCATTCAGGCCATTGCTCAAATAATATCACAACCTCGAGCTCTTCGATTGTCGTTTTGATATTTTCATTCTCTTCAGGTTCTTGAATTGTATCAGGTCTCGAGTCTAAATCTGTCTTTTCTTGTTCAGTTGAGGTTTGATCCTTGATACCTTCAACTGTCTCCTGTAATTGCTATTTTTTTTAATTTATGGTGCTCGTATCTGTTACAGAGTTGATACTCCTGGCTCTCTGCTGATCCCCACGAATTTGGCAAATTCGCCACGGTGATGGGAATTTAATAACTTGATGTAGAGTTGATGGGACAACATCCATATCATGGATCCAAGGTCTCCCCATGATCATATTGTAAGTCATTCCATATCTACTACCTGAAATTTAGTTTCTTTAACAACACCTGCAACAAAAGTTGTTAGAATTACCTCTCCTTTTGTTACCACACTTGAATTGTCGAACCCGGACAAGGTATGCGCCTTAGGTATCATTTTGTCTTCAGCTTGCATTTCACGTAATACCCTTAATAGTATAATATTTACGGAACTTCCTGGATCAATCAAAACTCTTTTTACATTAGTATCATGTAGAAGTAAAGATATTACCAGTGCGTCGTTATGTGGGGTCATTACTCCTTCGGTATCTGCATCATCGAAAGAAATACTTTTGTTTTCTAAAACCTGTCGTACCCGTTTCCCGTGTGTTATCGTTACTTTAGAAACCTTGTTGGAAGCCGTATATGTTACGCCGTGAATATCTTCTCCCCCACTTATAACATTTACAGTTCTCTTGGGTGAAGGGGGCTTTGGTGGCTCTTGCCTATTTTTCATATAGGCTTTATTACCTTTCTCACTAAATAACTCAGTGAGATACCCTTGTTTCAATAGATGATCCACTTCACTTTGTAAGAATCTACATTCTGAAGTTTTATGCCCGTGATCATTGTGGAATTCGCGCCAATGGTCTGGATTGCGTCTATTTGAATTTGACCGCATCTCTTTTGGCCATCGTACCTTATCTCCCATGCTCCTCAAAACATCTACGAGCTCGGAGGTAGTGACATTAAAGTTATATCCACCGAACCTTGCCTTTAATCTTCTGTCATCATCTCGTGACTCTTGTCTGTTTCGGTCATTTCTGAACCTTGATGAAGAACCAGATTCCCTGTTCCTCGATTTTGATCATATCGTTGACTATCCTGCTTTGACCGTGAGTCTTTCCCTGCAGGTCCCATATATGGATCGTATCTATTTTTACCTGATCTTTTTTCGGTTTCTGATCTCCTGGAATTGCTCCTTCCTTCATGATGAAACTGAGGTACGATATCTTTCTCAATTCGCAACTTCGTACTATACCTGTTATAAACGTCATTCCACGTGGTTGTAGGGAACTCTCGAAGGCTTTCTTTAAGTCTTCTCGTGGCTTCTGAACTTTTGTCATTTAAGTTGCTTGCAAAAGCTATTGCAGCCCAGTTATCAGGTACACGAGGTAAAGTCATCCTCTCACGTTGGAATCAATCAACAAAATCTCTAAGCAACTCTGAGTCCCCTTGTTTAATTTTGAAAATGTCTTCCATTCTTTTTTCAACCTTTTGAGCTCCTGAGTGTGCTTTAATAAAAGAATCTGCAAGCTCAGCAAAAGAGTTTACAGAATTTTCAGGTAAAAGAGAATACCAAGTTAATGCACCCTTGGTGAGTGTTTCTCCAAATTTCTTGACCAACACTGATTCAATTTCTTGCTTGGTCAAGTCGTTGCCTTTTACACCTGTAGTAAATGCAGTTACGTGATCACGTGGGTCTGTTGTGTCATCATATTTCGAGATGTCAGGAATTTTGAACTTTTTAGGGATTGGAAGGGGAGCAGCACTTGGTTTCTAAGGTTGTTGTGAGTATTTATCCACATCCACTCCTTTGATTACAGGGGGAACTCCAGGGATTTGTTCGATGCGCTCATTCTGTTCCTTAAGCTGTTTCTGCAAAGTTAGTACTAAATTTTGCAAATGAGAATTATTTGAATTACCTGGTTCTCCTTCCCGTAGTTCACTGGGGGTTCCTCCATTTCCAGAATTAACAAGGCCAGAACGAGGATTCTCCAATGTATTATTATTAGGCGTAGGTGTGGGTGGTGCATCAGGTAATCGACTAACTAGAGCCTGGAGAGCTTTGCTAACCCGTGCATCAATTATTTTTTGTAAAGCTTCATCTTCCCCTTCAAAATGTTCAGATTGCTCTTGTTGATCAGCACGAGATTCAGGAGCAGGAGTGCCTTCACGAGATTGACGTGGTGAATTTTGAGGGGAGGGAACCATGTCAATGTTATGTAAATCTCCTTGATTTTGATGAATTTGATTTTCATGGTTTCCCAAGGTGTTTTCACTGTTATTGTTGTTTGACATGATGATAACAACAGATAGAATGTAGCTTAAAAGAAAAGATTATCAGATTCCCGGTAACGGAACCAATTTGTTTAACCAAAAATCTGAGTCTTTGGTCAAAGCTAGAAATAAGAGAAATTCGGATTACTGATAATCTGGAGACGAAAATGATAGAAGACTTCTGAGAATAATAAAGTAATAAGTAGTTTTGTATTTCAGCGTAATCTCAATAATATTTTTTTCTACAGATGTTGAGTCCTTCTCCTTTTATAGTTGATTCTAGGAGAAGGTGTAATGCCTTTGTTTTAATGAGGCAATTATGAGCAATAAATGACATTTAATAATATGTTACACAATCGGATATTAAACAAATATTCTCTAACGTTTTTTGTATTTAATACGCATTAAATACTGTATCTGGTCTCTCATAAACTACCAGGTTCATTCCTTTAATTCCCTTTGATCTTTGTGCTTTAGATGTCTTGAATAGGTGCGGGCTCTGCATCTTCTGAGTAATTGCCCGTGCCTCTTCCACAACCTTTGCTCGCATCTGTTATTGCTCGTGTCTCTTGGCTATTTATTGCGTTTTGACCTTTTGACCAGTCCACGTGTCATGACACGTCATCTTCAATATACAGACTCAGTTTTTTCCCAATACAATGTGAGGTAATTTGACTTGGTATAAAGTTTTTAAAAATATACCTTTAAAATTTGTGGTCTTAAAAATTTAAAGGATAAAGCTTTATGAGATCATAATCTTCGTGCGGCTATAAAGATTTATCATTAAGGATAAAATAGGTAAGATAGAAAGTTCAAATTTAAATTATTTTCAAATATAGAAATGTTTCATTCTTTTTTAAACATAATAATAAGGAAAGTGTGTCACATAAAATTAAAACAAAGGATGTTTCATAGTCAAATAATTATAGATATTTGGTGAATTTTTTAATAGATAGGTAAGACTTGAGCAAAAGCTACGGGGTGTAAATTGTGGATTTACCATTGCTACCAACCACCACCGCCACCACGAACAACCACTTTCAACGCTAAGTGCCACCATCGCCAGTCTCCACAACCACCGACCTACACCACTAACCACCCCTACTTCCATCAACCACGTTCACTGCCAACTATCACGGATAGCCACCATCGCACATTTATCACCTCTAGCTACCATCATTGTCAAACATCTATATCTCCAAATACAACCACTGCCTGTCTTTAGAATTCACGCGCCGACGACCACCACAACTGCTTGTCTTTAGAATGTGTTTCATGAAACAAATAGTTGTTATATCACCATAAAACTTAATATTTCCTCTAATATTTTGTAGATATAATGTTTAATTATTTTTAAAATTTTCTACTTGTTAGCTTTTAAATAAAATAAATTATACATATTTAGATGCTGAGAAAGCAAATACTCTTAAGTATTCAATATTTAAATTTAAACATAGTATCTTAATAACAAGATATATATATTTAAATTTAAATATCTTAATCCTAAAACATATACGGAGACTAAGTTAATATGCTAACTTTCTAGTTCGATCGAGTGACAAATAGTGGTGTATTTTGAAGGGTCTCCTTTACATTTAGAGAAAAGGCATATTTTGTAAGTACTTATTTGAAGTCCATATTAGACAGTTATTTGTACAATATGTGCTCGCTGCTTCATTACAGAAATGATCTTCTATTTGTTTAATTACTGATTATTTAGGACGGACCTCAACTTAGTTGGGTTATGTCTGTCAGATATCCTTAGCGGAAAGTAACATAAACTATACGCATATAGTACATTATTGCTTTAATACATAAATATGCACTTAAATTCATAAACCCTAATCAAGGAAAAAATAAAAGAAACAACGAAACAAAGAAAGAAACAAAGAAAAATTGTTATTCTCTAACTAGACATGTTATCTAATAAAAGTTAACGATAAAAAGATCTTCGAAGAGTTAGAGACTCAAAGATGACAAATTAAGTTATTAGTTCTAACATTTTTAATAGTTATTTACTAGGAATAATTATGATAATAAACATGTATATATGGAATCAAATCACTCTAGGGACCTTCAAATAGAATATAAAATCTCTCTACACCGAAAGATGCTTTCTAGTCAAGCCAATAAGGCACTCGTAGTTTGACTGTCCTATTTTGTATTTTTGTTATTGGCACTATTAATCGATCGATCGTGTACTTGCTGGCTAAATATTAAAATCACATGGATTTCTGACTTAAAAAGAGATTGTTCAAGTGTTGAGTATATGTAGTTTGGCAGAAGTGACATATTTAGTCAGATCGTTTTATAAGCTTATTAGCATAAAGGAATTGGATTAAAAAGTTGCACATTTCCTGTTGGATAAGCTTTGTGAGGCATATACATACATGACAAAAAGTTCAAGAGAAAGAAAGGATGAGGGCGGCCATAGTGTTTTGGTTTTATTAGTTGTTTCACTTTCATTTTATTTAAAATAAGTTTGTACTTCTTTTGCTAAATTTAAACAATCCTTTTTCATTTCCCTTTAGGTAAATTTGATTGTAAGATTGTGTTGATCTAAACATATTAAATAGCACATAAATCAAACTAACGAGAGCTTACTCGTTCTTGTGTAGCGGAAGCGGAAGAGTGGATAATTAAACAACGGCCTGAAATCGATGATCGACAGTGATTGTCACGATGTGTAGGAGCAACCCCTAATATTACAGTTAAAAGAGAGCATTGGGCCTTAGATCACCCTTATTGGTGGACCCATATTTCTGAGAGATCATACTTTCTAAGGCTTAGTATCTTTCAAAATAATTTATTTTTATTTAGGCAAAATACATAAAGACTCCATTAAAGTTGTCTAAAAAATAGGCTTGAACACTTTAACTAATCACGTATTCCTTTGCCCCCCCCCCCCCTAAATTACATTGCAAGTGAATTCTGTTTCACCCTCCATGACCCCAGCCCCATCGCGTGGAAATATTTGGTATGTGAGCGCGTTTTACACTAAAATTAACGGATAAAATAAATTTAAAAAAGAAGAAAAATCATTATAAAATAAATAGACATAACGGTAAAAGAGATTCTTTACTTTATAAGGAGACCCAACGGTAAAATCCGATCCAATTCTTCTTCTTTTCTTCAAGAACCGTAACTCTCATCTCCTTCAATTACTCACAAATTCTGGCCAAGACCTACAATTGCGAATCCTATTATCTGAATCAAAGCATTATTCTTCTCTACAATCTTTTGGTTCATATGATTTTAGGGCTTATTTAGTGTTCCGAATTTCTTCTTATTTGAGTGGTTCATCTGATTTTAGGACTTAATCGACAATGTGATCAACTAACTTTGCTAGGCTTTGCATGGAAGATGATGATACTGTGTTGAATGAAGAAGTGCGCTGCAACCATAGTTATGTGCTGCCGATAATGACTGCTTGGACCGCTCGGAACCCCGGTAGAAGATATTGGGTGTGTCCATACTATGGGGTAAGTTTAATTTTTGTAAATTAGTTGAAGCTTTCACTGATTGAGCTTTAATTAATTCCTTGTGTTTCATCATTATATGGTCCAAGATCTTGTGATTTTTGGCTTTGGAGAGATGCAAAAATTGATCCAAGATCTAAATTTGTTATTCCTAAACTGGTAAAGTAACTTGGTGAACTTGAAAGTGCATTGGAAGTGTATGAAAGTGTTGAGAAGCCTAGGAGAAAAAACAAGTGGGAAGGATGATAGAGATCCAATTAGAGAAGTTGGAGGGAGAGATTGGGAAGATGAAAGGAAGGGAGAAGAAGTGAAGGATCAGTTTGGTTAAGTCCAAAATTAGGGAAAAAGTACTTTAATTTTTTGTGTTGTGTGGATGTGTTATAGCTATAAGCTATTGGTTTCATCTAGTATATGTGAAGAATCATTCAATGAAGTTGCCTTAGGATCTGTTGTGGTAGTAGTATTTTTAGTGTTGCTTAACAAAATTGTAGCATATTTTGTAAAAATTTGACGTAACTTTTGTTGTAATATAATGCACCTTGTTGATATAGTTTGTGTTGTAAAAATTGGCTATGTCTGTTACAAATGTAGGCTTTAGATTGACTTAGAAATCTACAGTGACTGCTGCATATTAGCAGCATAATTATGTAGAAAACAAATCAAGAACTTTGCAGTCACTGCTGTATATTAGCAGCATATTTATGCAGAAAATAGATTAACAACTTTGCATCAGACATAAAAAGAAAAGTTGCATATTGCAGAAAAATAGACTTCAACATAAAAACACAGAAACTGACTTAACAATATTGCAGTCATTGTTGTATATCATTTCCATAGTACACCTACAAATCAACAGTCATTGATGCATATAATACCATAGACTTAAAAACTTTCAGCCATTGCTGAATATAGTTACATACCAAAATAGAAGTTCATATTGTCTTTACATATACCAACTGCAAAAAGGCAAATAAAAACACTAAAGTTCTAATATCTACTGGGCAGTTGATTGTGGGGCTAATGAACTTGTTTGGTTCAAACGAACTCTTGCAGATGCCTTTGACCTTGTTTTCATTCTTTTCTTAGCTTGAATATGTTAAAGATTCCTTGAGGTGATAACTTCTTTGCCTTTCCATTTCACCCATGTTCTTGGTTGGTGACCAATATCTCCAGTTACTACTTCAGAGTTCATAGGCACAGTTGACATTCCAGGATATATTCACAGGAACAAACTTAGTTAGGTTACATTAAAGTTTGATCAAAATGAGTTCATAGTCACAGTTGATATTATATGCTTACATCATAGATGGAAGCTCCACTTTCTGTTTGTAGAATTCCCATACCAACTATTCTTGGCCTTTTATAAGGTTTCCCTCTTCCTATACTAGTAGAAATATCCGATAAAACATACAAATTATTAAGACGTTAAACATAAAATAGACCTAAAAATATGCAGTCTATAAAAGTAACTTCAGAGTAATTATCTGTTTTGTTGAACCTCTTGGTCTTCTTCTTCCTATTCATGTTCCTACTTTTGGTACATTTTGAACTGAAGGTGTTGATGAAGAACCAACACTTGATGATTTTGCACCACCAATTGATCTTGTAGTACCTTGTGTAGCCTTGTGACAACCTTTCTTGTTATGGCATTTAGCATGATAGTTGCTGCAAGTCATCTGTGTACCTCTTTTGGAAAGTTTTCCTGTTTTATTTTCAGTCTGTTCCTTCCTTCTCACTTTCTTGGGCCTGCTAGGCATTACTCTTACTTTTGGTGGTATAACTGAAGGGTTTTGTGATTGTGGCCATATCTCCATATTTTGAACAGGCTGAAGAAAATGACTGTATGTTTTCATATGAGTCTCCCTATGGTACCAATATGCAATGTAGTTAATTGGCTCTAATTTCTTGAAATAGATAGCATTTATAGCATGAGCACATGGTATATCCTTCAGTAGGGGTGGCAAAATGGTTAAAAAAAAATACAGTTAACCACCCATATTATCCACTAAAAAATGGGTTGGATAATGAACTTTTAAAAAACGGGTCAACTATGGATAAGAATCATATTATCCATTTAGAAAATGGAAAACCAATGAGTCTAACTTTTACATTTATAAAGCCTCAAATTGGGGGTTCCTCAAGTTAAGGAAACTAAAAATTCTCCCCAAAAGTGATCATATACAAGAAGTCATGAATAATATAGGTAACCCATATTATTTGGCGGTTAATCCATTTTTTATCCGTATTAAATATGGGTCGGGTCATATAATTGATCCATTTTTTTATTATCTATTTTCGACCCGAACCATATCCGACATGACCCGCCCGTTTGCCACTCCTACCCTTCAGCATCCAAGCTCTGCAAGTGCAAGTTAGCATGTTCAGATTCACTATATACTTACTGGTGTGTCCTTCCTTCACTTCATAACTATATTGACCATTCCAATGCAACACACATTTTATTGATTTTGTTATATTCTCCTGCAACACCTTCAGTGCCATTGGAGAAATGTCACTGATCCAAGTATCACAGAAATCCCTCATTTGTGATATCCTTATCATTATGTTCATCCTAATCTCTTCAAGAGTTGTGATGATTGTTTTGTGCCTTGGCCCCAATATCCAAGAATTGAAAGTTTCGGCATTGTTGTCAACACTATCACAATTGTTGAAATACTTAAAATACACCTTGCGCCACCTTTCTTTGTTATAGTATAGTAGGTCCTCAACTATTTTATCTCCTAGTTTCTACATGTGATCAAGATTTTTCTTTAACTGTTGTTCATAAGTTCACCTAGCACATCTCCAAGAACAGTTCCTTCTCTCAATGCCTCTCCATTTTTTGACCAGTTTGCTAGGATGTGCCTGGAAAACATCCTATGTTCTGCCTGTGGGAGGACCTCACTAATTGCTTTGTCAAGTCCTACAACATATAAAAGATAAATAGTTAAAATATAAATAGTTAAAAATAAACATATTAACAGATTTGAACAATACAGTTAACAGAATATAAGTTACCTTTTGCATGTTTGTAATAACAGTCAACTCTATCCCATCTCCAAGCTCAAGATCATTCTTTAAAAGGTTCGCAAACCATTTCCAATTATATGTGTTTTCAACTTCAACTACTGCCCAAACCAATGACAACATATGATCCCATCCTTACAAACAACCACAAGTAATTGTCCTTTACAAACACATTTCAAAAAATAACCATCAAATCCAATACACCTCCTACAACCATCATGGAAGGCCTTCTTCAATGCATCAAAGCAGATATAAAATACTACAAATAGTTTCCTTCCATCTTAATATGTTTCTTCACTAAGTCTCACAACACATGTGTTGCCTGGATTAGTCCTTAGCAGCTCATCTCTATAGTCCAAAATTCTATCAAACTCCTTAACATGGTCTCCCATAATCTGTGTTAACACAATATTCTTGGTTTTTCTTGCAACAGTCCTTCCAATATACAATTCTAACTCTTTTTGAACTATCTCCTGAAAATTAAAGATTCTAATATTTGGTTCAAAAATTATTGTCCTTATATCTTTCTGCTAAGTACTTTGAGTTGCACAGTTTGTTCTTGGTAGTACCATTTCACTTATGAAGTGGATTATAGTTCTTCACCACAAAATCTTTTGTCTTAGAATCATAACTAGAAAACAAGAGGCATGGACAACCAACACAACACTTTACCCTCACCCTTGTTGGTTCATTATCATACTTATCTAACTCTACATGTTCATCAACTACATACTTAGTAAGTGCTTCTCTAAACAGTCTAACACTCTCAAAAGAAAGTCCAGTTTCCCAAACAATTAACTCACAACTAGGATCAAAGATAACCATATTTTGGTGCTTTCTTCTTGCTCTTACTGGCTATTGGACTTCATCTTCACCTTTATCATAAGTAGTTTCATCAGGATCTGTTTCAAAACTAGCAGCTTCATCTGAGGGATAGTATGGCTCATCTCCAGCAATCTTACCCTCTAAATATGTCTTCTTCTTAGCTGCATACTCATCATATCCTACATTTGGGCCATTTTTACCTAACTTGGCATGTCTAGTTTGAACCTCTTTCTCTTTTTTCTTCCTTCTATGCACCTTTTTCCTCTTCTCTTAAATTCTTTACTCCTCATCAACATCACTACCATATTCTTCTTCCCCTTCCTTAAACACCTCTTTAATTTCTGAATCTATGTTATGGTCACTACTTTCTATATCAGTTTCAACTAATGGAGTATCATCAAGATTAGAAGGACCACCCTTATCCCCACCAAGCACATTATCAGCAGCAAGGACACTATTTTGTGGTTCTTCAAACCCTACACCTTCACTGCCCCCGACACTTTGATTTATCCCTTTATCAAAAGACACACTAGATTCCCCACACACATGGCTTATATATTCAATAGCTGGAGGGACCACTAATGCTTCATCAACAAATTAAGACACATACGCTTCAAATATATTCCCATTCTATAATAGAGTCATAATAACCATAATATCCCTATCAGTTAAATTTTTTACCAAAGTGCTAGAGTTAGGTGGTCTCACATAAATACCACATGTTTCACAACTATACCTATTTTCTTTCACATAGTCTACAAACATAAAATACGAAAATTTGTCAACATTAATATCAAAGTACTCTATCATAATACCTCATGCGTAGTTGATAGGATACTGTTGTAACTGACCTACATGGAACATCCTCAGTGTTACGAGCTCAAAAGCCATTTCTTCGAACTGAAATCAGTAAACAAGAATAATGTCTGTAAATATTTTTTTACACTTCAAAATCGACAAGTATTGAATAAAATAAGAAAAACCTACAAGAGAAACCAACGATCTTCAGTATCTGCACTCTAATCGACGAGATTTAGGGTAAAATCAACACTAGGTTTTGACTTTATTAGCCCTTTTCTAGTTTTGTTTAGACACAAATTGTGGGTCTTCACTCGTTTTAAATTTTTTTTGTGTTCCGAGGACTTAAAAATCACTTTTTGTCTCACCCCGATTTGCGTGCGTAATCCAAGCACGTTTCTGGTAAGCTTTTATGTGAAAATTAAGTCAAATAAAGAAATTGGCTTTTAAGATTGAATGATGTTGACTTTGGTCAACATTCTTGGGAAATGGATCCGGACCCGTGATCCGAAGTTCCCGTAGGGTCCGTCGTAAAATTTGGGAATTGGGCATATGCCTGGAATCGAATTCCAAGGTCCCAAGCCCGAGAAATGAATTTTTGAAAGAAATTGTTTAACTGAAACTATAAGAGTTTTTGGAAATGAAAAAAGGTTTGAAATTGATAGTATCGGGCCCGTGTTTTGGTTCCAGATCCCGATATAGGTCTCATATAATAATTAAGTTGAATATGTGAAGTTTGGTAAGAATCAGAGTTCGTTTAGTATAAATCGGACCTTTATTTGAGAAATTAGAAATTTTGATGTTCTTGAGTGATTTCATGAATTTGAGGTTTAATGTATAGTTATTTATGTTATTTTGATGAATTGATCGCATGCATGTTTGGTTTGGAGCCCCAAGGGCTCGAGTGAGTTTTGGATAGGCCACAAAGTGAAATTGGACTTAGGAAAACTATTGTTGTGTTGCACGTCTGCAGGCTTAGCAATTGCGAAGCCTGACTTGCAAATGCGAACTCACATTTGCGAAGAAACATCGCAATTGCGATGATGGGCTGGGACAAGGAGACCTTCGCATTTGCGAGGCTCATGTCGCAAATGCGACCTTAGCAGGCACCACAATTGCGAGCAGTTTTTCGCATTTGTGAAGAAAGTAGAGGTAGGCCTTCCTTCACAATTGCGAAGCTCTACGCCTGTGCAAATTATAACTTAGACGAAAATTCTTAAATTTTCAAACTCCCTCAAAGCCTAAGCTCTCTTGGGCGATTTTATGAAGAAAAGTTCTTCTCCTAATCAATTGTAAGTCGTTTCTAACTCATTTTCTCCAATCTATAACATCTTTTCACATGATTTTAATTCAAAATCAAGGGTTTTCATGGGGGAAATTGGGTATTTTGGGTAGAACTTAGGATTTTCAAATTTTGGGGATTTGGACCTTGATTTGAAGTCCGATTTCAAAACCAATTATATATTTGAGTTCGTGGGTGAATGGGTAATCGGAATTTGGTTTGAACCTTGGGTTTTGACCATGCGGGTCCAGAGTCGATTTTCTACTTTTTGGGAAAATCTTTAGAAAATGTATTTTCATGCATTAGAATTGATTTATTTAGCATTTATTGATATCGTTAAGTAAATTATGGCTAGATACAAGCAAATTGGTGGTGGAAACAAGAGGTAAAGCGGTAGTTGAGGCTTGAATTGTGTTCGTGGCATTGATGTAGGTGTTTGGTCTAACCTTAGCTTGAGGGATTAGGAGTTGTGTCTTATTTGCTATGTGTTAATTGTTGAGTACGACATATAGATGTGGTGACGAGTATCTATACGTCGGTGTCAAGCATTCCCATGAGTCTTATACTATGATTGATGTGACCCCATTTCATATTGCTCATGCTTTATATGATGATTTCTATTGATGAACAAGTCTTGTGGAAGTATTATTGGTAATTGAACATTGTAGAGCGTTGGCTCAAGTTGAGGATTGAGTTGTGAAGTAATTGTTAAAAAGAGAAGAGGTTTATGATGTTGTCTCTCTTGCCGGGATGTTATTGCTTTTGATATTATATCCCTTGCCAGGATGTTATTGCTTTTGATATTATCTGTTGGGATGTTATTGCTTTTGATATTATCTCTCTTGCCGGGATGTTATTACTCATGATATTGTTTCCCTTGCCGGGATATTGTTGTTATGCTATTGTTCCCTTGCTAGAATTTTATTGTGATATTATTGATTCCCTTGCCCAAATAGCTTTGTGATTGTTTCTTGGGTGAGGAAGAGTGTAAAGCATGAAGGGTGATATCGTGCATGCTTTTAAGAGTGTTAATGTACGATGGGTGATGTCGTGCTGATATTGTGAGGTAAAAGCACGAAGGGTGATACCGTGCCGCACGATGTACAATGTCGTGCCATGATATGAGTGATAATGCACGAACGATAATTCTGTGCCATGATTATGTGAGGTAAAAGCACGAAGGGTGATGTCGTGTCGATTATATTGATTCTTATGGTGAGGATGAGAGTAAAAGCACGAAGGGTGTAGCCGTGCACTTGTCATTAATTTCCTTATTCTTGCTTACAGTTGAATTTTCGTGTTCCTTTCACTTCTTTACTAAAATTTTGTTTGTACATGATATTCCTCGCAACATATTTCTCATTCCCATCTTTGACTGCTAGTTTCTGTCATTATTACTTGATGTATATGATATAACTGCACAGGTTTATTTGGCAGTCCTATCATAGCCTCGTCACTACTTCGCCTAGGTTAGGCAAGACACTTACCAGCATATGAGGTCGGTTGTGCTGATACTACACTCTGCACTATGTACAGATCTCGGTGCTACAACTTTTGGACCACGGTAAGGTTGCTGCCTTCAGTCCATCAGGTGACCCGAGGTAGTCCTGCAGGCGTCCACGAGACTTGGTGGCCCCTTCCTATCTAGGTTTTCTTCTATTCTTTACTATTTCAGAGACAGACATGTATCTATTTTGTTCGGACCTTATTTGTAGTATTCTTAGATAGTCTGTGAGATTGTGACACTAGTTCTGGGTAGCTTATGTTTATGAACTTGTGTCGGTATTATTTTAAATTATTACATTTCATTCTTCCGCTTTATTATTTTCGCTGTTTATAAAATGTTAACTCACAATTGTTAAGGGATTAAAAAATGAAAAGTGTTAAATAATTGGAATAAACGGCTTGCCTAGCTTTTGCTAGTAGGTGCCATCACGACTCCCAAGGGTGGGAAATCCGGGTCGTGAAAAGTTGGTTTCAGAACTCTAGGTTGCTTAGGTCTCACAATTCACGGACAACCTTAGTAGAGTCTAAGGTACCGGTACATAGACGTCTATATTTATCCCTAGAGGCTACAGATTTAGGAAAAACTTCACATCTATTCCTTCATGTCGTACGACTTGATTTCTCAATGCTAATTGAACTTCCACTCTGTTCTTTCGCAGATGGTGAGAACACGTACCGCTTCATCAGCTGACCAGCAGCCCGAGCCCCCAGTAGTAGCTCCTGCGAGGGGAAGAGGTCGAGGCCGTGCTAGGGCCTGAGGTAGAGGCAGGGCTCAGCCTAGAGCTCGAGCAGCAACACCAGCATCGGAGCCTCAAGTTGAGTTTGACGATGAGGTTCCAGCCTAGACAGTTCCAGCAGGACCAGCTCAGGTCCCAAAGGGGTTCATCGCCACCCCAGTACTTCAGGATGCTCTGGTCCGTCTAGTGGGCCTTATAGAGAGTGTCGCCCATGTAGGCTTTCTTCCTGTAGCACCAGCCGTCTCTCAGGCTGGAGGAGGAGCCCAGACTCCTGCTACTTGCACTCTGAAGCAGATGGCTCCCTAGTTTAAGACTCCAGCAGCTCAGCCAGTTGGAGTAGGTCAGCCTAGTGGTGTGGCACAGAATGGAGAGGGGCCAGCTATGTCTACTAATGCCTTGTGGAGGCTAGACAGGTTCACCAAGCTATTTACTACTACTTTTGGTGGTACATCTTCTGAGGATCCCCAGGACTATTTGGACAATTGTCATGAGGTTCTTTGGAACATGGAGATAGTGGAGACCAATGGGGTCGACTTTGCTGATTTTCATTTGCCTGGATCCGCCAAGACTTGGTGGAGAGATTATTGTTTGGCTAGACCAGATGGGTCACCAGATTTAACTTGGGATCAGTTCTCTCAACTATTTCTGGAGAAGTTTCTTCCTATCACTCAGATGGAGAACTATCGAAGGCAGTTTGAGCATCTCTAGCAGGGTTCTATGATTGTTATACAGTACGAGACCAGATTCAATCACTTGGCCCGTCATTCTCTTCTTATACTTCTCACTGAGAGAGAGAGAGAGAGAGAGGGGAGGTTCATTGAGGGACTCATTCAGCCTATTCGATTGCAGATGGCTAAGGAGATGGGGAGCGAGATTTCTTTTCAGGATGTGGCCAATGTGGCTGGGAGAGTTGATATGGTTCTATCACAGGGGAGTGGTCAGGGGTCGGACAAAAGGCCTCGTCATTCGGGCAGGTTCATTGGTGCCTCATCTGGAGGTAGAGATTCTTTTGGTAGGGGCCATCCTTCCAGGCCATTTCATTCAGCACTTCAGGCTTCTCACAGTGCTCCAGGTGGCCGTTGTTCTCATATGCAGTATTCTGATCAGCTGCCCTACAGTGCACCTCCAGCTCCCATCAGTGCACCCCCGCTCCAGAGTTTTTAGAGTGGTTATTCAAGCCGTCAGGGTTAGCAGTCTCAGCAGCTGCGGGCTTGTTATACTTGCGGCGATACGAGGCATATTGTTAGATTTTGCCCTCGAGCATCGAGCAACTCTCAGCATCAGGGTTCTTGTGCCATGGTTTAGGCACTGAGTGTTCCACTGCCTGCTCAGCCAGCTAGAGGTAGAGGTAGAGGTAGAGGTACTAGAGGTGGAGGTAGAGGTATTAGAGGTAGAGGTATTATAGGTAGAGGTCAAGCCGCTAGAGGTGGAGGCCAACCAGCAGGTGGTCATCCCAAAGAGGTAGTTCAGAGTGGTGGGGCCCAGCCCCGATGTTGTGCTCTTCCATCCAGGCCTGAGGCTGAGGCTTCCAATGCAGTTATCACAGGTATTGTTTTGGTTTGTAGTAGAGATGCTTCAGTTTTATTTGATCCAGGATCTACATACTCATATGTGTCATCTGATTTTGCACCGTATCTGATCATGCCTAGTGATTCTTTGAGTGATCATGTATATGTGTCTACACCGGTGGGTGATTCTATTATGGTAGGTCGTCTCCATCATTCATGTATAGTTGTGATTGGGGGGTCTTGAGACTCGAGTAGATTTGTTACTTCTGGATATGGTTGATTTTGATGTCATATTAGGGATGGACTGGTTATCACCTTACCACGCTATCTTTGACTGTCATGCCAATATTGTGACCTTAGCATTGCCGGGTTTTCCTCGTTTAGAGTAGAGAAGGACTCCTGGTCATTCTACCCGTAGGGTTATCTCATATATGAAGGCTCGGCATATGGTTGATAAGGGATGTTTGGCCTATTTGGCGTATGTTCATGATTCTAGTGCCTAGGTTACTTCTATGGATTCTGTGCCCATTATTCATGAGTTTGTTGAGGTATTTCCTTCAGACCTGCCAGGTATGACACCCGACAGGGATATTGACTTATGTATTGATTTGGCTCAGGGCACTCAGCCTATTTCTATTCTGCCGTATCGTATGGCCCCGCCAGAGTTAGAAGAGTTGAAAGAACAGTTGCATGATTTGCTTGATAAAGGCTTTATTATACCTAGTGTCTCGCCTTGGGGTGCACCGGTGTTGTTTGTTAAGAAGAAGGACGGATCGATGAGGATGTGTATAGATTATCAGCAGTTAAACAAGGTTACAATTAAGAATAAGTATCCATTGCCGAGGATTGATGATTTATTTGATCAGTTTTAGGGTGCTAAGGTATTTTCGAAGATTGACTTGAGATATGGCTACCATCAGTTGAGGATTAGGGCATTCGATATCCCTAAGACAGCTTTCCGCACTCGGTACGGGCATTATGCGTTTTTGGTGATGTCATTCGGGTTGACAAATGCCCCAGGAAATTTTATAGATTTGATCAACCGAGTGTTCAAGCCTTACTTGTATTCATTCATGATAGTCTTCATTGATGATATTTTAATCTATTCCTGCAGTCGGGAACAACATGGGCAGTATCTGAGAGTGGTTCTTTAGACTGAGAGATAGTCAGTTGTATGCTAAGTTTTAAAAGTGTGAGTTCTGGTTGAGTTCAGTTACATTCTTGGGTCATATTGTTTCAGTAGAGTGTATTCAGGTGAATTCGAAGAAGATATAGGCAGTCAAGAACTGGCCTAGACCCGCGTCAGCTACAGAGATCCAGAGTTTCTTGGGTTTGGCGGGTTATTACTGTCGGTTTGTGGAGGGGTTTTCATCCATTGCATCCCCAATGATCAGTTTGACCCAGAAGGGTGCCCAGTTCAGGTGGTCGGACGAGTGTGAGGCGAGTTTTCAGAAGCTCAAGATAGCTTTGACTACGACGCTGGTGTTGGTATTGCCTACAGGTTCAGGGCCATATATAGTTTATTGTGACGTATCTCGTATTGGACTTGGTGCGGTGTTGATGCAGGATGGCAAGGTCATTGCTTATGCTTTACAATATTTGAAGATTCATGAGAAGAATTATCCAGTTTATGATTTGGAGTTATCAGGCATTGTTCACGCGCTGAAGATTTGGAGACACTATTAATATGGTGTGTCATGTGAGGTGTTTACGGATCACAAGAGTCTATAGTATTTGTTCAAGCAGAAGGAGCTAAATTTGAGGCAGAATAGGTGGTTGGAGCTATTGAAAGACTATGATATCACCATCTTATATCATTCGAGGAAGGGGCCAATATGGTGACCGATGCTGAGTAGAAAGTCAGCCAGTATGGGCAGTCTTGCATATATTCCGGTCGGTGAGAGACTGCTTGCCTTGGACATTCAGACTTTAGCCAATCAGTTCATAAGGTTGGATGTTTCTGAGCCCAACCATGTGTTAGCTTGTACAGTCACTCATTCTTCATTATTTGAGTGTATCCGAGATCGGGAGTGTGATGATCCTCATTTTCTTGTCCTTAGAGACATAGTGCAGCATGGAGGTGCCAAGCAGGATACAGTTGGAGATGATAGAGTTTTGAAGATGTAGGGTCGTATTTGTGTGACTAATGTGGATGGACTTCGAGAGTTGATTTTAGAGGAGCCCCATAGTTCCCGGTACTCTATTCATCCGGGCGCTGCTAAGATGTATCAGGATTTGCGGTAACATTATTGGTGAAGGATGATGTAGAAGGATATTGTTTCATATGTGGCTCGGTGTTTGAAATGTCAGTAGGTAAAGTACGAGCATAAGAGACCTGGTAGTTTGTTTCAGAAGATTGAGATTCCTGAGTAGAAGTGGGAGTGTATCACTGTGGACTTCGTTGTTGGGCTCCCACGGACTGAGAGGAAATTCGATGCAGTGTGGGTTATTGTTGATAGGCTGACCAAGTCAACACATTTTATTCCCGTGGCAGTCTCCTATTCTTCCAATAGGTTAGCTGAGATCTATATCCGGGAGATTGTGTGTCTTCATGGTGTGCCTGTGTCTATCATTTCGGACCGAGGTACGTAGTTTACCTTACATTTCTGGAGGGCAGTTCAACGTGAGTTGGGCACACGAGTCGAGTTGAGCACATTATTTCATCCTCAGACGGACAGGCAGTACGAGCGTATGAGTCTTTATGAGGCTCCTTATGAGGCTTTATATGGTAGGCGGTGTCGGTCGCCGGTTGGATGGTTTGAGCCGGGAGAGGCTCGGTTGTTGGGTTCGGATCTAGTACAAGATTCCTTGGACAAGGTTAGGATCATTCAGGATAGGCTTTGTAGAGCTCAGTCCAGGCAAAAGAGTTACGCCGACCGTAAGGTTCGTGATGTGGCATTCATGGTAGGCGAGCGAGTGTTGCTTCGGGTGTCGTCTATGAAAGGCATGATGAGATTTGGGAAGAGGGGTAAGCTTAGCCCTTGATTCATTGGCCCGTTTGAGATTCTTGATCGAGTGGGAGAGGTGGCTTACAAACTTGCATTGGCGCCAAGTTTATCAGTCGTGCATCCAGTGTTTCATGTGTCCATGCTTCGGAAGTATCACGACGATCCATCCCACGTGTTAGACTTCAGCACTGTCTAGTTGGACAAGGACTTGTCCTATGAGGAGGATCCGGTAGCTATTCTAGACCGGCAGGTTCGTCAGTTGAGAACGAAGAGTTTCCCTTCTGTTCGTGTTCACTGGAGAGATCATCCTGTTGAGGCAGCAACCTGGGAGTCCGAGTCCAATATGCGGAGCCGATATTCCCATCTTTTTTCCAACTCAGGTACTTTTGTTATGTTCGTTTGAGGACGAACGATTGTTTTAGAGGTGGAGAATGTGATGACCTTTTGGGTCATCAAAAGGTCATCACTCGTTTTGAAAGAAAATTATGTGTTCTGAGGCCTTAAAAACCTCTTTTTGTCTCACCTCGAGTTACATGTGCAGTCCGAGCGCGTTTTCGGAAAGCTTTTATGTGAAAACTAAGTAAAATAAAGAAATTGACTTTTAAAATTGAATAAAGTTGACTTTGGTCAACATTCTTGGTAAACGGACCCGGACCCGTGATCCGATGGTCTCGTAGGGTCCGTAGTAAAATTTGGGACTTGGGCATATGCCCGGAATCGAATTCCGAGGTCCCAAGCCCAAGAAATGAATTTTTGAAAGAAATTATTTAACTGAAATTATAAGAATTTTCGAAAATGAAAAGAGGTTGAAATTGATGGTATCGGGCCTGTATTTTGGTTCCAGATCCCGGTACATGTCTTATATAATAATTAAGTTGAATCTGTGAAGTTTGGTAAGAATCGGAGTTCGTTTAGTATAAATCGGACCTTTATTTGAGAAATTGAAAATTTTGATGTTCTTGAATGATTTCATGAATTTGAGGTTTAATTCATAGATATTGATGTTATTTTGATGATTTGATCGCATGAGCAAGTCCGTATAGTGTTTTTAGACTTGTGTGGATGTTTGGTTTGGAGCCCCGAGGGCTCGGGTGAGGTTTGGATAGGCCACGGAGTGAAATTGGACTTAGGAAAACTGCTGTTGTGTTGCAGGTCTGCAGGCTTCGCAACTCGCAAATGTGAGCTCGTATTTGCGAAGATGTGCTGGGACAAGGAGACCTTCGCATTTGCGAGGCTCATTTCGCAAATGCGACCTTAACAGGCACCGCAATTGCGAACAATTTTTTGCATTTGTGAAGAAAGCAGAGGCAGGCCTTCCTTCACAATTGCGAAGCTTTGACCGCAATTGCGAGTTCGCATTTGCGAACCTGGCCTCGCAAATACGATATCTTCGCCTGTGCAAATTATAACTTAGACGAAAATTCTTCATTTTTCAAACTCCCTCAAACCCGAAGCTCTCTTAGGCGATTTTCTAAAAACAGTTCTTCTCCAAATCAATCGTAAGTCGTTTCTAACTCATCTTCTCCAATCTATAATATCTTTTCACATGATTTTAATTTAAAATCAAGGGGTTTCATGGGGGAAATTGGGCGTTTTGGGTAGAACTTAGGATTTTTAAATTTTGGGGATTTGGACCTCGATTTGAGGTCCGATTTCAAAACCAATTATATATTTGAGTTCGTGGGTGAATGGGTAATCGGGTTTTGGTTCGAACCTCAGGTTTTGACCATGTGGGCTTGGGGTCAATATTTGGCTTTTTGGGGAAATCTCTAGAGAACCTACTTTCATGCATTAGAATTGATTTATTTAGCATTTATTGATATCGTTAAGTAAATTATGGCTAGATACAAGCAAATTGGTGGTGGAAACAAGAGGTAAAGCGGTAGTTGAGGCTTGAATTGTGTTCGTGGCATTGAGGTAGGTGTTTGGTCTAACCTTAGCTTGAAGGATTAAGAGTTATGTCTTATTTGCTATGTGTTAATTGTTGAGTACGACATATAGGTATAGTGACGAGTATCTATACGTCGATGTCAAGCATGCCTGTGAATCTTGTACTATGATTGATGTGACTTTGTTTCGTATTGATCATGCTTTATATGATGATTTCTATTGATAAACAAGGCTTGTGGAAGTATTATTGGTAATTGAACATTGTAGAGCGTTGACTCAAGTTGAGAATTGAGTTGTGAAGTAATTGTGGAAAAGAGAATAGGTTTATGATGTTGTCTCCCTTGTCGGGATGTTATTACTTCAAATATTATCTCCCTTGCCGGGATGTTATTGCTTTTGTTATTATCTACCGGGATGTTATTGCTTTTGATATTATCTCTCTTGCCGGGATTTTATTACTCATAATATTATTTCCCTTGCCGGGATATTGTTGTTATGCTATTGTTCCCTTGCCGGGATTTTATTGTGATATTATTGATTCCCTTGGCCAAATTGCTTTGTGATTGTTGCTTGGGTGAGGAAGAATGTAAATCACGAAGGGTGATGTCGTGCATGCTTTTGAAAGTGTTAATGCACGAAGGGTGATGTCGTGCCGATATTGTAAGGTAAAAGCACGAAGGGTGATGCCGTGCCGCACGATGTACAATGTCGTGCCATGATATGAGTGATAATGCACGAAGGATAATTACGTGCCATGATTATGTGAGGTAAAAGTACGAAGGGTGATGTCGTGCCGATTATATTGATTCTTATGGTGAGGACAAGAATAAAATCACGAAGGGTGATGTCGTGCACTTGTCATTGGTTTCCTTATTCTTGCTTACAGTTGAATTTTCGTGTTCCTTTCACTTCTTTACTTAAATTTTGTTTGTACATGATATTCCCCGCATCATATTTCCCCTTCCCATCCTTAACTGCTAGTTTCTGTCATTATAACTTATTGTATATGATATAACTGCACAGGTTTATTTAGTAGTCTTGTCCGAGCCTCGTCACTACTTCGCCGAGGTTAGGCTAGGCACTTACCAGCACATGGGGTCGGTTGTACTGATACTATACTCTGCACTGTGTGTAGATCCCGGTGCTGCAACTTTTGGACCACAGTGAGGTTGCTACCTTCAGTCCATCAAGCGACCCGAGGTAGTCCTGCAGGCGTCCGCAGGCCGTGGCGTCCCCTTCCTATCTAGTTTTTCTTCTGTTCTTACTATTTCAGAGACATACATGTATCTATTTTGTTCGGACCCTATTTGTAGTATTCATAGATTGTCTGTGAAATTGTGACACCAGTTCTGGGTAGCTTATGTTTATGGATTTGTACCGGTATTATTTTAAATTGTTACATTTTATTCTTCCGCTTTATTATTTCCGCTGTTTATAAATTGTTAACTCACAATTGTTAAGGGATTAAAAATAAAAAGGGTTAAACAATTGGAATAATTGACTTGCCTAGCTATCACTAGTAGGCGCCATCACGACACCCGATGGTGAAAAATCCGGGTCGTGACAGAAATAAGGTCGGGTAATTCAGCCTAGGGTAAAACATAAAAGATAGAGGGTCGGGTACTTTAATCGGGTGAGTTTTTAAGTAATGGACCAGATCATTAAAAGGGTTTGTGTTCATTAATGACGTGGCATCACCAGAAAGAGTGTGGCTCACGCTCGTTAGTCTTTAACTGGTCAGGGGTCATGGAGGGTGAAACAAAATTCACTTCCAATGTGTTTGGGGGAGGGGGGGGAGGATAAAAGAATACCCGTTTAGCTAAAGTGTTCAAACCAGTTTTTTGGACAACTTTAAGGGGTCTTTATGTATTTTGCCTTTTATTTATAAGGATAAAAAAGTTATTTAACACTTCCAAGTAGTTATGCATTTAGGTAGTTTCTTAGGATCTGTTGCTTAGAAAGTTTGGGGATAGTATATTGCAGTCGAAGGTTTCTTTGTATATTTGACTGAATGAGAATAATCTAACGTAAGATCCTGTTTTTGTTGATCTTGTGACCAGCATGTTTCCTATATTTAAGGCTCAAAATAAGATTCCTAATGCCTAAAATATGCAATGTATTTGCCGGAACCTGGAAGTAAGGAAAAATTCTGAGGAATTTTGGTTTGGTAATCCCACGTGAACTTTCTTTAAGGAAACCTTATCCCCCCTCCCCAACCCCAAAATTCACGAAGAGCTTAAACACATGATAGGACTTTTCATTTTCATTTAGATGTGAGTTTGTCTCCAACTTAAATAATATTGGTATCCCACTAGTTTGCATCAAACAATAGTAATGTAAATATTGTACGTAGGAAAAAAAGGAAAAGAAAAGAACACTCTATATCTATACGAGGACTTTTACCGGGAGAACATCGGTTATATTATTAGGTCCAGTTTCGAGAGTTTCTATTTAAAAGGGCATGTTGATGCTAATGTCGGAGACAAAATTTTCATTAAAGGGTTTAAAACAGAAAAGGTTAAAAAATTAAAAGAAACTGTGGCTAGTGAGAATGCAACCTCACAAAAGTTTTGAACCCACTTGACCATCGAGCTATACTTTTGGGTTTTGTCAAAGCGATTCAAAATATAATATATAGAGGCACAAAATGGATTTTGCCTTATATGTACAATGTAATTTTCCTGTGAAGGGGGTTCGGGTCCCCCTTCTGCCCTGCTAAATCCGCCTTTGTCCGGTGCACGAAGTATTCCGTATTCACACAGGATCCGAGAAGGGCCGCACCTCAAGCGATGTGATATATGCAACCTACCCTGATGCAAGCGTCAGTGGTTGATTTTACGGTTCGACCCCCTATAGGTCACATGAAGACAACTTTACCGTTATTCTAAGGCTCCCTTCCGAGAGTTGCTATTTGATAACCAAATTCTTGAATATCAATTTTTGGATTGACCTGTGTTGATTATAGTGTTTCAGAAGAAAGAGAAAGGAACAAAATCATTTTGGTCCACGATTCACTATTTGAGGTATCACGTCCTTGTAATGTCAATTCGGTGATGAAACGATTATTGTTTGTGAACAACTCTGACGGATGGACTTCTTCGGTTTCAGTTTACAGTTATTTAGTGAAGTTGTATCCTAAAACTTTTATATTGAGGTAAATTTATTCGTGAATGGCCGTTAAATTGAGTGATCTCCTAAATTACCAAAAGGGGTGATCCTTCCATAAAGCAAGTAAAACAACCGTTTTTAGGTCTCATATTTGTAGGGAGCCAATTTTTTGTTACACCAATTAGATCATGTATAAGTTAAAAAAAAATTCTATAAAGTGAAAAAGTTTGATTTCTTTCTAACAAATATAGAGAAGAAGGATTTGCAACTACTATGATTTTTACCAAGGAAATTGCATTTGAAATGAATATCGAACCCGAATTTCATAAGAAACATGTGATATATAGGAAGTAACAATTTGATGCGAATGTTGACAATGAAATCTCAAAATCTTTCCAAGAGTCCTTTAGAGTTGATTAATTTTATACATAATAGACAATACTATTTTCTCACTTTAAAATAGATTTTAGCGATTCAAAGAATATATAATATTTTTTATTTTCTATTTGGTAGTAAAAAGACTTTGGTAGTAAAAGACTAAGTCACTAGATGTTGGAAATTTGAAAAAGAATATTGCCTTAATCTTGAATTTTCCTTAAAACATAATAATCAATTCGATATTGATGGTTTAAATTTATTTTCTGAATTAAAAGTATTAAGAAAAATAGTACAATTAGAAGATAATAGTTCAATTGATACACTTAATCAAGTAAAAAGATTTAATTCTTTTCCAAATGCCTAAATTGCTTATGGAATAATGTTCATAACTCATGTTACCGTGGCTTCAGCGAAAAGAAGTTTTCAAAATTAAAATTGATAAAATCTTACCTAAAACAACAATGTCACAAGAAAGGTTAAATGGATTAGCTATGTTGTCAATTGAGAAATACTTATTAGGAGTTATTGATTATAAGAAAATTATTAAAAACTTTGATGTATCTAAGAAAATCTAAAAAAATAGATTTCATATAAATAATTAAAAAAAATTAAAAGTTAAGGCCCCTCGTGAAGTTTGGCTTTAGGCCACAAAATTCATCGGGTAGCCCCTTTACCAAAGATCTTGGTTCTTTATCCTATTACATATGCTCAAACAGAATCAACAGAAAAGTAAAGTACAAGCAATTTCACGTGTAAATTGGCCTTTTCCCTTCTCCTTTCTAAAGCAAAAAAGAATGTCATCATTCTGACTTTGACTTGAAAAAAGAAGAAGAGCAGGAACTTGGAGTTCAGTCACGACCTTTGTAACCTCATGGCCACTTTCTTTCCTAGAGCTTGTAGTCATTATCTTCGCTTTTCAGATATGGTGACATTACTAGTATGGGGGATCACTCGGCTCAAAGGTGCAAAAACCACAATCTACTGTGTAGATTTTTAACTTCAACTTCACTAAAACAAATGAGCCAAATGTGCAGATTACAACTCCTGTAACCTAATACCCCTCCATATTTCAACTACTTCTGCTTATTGTATGAAGATTACAAGTTACTCTAACTTGCGAACTCAGACAATAATTCAACTAACATTATTTGAATAAAATATGAATACAACTCAATTTCCTAATACACATGAACTAGACTGATTCATGTAGAAAATGAACTGACTCTATGACCAATTTTGGTCGGCAACTTCAAGTGTATTGCGACCTGGAAAATGCTATGCTTCTTGTACTCAGTAGACGTGCAAAATGATGACCTTGAATAATCCTTGGGCAGAGTACTTAAGTTGTCACAGCTCCTAGATCAATACAAGTATTGAGGCCATATTTTTGGGTTGTGTCAAAGGTGTGTACGAGTAAAATTTGGGATAAAGTTACCCCCGATTTCCCGGTAAAGAAACAAGGGGAAGCACGATCTAACATTACCTCGAGTAGAGTCGAGGGGTTCCATATCTAGTCCGAGCAGTGTGAAGGGCTGAGACTAAGGGAAAATGGTTAGACACTTCAAGCGGGGAACCTTAATATCCGCCCTAAACCGGATATTACGGCACAAATCTCGTCTATTATCAACTGCAGGTCAACATCTACTGGAAGGAGAAGATTTTTTTTTACCTTATTTAGGCTTGTACTAGGATTGAAACTCCTCTAATATATAAAAAGAAAACCCTTTTAATTTTAAACACACTATTGGCATGCATATCAATGCAATCAAAGTTCATTTTTGTTCTCTAGCTACTATTAATTTTGTTATTCAGCTGCTTATTTACCTTGTTGCAACCAAGCCCGTCTCGAGAGTTCGTCCGAGGTCAATTTCCAGTGTTCAACCAAAAGTCAGGCTTAATTGTTTGTCACGTTTGGTTTGATCATTTTGTTTCTTTTTACTTTAATTATCCACTATTCATAGATCATTCGTGCTAAATTGAGTCACATATTGTCACGACCCCAAATACCAATCGTGATGGTGCCTATCACATTACTAGGCAAGCTAACCCAAACATTTAATCACAACCCTTTTTCCTTATAATAAGCCATCTTCTAACATAGGTTTTAAATACCAAATTCTCATTATAAGCGTTTAAAACAACAAAATATATGCGGAAGTCAAATAAACATGAAACTACACAGCCCCAAATATTTGGTGCCACGAGTCTAGAGCCTCTAATACATAGCTGACTGTCTAAAACATCACAATTCTAAAAAATGCTAAAAAGAAACAAGATAGGAAGGAGAAAATAGGGCTACAGACGCCATGCAGCTACCTTGAAATCTCCAGCGACTCTAGATCAGCTGAGGACCCTCACTCTGCCGCTCAAGCACCTGGATCTGCACACAAGGTGCAAGGAGTAACGTGAGTACGCCAACTCAGTAAGTAACGAAAGTAAATAATGTCTAAAAGTAGTGACGAGCAGTTAAAAAATCATATAAATAATAGACAACAGGATAACAGATCAAACTTCACAGTTTAAAACCAGTTTCGTCGTAAAATCATCAATTTCTGTTTAAATACTTGAAATCATATACTTAGCAATTTTCCAATAGAGGCTTAATTTAAAAGAAGAGTGAAATCAGTAAAAATATCACAATTGGGCCCCTCGGGCAAGGTATCACTCAGAATATGGCCTCTCGGGCAGCCTCTTAGTCACTCGGGACTCAACTCTCATCACTCAGTACTCACTCTCATCACTCAGGCTCGTTAGTATCTCATAATACTAGAAATCATAGTAAACACTGCAGCATGTAGTCGGATCCATATTTTATAGTCGACTACGCTCACTGGGGGTGTACAGACTTTGGAGGGGCTCCTATAGCCCAAACGTCATATCGCTGCGGCGCGCAGCCCGATCCAATATATATATATATATATATATATATATCCATAACTCATACATATATAAATATCCTCACCATTAGGTTCTCAACCTCTCTCAGTCATTAACCTTACAACCTCTTGGGCACAACAATAGAAATTAGGGAAACTGAGTCCCAACAGTCCTCACATTTAGAAGTGGAGTGATAAAGCCAATTTTAAATATTTAAATAGGTAAAACATGACTGAGGATATACTTTCAACAATTAAGGTGAGGAAAAATAGTAAAAATGCCCCTAAGGGTCTCAACAGGTCGGCACAAGGCCCCAAACATGGCATACAACCCATAATACAGTATAAATAACTAAAGTACGGAATAATATAAGATTCCAAATCAAATACGCGACTTAATAGTCGCTGCGGGATGGAGCAAGTCACAATCCCTAGCGGTGCACGCCCACGTGCTTGTCACCTAGCATGTGTGTCACCGCATTTATAAAAACAAGTCAAATACCGGAGTTTTGTACCCTCAGTTCCAGATTTACAATGGCTACTTACCTCAACCGGTGAAAAATACTACTTCGCGATGCCTTTGCCCCTCAAATCGGCCTCCACTCGCATAGAATCTATCCAAAATCAGAATCACGACGTCAAAATATGCTAAAGGAACGAAGCCCAAGTGAAAACAATCAAATAATACCAAAATCCCGATATTTGGCCAAACCTGACCCCCGGGCCCATGTTTTGAAACTCGATAAAAATCACATCAACGGAATCCTTATCCTCACAGGAGTCCATACATACCAAGAACACTGAAATTGGAGTCCAAATGACCCTTCAAATTCTTATTTTAAAGTCTCTTAATCTCAAGCCCTAATTCCTCAATTTTAAGTTTAGATTCCATGATTTATTAGGTATATTTCATATTAGAATTGAGTTTTTAAGTCCAAAATTCTTAGCTCCAAGTGATTCCCCTTGAATCCCTCTTCAATCCTCTTCAAAAAGCTCCAAAAACGACCAACAATGGAAGAAATAAACCCATAATTCGCGGAGAAGACGACTATTTAAACCTTCTGCCCAGGCCTGAAATCCTTCTTCGCGAATGTGGTCAAGCTTTGCATTCGCGAAACACAAAAATTCCATTGTCCAAAACTCTTCTTCGCGAACGCAATCTCATCACCGCGACCGCGATGCCTCAGCTTCACCAACCTTCGTGAACGCGGCCAGTCTTCTCGCGAACACGATGCTTGCCATTCTAGCCCTTTGCGAATGCGGGACTCCCCTTCGCGAATGGGAAAACCAAACCTGATGCCTCCCTTCCTGACTATTTGCAAACGCGAGGGTCCACTCACGAACGCGAAGAACAAAATACCTGCAACAGTTGAAGACCAAAATCTGCAACTTTTCTTTAACTTAAAATGATCCGTTAAAGTCTCCGAAACTCACCCGAGGCCCTCGGGACCTCAACCAAAGGCACCAACATATCCCAAAACCGTATTCAAACTTATACCAATCTTCAAAACACCACCAACAACATCATATCAACCAAAACACATCAGATTCAAACCTAAGTTTCCAAAGTCTTCCGAATTCCGCTTTTGATCAAAAACCCAACCAAACCACATCCGAATGATCAGAAATTTTGCACACACATCCTAAATGACACAACAAAACTACTGCAACTCTCGGAATTCCATTCCGACCCCTATATCAAAATCTCACCTACCAATTGGAAATCGCCAAAAATCCACTTTTGCCAATTCAAGCCTAAATCTATTCCGGACCTCCAAAACACATTCCGATCACGATCCTAAGTCCTAAATCACCTCCCGAAGCTAACCAAACCATTTGAACTCACATCCGAGCCCTCTAACACATAAGCCAACATCCGGTTAACGTTTTCCAACTTAAGCTTCTCAAAAGAGTCTAAGTGTCTCAAAGCTTACCAAATCCTTTCCGAACTCGAACCAATCAACCCGATCACACAAAGAACCATTAGACAGAGCAATAAGAAGCAAAAAATGGGGGAAACAAAGCGGTAACTCATGACACGACTGGTTGGGTCGTCACACATATCCTTTAACCGCTTACAAATTTTATTGTTACTCATGTCAATCTTTATAACACATCTTATTCTACACTTGCTCTTTGAAATTTCATTTCAGGTTAATCTTAAATGTCAGATTCTCAGTCTCCTCACTTGAACATTGACATCGAGTCAGGCCACCACGGTGAAAATAATAACGTGGTACCCAACAATAATGTACCCTCCGTTGATCCCAATGGTGTCCCAATCGCTGATCCGGTCAATGCTGACTCACAGGTTTCTATCAACATCAACATGCCAATTGACCCCAAAAATAGTATTTAGGGGTCACCCCCGCCATCGGCTCAAGAAGCACCCAAAGGGGAACGTGATGAAATCAGCTTGCGATTGATTTTCTAAATGTTACAAGCTCAGCAAATGGAAATAGCACAACTACATACCCAAAGGCACGCCTAGAACAGAATCGAGCCCAAGTAGGTTAAAGAAAACACTCGAAGGGATGAACAGATTGCGGTAGAGCCGAATGAGTTCGGGCCCGGGGAAACATCCGAGGTGATAAAATTGCTCGAAGCACTAACAAAGCGGGTGGAGTCTGGTGACAAAAAGATAGAGTGAAATAATAAGAAGGTGGAAACTTACAACTCGAGGGCCGATCAGATCCTAGGAGCACCTGCAATACTAAAAGGGTCGGATTCCAAAAAATTCATTCAGAAACTTTTCCCCCGAGTGCGGCACCAAAGACAATCCTGAAGAGATCTCGAATTCCCGACATTCCCAAATATAATGGGACCAGAGATCCAAACGAGCATGTAACCTTCTATACATGCACAATTAAAGGCAATGAACTAGAATACGACGAGATCGAATCGGTGTTATTGAAGAAATTTGGGGAAACCTTGTCCAAAGGAGCGATGATATGGTACCATGTCTTGCCTCCAAATTCTATTGGTTCATTTTGCTATGATTGTAGGTACTTTCATCAAAGCCCATGCCAGTGCCATCAAGGTCGAGACAAGGAAATCGGACCTCTTCAAAGTCAAGTAGAGAGACAATGAGTTGCTTAGGAAATTCGTGTCGAGGTTCCAGATGGAGCAAATGGATCTGCCCTCGGTCGTAGATGACTGGTCCATTCAGGCATTCACTCAATGGCTCAACCCCCGGAGTTCCATTGCTTCTCAAAAATTGAAGCAAAACTTGGTGGAGTACCCGACAGTTACTTGGACTAATGTCCATAACAGGTATCAGTCAAAGATCAGAGTAGAGGACGAGTAGCAGAGGGGCCCTTTAGGGTCTATTTAACCCAATAGAGAAAATGACAAATCTAAAATAATCACGGACTAGGAGCCAAGGCAGGTCTGAGATTGGTAACAACTATACACATCGGACAAGAAAGGCGATCAAGGACCTAGCAGCCGAGGTCTAAAAAAGATAAAAACGGTTTCGACAGATCACTTAGGTTCAGGGAAGTCCCAAGGTTATCGGAATATAACTCCAACGTGGATGCTGCAAATATAGTGTCAGCTATTAGCCGCATCAAGGAGACCTAATGGCCTAGGCCACGTCAGCCGATCCCGCATAGAGATATCACAACTTGGTGTTTAAATACCATGGAACCCATGGTCATAGGACCGAATATTGTCGACAGCTAAGGGAGGAAGTGGCTCTACTATTCAACAATGGGCACCTTCGGGAATTCCTAAGTGAACGGGCCAAAATTCATATGAAAAAAAGGGACACCAACAAATAAATTGAGCAAGGGAAGCCTCAACACATAATCAACATGATCATTGGGGGAGTGGATTTCCCATAAGGGCTAATGAAAAAAGCAGCAAATTTTCTATCATAAGGGAAAAACGCATTCGGGATTACGTCCCTGAGGTAGGTAATATCCGTACTTATCAATAAATCTCGAATTAAACGTGTGTTAATTGGTCTAGGTAGCTCGTCCAACATCATCCAATGGATGGTCGCTGAGCAATTAGGATTATTGGACCAAATCGTACCGGCAGTACGAGTATTGAACGGGTTAAACATGGTGTGCGAGACGATGAAAGGTGAAATAACCCTACCAGTAAACACTGTCGGGACAACCCAGGAAATAAAATTCTACGTGATCAAGGGAGATATGAGATACAATGCCTTGTTTGGGAGGCCATGGGTTCACAGCATGAGGGTGGTGCCTTCAAACTACATCAGGCATTGAAAGTTCCCACTTTGGGAGGAATCAAAATGGTATACAGGGAAAAACTGGCCGCAAAGGAGATGTTCTCTGTCAAGGAAGTAATCTCGATGCCCGCGGTCTTGACATCAAAAAGTAAGGGCTGGTCGAAAAGAAGGAAACCAAATAGCAATCAACGATCTCGACCCTGATTGGGTCAAAAATATAGAACGAGAACACGGCAGATTAGGAGGATGATTACGGTGTCCCAATATCCTTTATAGCACCCGATGATACCAATGCCACTAAATCCATGATTGAGGAATTGAAGCAGGTCATACTGGTCGAGTACCTACCAGATCAAAAGATATACCTGGGCACGAGTTTAGCTCCCGCGCTCAGGAAAATATTTATTGATTTCCTTAAAGCTAATGCCGATTGTTTTTTCCTATTTCATATCTTGTTTCTTTCTGTTCTTTTCTATTTCAAAGACAGACATGTATTTTCTTGTTCAGACTCTATTTGTAGTTTTCGTAGATATTCCGTGAGATTGTGACACCAGTTCTGGGTAGAGTATTGTTATGAATTTCATATTGGTATTTGCTAAGCTGTTAAATTATGTTCTTCCGCATTTCTAATTCTGCTGTATGCTTGCATTAATTTGGTAAATTGTTAAAGATAAAGGCAAAAAGTTAGAATAATCAATAACGTTGGCTTGCCAAGCGGGATCAATGTTAGGCATCATCACGGTCCCGACGGTGGGTTCGGGTCATGACAGGCTCCCTCTTTGTCGTTAACCAAGTCAACGGGACGTTTGAAATAAAAGAGGATCAGATGCGGAGATACTTGGATAGCTGCAAGTGACCTTACACCAATTTAAGGAATGGATCCTACAACATGTACCTCGAGATAAAAATAATGAGGCCGATGCATTAGCTAATATAGGGTCATCAGTCGACTCCGGAGCGGTAGTGCAATTGATGAACTTAGTGATGGGGAAAGTGTCACGACCCTAAACCTAGACCCGGTCATGATGGAGCCTCTCGTAAAGACACGGCCAGCCGACACAAACCCCCAATAAAATTAACAAATAACAATTCATAATCAATTCATTAATAATGATAAATCCCATAATAGAGTGAAATATATCAACTGCGGAAAACCAAACACAGCCTGACATCTGGGTGTCACCAATTATGAGCATCTAACATAGTCTAAGAGTGTGAAAGAGTTTATACAATCTATTACATAACTAGGACAAGGAAAATAAAATAGGAGAGAGAAACACTGGGCTGCAAACGCCGAGCAGCTACCTAGTGGACTCCGAATAGCCTGTTGAGCAATCAACCCTCACTAGCGGGACCTGAAGCTCCTAAATCTGTATACTGGGTGCAGGGAGTAAATTGAGTACTCCAACTCAGTGAGTAATAATAATAAATGAAGACTGAGCAAAAAGAAATCACATAAAAACACAACAACATGCTATAAAGAAGCAGAGTAAAACCAAATAAACGCAATAAAAATAGTGAAATCTTATAAAACACCTTGGTTCAGAATAAGCTTTTTTTAAACACCTTTTCAATAGTTAAACAAGTAAATGAAAAGCAGTTAGAAAAGATAAACACATAAAATCGGCCCCTCGGGCACAATGTCAACAGAATCAGCCCCTCAGGCAATAATATGGAACAACACCAACCCCTCGAGCTATATCTCATATCATAATGGGTACTCCCGCTCACTAGGAGTGTACAGACTCCAAGAGGGGCCCCTTACGGCCCAAGCGCAATATCAAGCCATCTCTTGGCATAATCAATAGGCTCTCGGCCTCATATCAAGCCACCTTGTGGCGTACAACTCAGGCCCACGACCTCATAATCATAATCAGTACAACACTGCTGCGGCGTGCAGCCCGATCCCATAATAATCCTCACAACATAGGCCCTCGGCCCTACTCAGTCAGAAATCTCTAAAAGCCACCCGGGCACAGTAAAATATGATGCTCAGCCTAAAATATCATTTAAAGTGTTAAAAAATAGAGTAAACATGGTTGAGTTATGAAAACAGTATAATATAGCATGACTGAGTATAGACATAAAATCAAAACAATGATAAAATAGCAGTAAAAATCCCCTAAGGGTCCAAATAGTTGGCACGAGGCCCAAATATGGCATACAACCCAAAACATGATGATAACAAATAGTTTTCAATCAAATACGCAGTAAAATAGTCATTCGGGATGGACTAAGTCGCAATACCCAACGGTGCACGACCCCATGCTCGTCATTTAGCGTGTACGTCACCTCAATATAGCACAACGATGTGAAATCTGGGGTTTCATACCCTCAGGACAACATTTACAATCATTACTCACCTCTATCCGGTCCAAACTCTAGCTCGCGATGCCTTTGCCCCACTAATCAGCCTCAACTCATGTCGAATCTATCTAAAATAAGAATCACGACATCAAAATATGCTAAGGGAACGAAACCCATGCAAAAATAATCAATTTAAAACATAAATCCCGAAATTAACCAAAACCCGACCCCCGGACCCACGTCTCGAAATTTGATAAAATTTACACCAATAGATTTCGTAACTCCCCACGAGTTCATCCATATCAAAAGTCCCGAAATCCAACCACAAATGGCCCCTCAAATCCTCAAGTCAAGGTTGTCAATACCAAGCCATAATCCCCAATTTTTAATCCTTAATTTCCATTAATTTCAACCCAATCAGTGAACTAATGTCATAGGATCGATTATTAGGTTCAAAAATCTTACCTTCAGACGTTATCCCTTGAATCCCTCTTCAAAATGGCTTCCCCAAGCTCAAACCCGAATAAAAATGGTGAAGAACAACTCAAAATTTGCGAAGGAATTCTTTTATACATTTTGGCCTAGGATTTTTGCACCTGCGGTCCCCATTCACGCTTCTGCGGTCCAACACCGCATCTGTGGTCCCCACTTAAAAATCCAGGCGCCGCATCAGCGATGCAAATCCCGCACCTGCGCTATCGCATGTACGATTCTTCAAACGCTTCTGCAGTTCCAGCTGACAGTCTCCTTGGCCACATCTGTGACTCCAGTTTTACTTCTGCGAGACCGCACCTGCATTCCCCTAGCCGCAGGTGCGGTTATGACAGCAATGGGAAAAACTGCAGCTGCCAAAATCCAACTGAAATCTTCCACCAACCTCCGAAATCACCCCGAGGCCCCTGGGACCTCAACCAAAAGCAACAACAAGACCTATACCACTATCCAAACTTATACCAATCTTCAAAATACCTCAACCAATATCTAATCAACCAAAAACATCGGATTCAAGCCTAAGGTTCCAAAATCTTCCGAATTTCGCTTTTGATCAAAAGGTCTATCAAACCACGTTTGAATGACCTGATATTTTATACACACATCCCAAATGACATAACGAACCTACTGCAACACCTGGAATGCCATTCAAACCCCTATGTCAAAATCTCACCTATCAACCAGAAAACGCCAAAATTTTAATTTCGCCAATTCAATCCTAAATCTACTCCGGACCTCCAAAACACATTCCGATCACGCTCCTAAATCCTTAATCACCTCCCAAAGCTATCTGAATCATCGAATCTCATATCAGATCCCTTTAACACACAAGTCAACATTCGGTTAACCTTTCCAACTTAAGCTCACTCAAAAGAGACTAAGTGTCTCTAACCTTACCAAAACCTCTCCGAACCCGAGCCAACCAACCCGATAATACAAAATACAGCTGAACTAGGCAATAAGAAGCAGAAATGGGGGAAACGGAGAGGTATCTCATGAAACGACCGGCCGGGTCGTTACATCCCCCCCTCTTAAAGAAACATTCATCCTCGAACGAGTCACGGAACATACCTGAAGCCTCAAACTAGTGAGGATATTTGCTCCGCATCTCACGCTCGGTGTCCAAGGTAGCCTCCTCCATGGGCTGACCTCTCCACTGCACTTTCACTAAAGCTATATCCTTTGATCTCGACTTTCAAACCTGGCGCTCCAAAATAGCTGTTGACTCCACATCATAAGTCAAATCACCATCTAACTACACCGTGCTAAAATCCAGAACATGAGACGGGCCCCAAATATACTTCCGGAGCATAGAAACATGAAATACCAGATGCACATTCGACAAACTGGGTGGCAAGGAAAGCTCATAAGCTAGCTCCCCAATCCTCTGAAGCACCTCAAAAGGCCTAACGAACCGAGGACTAAATTTACCCTTCTTACCAAATCTCATAACACCCTTCATGGGTGAAACCTTCAACAGAATCTTCTCACCAACCATGTAGGACACATCCCGAACCTTCCTGTCAGCATAACTCTTTTGTCTTGACTATGTTGTATGAAGTCTCTCCTGGATTACCTTTATCGTTTCCAAAGCATCCTGCACCAATTCTGTCCCCAATAGCCTAGCCTCACCCGGATCAAACCAACCAACTGGAGATCTACACCGCCTCCCATACAAAGCCTTATATAGAGTTATTTGAATACTCGACTGGTAGCTGTTGTTATAGGCAAACTCTGCGAGTGGTAGAAACTGATCCCATGACCCTCCGAAATCAATGATACAAGCATGCAACATGTCCTCCATTATCTGAATAGTGCACTCGGACTGCCCGTCCATCTGAGGGTGAAAAGTTGTGCTCATCTCAACCTGAGTACCCAACTCTCGCTGCACGGACCTCTAAAACTGCGAAGTAAACTGAGTGACCCTATCTAAAATAATGGAAACTGGGAAACCATGCAAACGAACAATCTCCCAGATATAGATCTCTACCAACTGCTCTGAAGAATAGGTAGTACACACAGGAATGAAGTGCGTGGATTTGGTCAGCCGATCCACAATCACCCAAATATCATCGAACTTTTTCAAAGTCCGTGGGGGCCCAGCTACAAAGTCCATGGTGATCTGCTCCCACTTCCACTCTGGAATATCAATCTGTTGAAGCAAGCTACCCGGTCTTTGATGCTCATATTTCACCTGCTGACAATTGAGACACCGAGCTACAAATCCGACAATGTCCTTCTTTAGTCTCCTCCACCAATAATGTTGTCTCAGATACTAATACATCTTCGCGGCACCCAGATCAATAGAGTACCGCGAGCTCTGGGACTCCTCCAGAATCAACTCCCGAAGCCCATCTACATTGGGCACACATATGCGGCCCTGCATCCTCAATACCCCATCATCACCAATGGTTATATCTCTTGTATCATCGTGCTGAACTCTGTCCTTAAGGACAAGAAAATGAGGATCATCATACTGGCGCTCTCTGATGCGATCATATAAGGAAGACCGAGAAATCACACAAGCCAATACCCGATAGGGCTCCGAAATATCCAACCTCACGAACCGATTGGCCAAAGCCTGAACATCAACTACAAGAGGTCTCTCCCAAACTAGAATATATGCCAAACTCCCCATACTCATCGCCTTCCTGCTCAAGGCATCGGCAACCACATTGGCCTTCCCCCGATGGTACAATATAGTAATATCATAATCCTTTAGCAACTCCAACCATCTCTGCTGCCTCAAATTGAGATATTTCTTCTTGAACAAGTACTGGAGGCTACGATGATCAGTAAACACCTCACAAGACACACCATACAAGTAATGCCTCCAAATCTTCAACGCGTGAACAATGGCAGCCAACTCCAAATTATGAACATGGTAGTTCTTCTCATGGGGATTCAACTGACGAGAAGCATAAGCAATGACTTACCCTCCTTCATCAATACCACACCCAATGCCAACTCTCGAAGCATCATAATACACGATATATGAACCTGAAACTGATGGCAAAACTAACACTAGAGTTGTGGTCAAGGCAGTTTTGAGCTTCTGAAAGCTCTCCTCACACTCATCCGTCCACCTGAATAGAGCACCCTTTTGAGTCAACTTGGTCAAGGGTGATGCGATAGATGAGAATCTCTGAACAAATCGGTAGTAATAACCCGCCAAACCAAGAAAGCTGTGAATTTCTATGGCTGAGGACGGTCTGGGCCAACTCTGAACCACCTCTATCTTCTTCGGATCAACCTGAATACCCTCGCTGGACACCACATGCCCCAAGAAAGCCATTGAACTAAGCCAAAACACACACTTGGAGATCTTAGCATAAAACTTCTCCTCCCTTAATCTCTGCAACACAACTCTCAATTGCCCCGCGTGCTCCTCCTGACTACGAGAATACACCAGAATATCATCAATGAAGACTATGACAAACTAGTCTAGATAAGGCCGAAACATGTTGTTCATCAAATGCATGAATGTTGCTGGGGCATTGGTCAGCCCAAACAATATTAACAAGAACTCATAATGACCATATCGGGTCCTGAAAGCCGTCTTAAGAATATTCGTGTCCCTGATCCGCAACTGGTGATAGCCTGAATGGAGATCAATCTTGGAGAACACTCTCACTCCCTGAAGCTAGTCGAATAGGTCATCAATGCGAGGCAAAGGATACTTGTTCTTAACTGTTACTTTGTTCAACTACCTATAATCAAAGCACATCCTCATAGTGCCATCCTTCTTCTTCACAAATAGAACCAGCGCACCCCAAGGCAACACACTAGGCCGAATGAACCCCTTATTAAGAAGTTCCTGAAGCTGCTCCTTTAACTCCTTCAACTCCATTGGTGCCATATGATACGGCATAATAGAAATAGGTTGAGTGCCCGGTACCAGATTAATACCAAAATCAATATCCCTATCCGGTGGTATGCCTGGAAGGTATGCAAGAAACACATCAGGAAAATCCCTCACAACAGGAACATAATTAATACTAGGAGTCTCTGCACCGACATCCCTCACAAAGGCTAGATATGAAAGACAACTCTTCCCAACCATACGCTGGGCATTCAAGAATGAAATTACCCTACTGGGAACATAATCAGTCGAACCTCGCCACTCAATCCGTGGCACACCCGGCATAGCCAATGTCATAGTCTTAGCGTGATAGTCTAATATAGCACAACATGGAGATAGTCAATCCATGCCCAATATAACATTGAAATCCACTATACATAACAACAAAAGATTCACTCGGGTCTCCAGACCCCCAATAGTCACCACACACGATCGGTACACACGGTCTACAACAACAATATTGCCCACCAGAGTATATACACAAACAGATAAAATAAGACACTCATGGGGCATAACCAAATAATGAGCAAAGTATGATGACACATGAGAATAAGTGGAACCGGGATCAAATAATACAGAGGCATCTGTATGGCAGACTAAGACGATACCTATGATCACGGTGTCTGAAGCAATAGCATTGGGTCTAGCCGGAAGTTCATAGAAACGGGCCTAACCACCACCTGATCGACCTCCCCCTCTAGGGCGACCCCTAGCTAGCTGACCTCCACCCCTAGCTGGGTGGGTGGGTGGTGGTGAAGTAACTGGCGCTGAAGCCGATAGCTGACTCCTCTGCTGAGATGAACCCACAAGACGACAAGGACACTGCCTCTATATATGACCCATCTCTCCACACTCATAGCAACTCCCGGGTGCTAGAGACGGGGACTGAAGGGAACCCCTAGCACTGGAATGACTAACAGATGCACTTGGCATAGAAAAGCCCTGAACTGATGGAGCACAGGACAAACTCTGAGTTGGAAGGGCACTAAGTGATGACTGGCCCTGATGAGATATGTGAGAACCATGACCCGATGACGCCCCACGATAACCTGGGTGAGCTGGCTGAGCATACCTGAATGGTCAGCCTCTGCCGTGCTGAAACTAACCTCTCAAAGGAGCACCACCATAACTACCAGATCCTTGAGACCTCTTGGCCTCCCTCTCATCTCGCTTCTGACAACGGACTGACTCAATCTCACAAGCAATGTCTACAACATCCTCAAAAGTAGCACTAGACACCCTCTCCCTGGTCATGAGAATATGAAGCTGATATATAAGGCCATCAACAAACCTCCTAATCCTCTCTCTATCTTTCGAAACTAACCAAATAGTATGACGATCTAACTATGCGAACCTCATCTCATACTGCATCACAGTCATCTCTCCCTGACGCAACCACTCGAACTGCTCACACAGCTCCTCTCTGCGAGACTATGGCACATACTTCTCCAAAAAGAGAATGAAGAACTGCTGCCAGGTAAGGGGTGCTACACCAACAGGCCTATGCCTCTCATAAGCCTCCCACCAAGTGAAGGCGCTCCAGAAAACTGAAAAGTAGTGAAAGTGACCCTGCTAGTCTCCAGAATACTCGTTGTGCGAAGAATCCTCTAACATTTGTCCAAGAAACCCTAGGCATCATCTTCCTTTGCACCACTAAAAGTCGGAGGCTGAAGTCTACCAAACCTCTCCAACCTGCGATGATCGTCCTCGGGCATGGTAGGAGCTACAAAGTCCTAAGAAGCTGCAAACGGCTGGGCTGGATATACCCCCATTGTCTGAAGTCCTTGCACGACCTGCTTAGCTGTGTGAGCGGCGGGAGTCTAAGTGCCTCCCCCGTCCTGAGAAGTAGCTACGGTTGTAGTCACTGAGACCGCCTGAGCTAGGCTAGTGCATACTAATAGAATATGAGCCAAGGCTTCCAGAAGACCCAGAATCACAATGGGTACAACTGGTGCCTGAGCTGGTGTTGTTGGAGCGTCCACAACTGGGACATGATCCTGAACTGGGGCGGCTAGTGGATATGCAGGTGCTGCCCTAGCTGCTGTGCGGGCCTGACCCCTGCCCCTACCGCGAGGACGAGCGCATCCTCGGCCTCTAGTGGTCACAGCTGGTGGTACTGGTGGTCATCCATCCTGACCGGTAGCGCGTGTCCTCACCATCTATGAGAGAATAGAATAACAGAAGTTTAGTACTCGGATCAACAGATTCGCACAACGAGAATTTCAAGAATATGAAGTTTTTCCTAAAGGTTCTGCAGCCTCTCGAGGATAAATACAAATATCTCTACACTGATCCGTGAAACTCTACTAAACTTGGTCATGACTCGTGAGACCTATATAACCTAGGCTTTGATACCAACTTGTCACGACCCTAAACCTAGACCCGGTCGTGATGGCACCTCTCGTGAAGACACGGCCAACCGATGCAGACCCCCAATAAAATTAACAAATAACAATTCATAATTAATTCATTAATAATGATAAATCCCATAATATAGTGAAATATATCAACTGCAGAAAACCAAACACAGCCCGACATCAGGGTATCACTAGTCATGAGCATCTAACATAGTCTAAGAGTGTGAAAGAGTTTATAAAATCTATTACATAACTAGGACAAGAGAAATAAAATATGAGGGAGAAACACTGGGCTACGAATGCCGAGAAGCTACCTAGTGGACTCCGAATAGCCTGCTGAACAATCAACCCTCACTGGCGGGACCTGAAGCTCCTGAATATGCACATATGGTGCAGGGAGTAAAGTGAGTACTCCAACTTTGTGAGTAATAACAGTAAATGAAGACTAAGCGATAAGAAATCACGTAAAAAGACAACAACATACTATAAAGAAGCAGAGTAAACCCAAATAAACGTAATAAAATAGTGAAATCCTATAAAACACCTTGGTTCAGAATAAGCTTATTTTAAACACATTTTCAATAGTTAAACAAGTAAATGAAAAGTATCTAGAAAAGATAAACACATAAAATCCACCCCTCGAGCACAATGTCAACAGAATCAGCCCCTCGGGCAATAACATGGAACAGTACCAGCCTCTCGGGCTATATCTCATATCACAATGGGTACTCGCGCTCACTGGGGGGGTATATACCGGAGGGCCCTCTTATGGACCAAGCGCAATATCAAGCCATCTCATGGCATAATCAATAGGCTCTCGACTTCATATCAAACCACCTTGTGGTGTACAACTCAGTCCCTTGACCTCATAATCATAATCAGTACAACACTGCTGCGGTGTGTAGTCTGATCCCATAATAATCCTCACAACACAGGGCCTCAGCGCTACTCAGTTAGAAATCTCTAAAAGCCACTCGGGCATAGTAAAATATGATGCTCGGCCCAAAATATCATTTAAAGTGTTAAAAACAAAGTAAACATGGCTGAGTTATAAAAACAGTATAATATAGGATTACTGAGAACAAATATAAAATCAAAACAGTGAGGAAATAGCAGTAAAAATCCCCTAAGGGTCCAAATAGTTGGTACGAGGCCCAAATATGGCATGCATCCCAAAACATGATGATAGCAAATAGTTTTCAATCAAATACGCGGTAAAACAGTCATTCGGGATGGACTAAGTCGCAATCCCCAACGGTGCACGACCCCACGCTTGTCATCTAGCATGTGTGTCACCTCAATATAGTACAACGATGTGAAATTCAGGGTTTCATACCCTCAGGACAACACTTACAATCATTACTCTCCTCTATCCGGTCCAAACTCTAGCTCACAATGCCTTTGACCCTCGAATCGGTCTCAACTCACGTCGAATCTATCAAAAATCAGAATCACGATGTCAAAATATGCTAACGGAACGAAGCCTATGCAAATATAATCAATTTACAACATAAATCCCGAAATTAACCAAAACCCGACCCCGGGCCCATGTCTCTAAATTTGATAAAATTCATACCAATAGATTCCATATCTCCCCACGAGTTCTACATATCAAAAGTCCCAAAATCCAACCACAAATGATCTCTCAAATCCTCAAGTCAAGGTCTCCAATACCAAGCCCTAGTCCCCAATATTTTACCCTTAATTTCCATTAATTTCAAAGCAAATCAGTGAAATAATGACATAGGATCGATTATTAGGTTCAAAAATCTTACCTCCAGATGTTATCCCTTGAATCCCTCTTCAAAATGGCTTCCCCAAGCTCAAACCCGAATAAAAATGGTGAAGAACAACTCAAAATTTGCGAAGGAATTCTTTTAGACACATTGGCCAAGGCTTTTCGCACCTGCGGCCCCTTTCACACTTCTGCGATACCGCTTCTGCGATCCAACACCGCATCTGTAGTCCCCACTTAAAAATCCAGGCGTCGCATCTGCGATGCAAATCCCGCACCTGCACTATCGCAGGTGAGCTTCTTCAAATGCTTCTGTGGTTCCAGCTGACACTCTCTTTGGCCGCATTTGCGACTCCAATTTCGCTTCTGCGAGACTGCACCTGCGGTCCCCTAGCCGCATGTGCGGTTATGACAGCAATGGGAAAAACTTCAGCAGCCAAAACCCAACTCAAATCTTTCGCCAACCATCCGAAATCACCCCGAAGTCCCCGAGACCTCAAGCAAAAGCACCAATAAGACCTATACCACTATCCAAACTTATACCAACCTTCAAAATACTTCAACCAATATCGAATCAACCAAAACACATCGGATTCAAGCCTAATGTTTCAAAATCTTCCGAATGCCGCTTTTGATCAAAAAGTCTATCAAACCACGTCCAAATGACCTAAAATTTTACATACACATCCCAAAATGACATAACGAACCTACTGCAATAGACGTAATTCCATTCCGACCCCTATGTCAAAATCTCACCTATCAACTCGAAAACGCCAAAATTCCAATTTCGCCAATTCAAGCCTAAATCTACTCCGGACATCCAAAACACATTCTGATCCCGCTCTTAAGTCCCAAATTACCTTTCTGAAGCTATCCGAACCATTAGAACTCACATCCGAGCCCTTTAACATATAAGTCAACATCTGGTTGACTTTTCCAACTTAAGCTCACTCAAAAAGACTAAGTGTCTCAAACCTTACCAAGACCTCTCTAAACCCGAGCCAACCAACCCGATAATACAAAATACAGCTGAACAATGCAATAAGAAGCAGAAATGAGGGAAACGGAGCAGTATCTCATAAAAGGACCGGCCGGATCGTTACAGAAAGTCATGCCGAGGTGAACTCGACAAGCTTGACTTGAGACTGGAGAAACAAATATATATAATACCTTCAGAAAGGAAAACATTGCCGTCAGATCTAAAGAATGGAGGGACTGGAGAAACAAATACATAAACTACCTTCAGAAAGGAGAGGTTGCTAGCTTTTTTATATCATTGAGGATTCCTATTATTGATACACTACGTACAAGGAAATAAAAGAGTTTGAATGTAAGTGTACTATATACCTATCCTATCACAATTACTATAATATTGCATTTAAATTACAAGGATGCAAATATTGTTTATCTTATATCCGTATAAGTTAAGTACTTATATGCTTTGAATTTGGATTTTATGGATCAACCAAATAAAGCTTAAGGGAAGGCTTTTTATATTTTTCTCCGTTAGAGCATGTTTGGCAAAGCTTCTAGAATGCCAAAAGTACTTTTTCCCCCTAAAAAGTACTTTTTAAAATTTGAGTTGTTTGGCCAATACAAAGAAGTATTTTTTGCCAGCAGCAGAAGCAGTTTTTCTGTTTTTGGGAAGAAGTAGAAGCAGATGTAGAAAATTAATTTATTCAAGACAAAACTATCCTCACCATAAATTTATATTTTCCAAATTATCCCTTACTAATTTAAGTATTTTCTTTTCATTTTTGTTTCTAGTTTTTACCATCCTATTAAAATTAAAGATATCATATATATGAATCATATTGTAACTTTTCAATCTTTTTATTGACTTTTCTTGTTTTTTTATCTTTTCTTTGTGTAATGTCTTGTAACTTTCCAAATTATCTTCTTCTTTTTTCACACTAAAACAAATTATCTGCATCTTCTTTGGATTATCAATTCTCTTCCTACAAATAATTATTTATAATTTTTTCTATTATATTCTATTAGTTCCCAAATCTTTAAAATAGTTATCAAATCTGATTTGTGAAAATGACCTATAAATAGGTAATAAATTTACAATTGCATTGCATAATCTATCTATATATTATTAAAAGAAGAAGAAAATGCATACATATTTAGTCAAGTGGCAGCCTCACAATAGGCCACTTGGCATTTTAGGACAAAGTTAGTAAGGTTAGGTAATAAATAGTTTCTTGTTGAATTTAATTTTTTTAAAAATAAATAAATTATATGTGTCGCTAATAATTAGTTACTCTTTTTGAATTAGAATTTAAGCATATTTAACTATTTCTTTTATGATTTTTATATATATTTAAAATTATTTTTATTTTACGCTCAATACCACCAAGTTTGACACTCAAAATCATCCAGTTACAACTACCATGACTATACATAATCTCATCCGACAACATTCTTTTACCGATAAAGAATTCAACTATTATGCTAGTGAAGACATTACTGCAGAGATTGATGAAGGAGATCAGCCTTCTGATTTTCCTTTAGAAATGCGAGGCAAGTCTTCTACTAATATTGAAGCGTTGTGTTATAGAAGTAGAGATAAAATTGTTGAGAAGTATTATCATGTGTGAGTGACTTTAATTATTATTTCATGATGGATTATCAATATATAGTAATTTGTGGATAGACTTCTAATTTATAGTATCATCATATAAAAATAAGTAATTATACTAGATAATATCATATACTTTAGTATAACTATATATGTAAAATTGATTTAAATATTTAATATGTTTTTTTACTTTATATAAAAATAAAATAAAAAAATAATAAAAGTCTTATGATAAATATTTAAGTTCATTTTGATGTTTAAAAGAATTATACGACCTTGATACTATTTTTTTTTGGTAATTTGACACTCAAAAGCATTTTTTGAAATGATTATTCACCAAATGTTCCAAAAAGTACTTCTTAAATGAATTGGTCAAACACAAACAATTTAAAAGTACTTCTGAAAAAAGTACTTTTCAAAATAAGCAAATTTTGGCAGCTTGGCCAAGCGGGCTCTTAATCTGATCTTTTCAAACAAGTTAATTTCTTGCTCTAGCATGTTTCTTTGCTTAAAGAGCTCACCTTATGTTTGATTAATCTCAATTGTACTCATACGAAATCTAATCATCACCTCTAGTAAATTCTCCTTCATCGTATACCAATGTAAAGGAACAAACTTAGGGTATGTTTGAAAATCCACTAGGTAATTAGAATTGGTGTAATTAGCACAAGTATAATTACACCGATAAACTAAATTTTAAATGAAGTAATTATCAAAACTTAAAGGTTAATATAATAAATATATACATATAAATTTTTATAATTATAAATAATATTATATTTGGTATTTAAGATGTATATTTTTTTGCGAATATATATTAATTAGTTTTACAATATTTATAACTAATATTGTAAAACTAAATATATATATATTAGATACTTACAAAAACTAAAAAAAGTACGTTTTGTAAGAACATTATGGAATTCATATTTGATAAAATAAAATCAATATTTATAAATATATTGTCATAACATTATTCAAATATTTGACAAAACTAATCTATCTATTACACAGTGTAATTACCATCAATTCTCACTTCCCCCTAGAGAATTAGAGAGTGTAATTATACCCCTCCAATTACACCCAATTTCATGCTGACCAAGTAATTACTTGGCCAAACAAATATGTTCCAAACAGGCTCTTAATTGATTTCTATTTGTGTTATCTACTTCAACGTGATTTAATATTTTAAGTTGTGTTACCAAGGGAAAAGTCACAAGGGCATGGAACTTAGAGACTTCAAACCTGCGCCTATTCATCTAGCAATGTTGCATTCTGCTCATTGCCCAAATTTGACAGCTTTGGCCTTCGTGCTTCTTCAATATAATGTGACTGTCAATATTCCTGTCATTTACTACATAAAACTCGCGTGTGTACGAATCTATCTCGGGAGATTTCGTTTTGTAATCCATTAAAAATGTTTCTTTAGTTATATGATCTTCTTCGAAAAGTTATATAAGAGATCTGCAAAAATAACACAATAAATATTGTTAGGGGCATTTTTCGATTCAAATTATAAATGGACTGAAGAGACGCATCATTTCCCCAGCACATCCCCAAATGAGAGCATCGTCTTTTTTGCCTAGGAGCTCCTATCTTAAAAGATGAAAGAGTCAAGGACAACTTTTGTGTCACCAGAAATCCTTTTTCGTTTGATAGGAGATTGAATGAAAAAGGCTTTGTCAAGTAGGCATGATTGTCACGTCGATTGACATGTGTCCCCCCTACGATATTGAAAGACTATTAAGCTGAATCTAATTTGTTGTCATGCTCAAGAAAAAACCAAGAATTTTTAGTTTTTTTTTATCAATATAATGTGAAAACCTAGCTCTAGGGTTTGTTAGCACTGTTAAACATATAGCATACAATTACTTTCTTTTTCATTTTCTTTTGAGGGTTTATTATGTCAACAACCCCCCCCCCCCAGCCCAACCCAACACACACACACACAGAGTTAAATCAGTGAATATCAGATGATCTCAGTTTACACTCGACTGTTCTCGCCGTAGAGGAAGAGGGCATATGAGGACCCCACCCACTAGATTAAGAAACCCGTACAAGAGATTGTTGTTACGGTAGGGATTTAAGTTTTTCGCGGAAGGTATAAAAAATAATTATAGTAATAATTTAAAAAAATTTATACTTCTAACGCAAGTGTATAAAACTTCAACGATCTCAGTAATGCACAGTATTAATATTGGTCTTCTACTACTATTCCTTATTTGAAGACTGCTAAAAACCAAAAGAGTAGCTGCATGAGATGGTCTCTAGAGTACCCACCACTACACCTTCCTCTTCCCTAACTTAAACAACTTTTGGCTCAATATCCTTCATCAAATGTCTTCATCTCTTCCCAACAATATTATTCTCTTGTAGCTTTTTCTTTTCGCGTCAAAATCTTGATCAAACAAGGACAATCCCAACTCTGTGTATCCCTTGATTCTAAAATTGTGAGGGGAAATGGAACAAGCAAGATATTGGATGAGTGCAAAGAGAAAACATGACATGACATTATCAAATAATCCTTCTTCATATGGCGATTCGTGGGAGGAGCAAGCGTTTGCTGAAGATGCTGCTGGAGCTCTAGGAGGTTGTATATGGCCACCAAGATCTTATACTTGTAGCTTTTGTAGAAGAGAATTCAGGTCAGCTCAAGCTCTAGGTGGTCATATGAATGTTCATAGAAGGGATAGAGCTAGAATGAAGCAATCTCCTCCATCTAATATTCCAAGTGGTGATCACCAACATCAAGTATTTATTCCTCCTCATCACAATAATAGCCATGTTCAATACCCTTCTCATCAAATCTGTACCTTTATGTACCACCCTAATTCTGACTCTGACCATGGAGTTCTAAGGTCACCTTATTCTGATCCCTTGCCAATTAGGGTTTCATCTCAAAAGACCTTAGCAACTCATTCTTCCTTTTCATCAATTGTCCAAGAACAAAGCAAGAACAAGTTGTCATCCCCTCCTTCATGGTCAAACTTGGTGGCTGACAAAAATTCTTGTCTCTCAAATGTGAAAAATCATGAAGAGAAAAAGTTGAAATCTATAGATTTCAAGAAAGTAGAGAGGAATCTAGAAGTCATAGACTCTAACTCTAGGGCTAAACAAGACCATGTTGCAATTACTAATTGCAAAAGAAGGAGAGTTGATGAGGAAAATAATACTCCATTTGCGAATCTCTTCCCTAAAACAAGTTCAATGGAAAGGTGTCGTCCTCAATCAGAAGCACTTGAAAGGATCCCTAGTGCTATAGAGGAATTGGATCTTGAGCTGAGGCTTTGAAAATTCTAAGGTGAAGTGAATTTGCAAAAATTGGTTGCCTACAAAAATACAACTCCTATGATGATCACAACAACTTGTCAATCTCTTGTTCATTTCTTTCTGTATGTTTCACTCTCCCTCCTCTTTCTTTCACTTTTTTTTTCCTACTTGCAGAGTGTAAGAATGACTTAAGGATATTATGAAAGGCTTCAAATATTTCTCTAAGCATGAGAAAGGTCTTTTGTCAAACATTATATGTGTGTGAGTTTTAAATTTTGAGCTTATGGATCATATGCTATTTGCATATGTATCTCCAGGAAATTTAGACAACATAATCGATGAATTCTAGGGAATAATTGTCGAGTTCTCAGACCATGATACAAGTGTTACAAACTGATTGACTCTTACTAGAATGTTATATTTAGGGTTGCCTTTGAGAATCTAATTTTTTCAAGTTTTTTGTTTTCTCTTTAAGAGTTTCTTAAACGCAATAAGTGCGGATTAGCTTCTAATATGCTGAGAATCAACAACTGCACTGATGTTTGAGTTTAAGAAAACATAACAAAGAAAGATCTCACTCTTAATTTGGTAGAACAAAAAGCTTTTTCTTCAGTATCAAGTCTTGCTGAAGAAAGTTGAAGGTTTTGAAGGTGTCAAAAGGATCAAGAAGGTTTTCGTTCTTCTTCGTAGGGTGCGTTTGCTATGGTGGAAGTCGTTTTCTGAAAAATATTTTTCGTAAAATGACTTAATCGCTGGAAAATATTTTTTTGGTTTCATGTAGGATTGTGAAAAATAGTTTCTAGAAAAAGCATTTATTAAGGATTGGTAACAATATCAACAAACTGAATAGTGTTTTAATGAAATCTTTGAGTACTTAAGATTGATCATAATGAAGGGAGGCCTTGATGCAACTGTAAAGTTG